>NC_140941.1:89985119-90525119 GCF_014529385.1 Adiantum capillus-veneris
TTTCTTCAAGTAACTTACAACAACAATAAACTTAATATATGATGAATAAAACTCATGATATCTTGATCAAATCTTCTTCTAGACGATTACAATGTTTGTTTATTTTTGAGATGTAAGATCTCAACATGTCATCTACATGAAAAGTTTAGGTTTCAACAAAGACCTACCATTGCTCTTCCAAAATTGCTCATCATTTTTGCATTGAAATAGGCTTGTTGTAGTTGTAAGTTCATTGCCATAGTCTGAGTTATTGGATCCATGAATCTTGAGCTTCCGACATCTGAATCCTCACTAACTTGCATTAATGTCTCGTCCTTGAGCTTTTGAGCACAAGTAGAGCACTTTTTGAATAGCTCATTTTTTTCAAGAATCTGAAAATGTACAAGAGAGAATTAGATTTAAGAACAAAAACCCATAAAAGCTTGCAAAACCTGCAAATATACTGTTTGTCATTCTTAAAAAGTATTAATATACAAATATAAGCAGACAAAGAATAACTTTTACTTGTCTACTTGGCACTGATGCAAAAAGAAATCTTTTAACACTTTTTAGTTCTTTTTATTAATTGTGTCAAAAGAACATTCAAGGATCTTGAATGAAAATTTCAAAAATAAATAGGGTACTAAAGTTTTAATAAAGATAGATGGACTTTATAATGCTAGTTTACTTTAAAAGGTCTAAATTGAGAAGTTAAAGAGGATCACCTTCAAGGCTTTGTCATAATCCAATTTATAAAGATCATTAGTTTTGCAATCTCCACAGCATAAGTCCTTTCTTAGCCATTGCATGGGTTTGAGGTCTGTATAGGATGGATCATTGCAAAATGTGCCACAATATACGCACATATAAGTAGCACACCACTCACAAACAAACGTTGGAGGAGAAGAATCAGGGAGCGTTGCCATATGTTCTTTCCCTGCCACAAGTGCGCTTCCCAAATCCTTGACATGATAATCCTCACATATAGTACATTGTACCTACAAATAAGATTGTTCATAGAAAAAAGAAAAATCTCATCTCTCTCTCTCTCTCTCTCTCTTTTGCTCGCTCGCTCGTTCCCCCTCCCCCAACCCTCCTTCTGGCCCGCTCTTTTCATCTTTTCATCTTATGTCTTGTGGCATGCACATTGCACATATGATGCATAGCATAGCACATGAGTGCAAAAATATTACAACATTAGTCTACTAGAATTACATGACAAAATGGTTCAATTTTGTTAAACTCTACAAATATGGGGATTTTATTGAAATAGAGTGGTATGTTTAACAGCGATTCCAAGCTCCCTCTTGAACTAGCTATGCAAAATTGTATTCAAGTAGAAATACAAGATACATAAAATTAGGAATGTGTGCTGGTCTATGTCTCTTTATCATTCTCTTAACCTATTCAATCTCTCCACGTCCTTAGAAATTTACCTTATTAAACATTTTTTTCTTTTTTCTTTCAAACTAAAAGTTGGATGCTTCTAGAAGTGTACACTCTCTTTCAAACGACCATGATTAGAAGTGTGACTTAATAGGTGAGAAGCAAGATTTTAAATTCCTTGAAGTTTTAAGCAAATGTTATTAACTATGTGTATGCTCATGTATATAGATTTTATATTTTCCAAGTATATAGTAGAATATATTAAGTTACCAAGAAAATATTTTAAGTTTCTCATGATCTAAAACATGTCACTTGTTGGGGAAATAAAAATCCCTTGAATGGGTCGATAGTTGTTTTAAACCTTATATATCGTACATTGTTTTCATATAAAATGATAAAGTTGACACATTCATTCAAAAAAATAATTTATGCGTTCATGAAATAGTGTCTTTAAAAGAAATAAAAATTGAAATGCTCATTTGAGCTTGGTTTGAATTAATACATGCAAAGCCTGGCATATCCTTTGCACAAGGACATCCAACATATACAAAAAAGTCAGTTCAATGGATGCAAAGCCCCTCCAGGGATTTGAGACCATTGACCCAAAATGTATTTTTAATCCATGTCACAAAGTTTTTATTTAGAGGACTTATCTTCTTCTTCTCGGTAAGTCACTTCCTCCAGCTAGCCAAAAGCCATCTCCAAGTTGCCAACATTGCATTCCGTTCTTTTTCTCAAATAGTTGTTCATTTCTAGGGACCCATACGGCTTTCATGACTATAGATCTGACTATGGTGCTCTTGGAAACACCAACAAGATACCCCTCTTCTCCTCTTCATCACCAACCAAAGATTATCTTGTTTCTCCATTGTCCTTATACCTTTCACATTCCAAGGGATCACTCGGAGAATAGGGTTCATGGGGAAACGGGGACAAATTTCTCAACAATAGTTCCACTCTGGCTTCCAGCCTCCCTCGCTTCTCCTGCTACTAGAAGCGACTACTAGCTGTCTCTTGAAACTTTAGCTTTTCTTTTAGTGTTCTAAAAATCCCTCTCTTTCAAGTGCATATATGGTCGTTTCTTTTGGTGTTATAAAAATCCCTCTCTCAACTTTAAATCCAACTCTTGATTTTTATCAAGATGTGAGGAACATATATATACCACATATTTCCTTCTTTTTTTAATAGCAATGCGGACATTCCCGCCCGTGATGTTACAAAGCACGTCTGAGCGCTAATGGGTCGCTTGGCCACACTCGAATCCATGACTTGGGTCATGGAGAACAAGTAGTCAACCAACCAAGCTAGCTCCTTTGGACATATTTCCACATATTTCCTTTATGAACATTCATATCAACGAAGTTCCTATTGGTCATTCCGATGTTTTTCCTTTTATATGTGCTATATAAGCTAAAAATTTGACCATAATTAAAAGGTGCCCATACTATTCAAGAAACTACATTATATATCCAAAGGGGAATGTATAAAAAAAAAACCTTACCTCATTCACCTCCCTTGTGGAATCCTGCAATACATAAGAACAATGGTCAATTTAATGAGCTAAGGGACTAGATTGGAAATAAGACATTTACTAATGACACAGACCATTATCTATATGTGCAATAGTCTATAATTTAGTCGTGCTCATACCGTGTTTAAGGATTTCTTTTACTTTTTAGTATCCTATATCAAATAATCATGTGGTATTCAACCCAAGTCTATGCATATATGTTCTTGATTATAAAACCAAAAGGAAATTCAAGCTTAAGTCATGTAAGTTCAACAAATGCAAAAGTGAAAGAGGAAAAATAGCTAATAGACAATTAATAAGGAATTAAGGTTTTAAAATAACAAACTTTTGATTAACAGTTAATTATGCTCTCAAGTAACTTAAAACGAATCTTTGTGTTGTATTTTGATTGGATTGAGATGATAATATTTGGTGACCTAAATGGGAGCTATTTAAATAAAATTTATTAGTAGATTTATAAAACTGATCTAAAGGAATGTTTATTTCTACTCTAGTGTAAGCCTTAAATCTTGCCTTATATCACAAAATTAATTTAAGTGTGCTTTGTTTAATTTCAAAAAAAATTAATTGTGACTCGTCATGATGAGCTCTCATGATCTAACTAGGAACTACATCAGAGAGTTTTATCAACTTTGAAGATCCACAGTAATTGCATATGCATTTTAATTTGTTTGTGTTAAACATACAATCTAGCCCTACACTCACAAAATTTACATGATAGTCTCAAATAATTTTGAGTTTTATCATAAACATTCAAAACAATTTAGAAATTTAAGAGTCAATCCCAATGAAACCTTTTTTTATATTTTCTTATTCACTTCTATATTGTACATCGATGTGCCTTTTCAAGGATGAGATCATTTCTACTCAATGCTCTCATGATTTTAATGTCTATAAGAAAGAACATTTATAGCTTCCCTTTCAAAGGAATATTACTGAAGAAAAAGAAATCATTAGCATAGACTGCAAACAGCAAACTAGCAAATCAATATTCCATCCTAAAGATTAGTGCAAGACAACATTTGCTACAAAATGGGACATATTCCAAAGCTAACCACTTTTCAACAATTGGTGAGCTATGCTTTTAAAAACATCTTTATATATTTGAGGAACTATACATGGATGACCTCAACATCCACTCCTCCTACATGAGAATAAACCACATCAATCATTTAAAACATAGCTTTGGAAAGTGCAAACTGTATAGGCTTTTCCTTAACTCAAAAACATAGCTTTTACGACTGGACAAGCTGAAGCCATCGGGCACATTGTGTCTAGAAATGGTACTTGTATGGTCATAGAAACGTCTAAGGTGACTATTGATAAGGGTAAATATACAGCTAAAGTAAATGACATACAGTTCATATACATACAGTTGCATGATAGATATCATAACTCCCATAGTTATAGTGAGGGATACATTCAAGAGGTAACCTACATTTTTCCTTATGCAATGTGATGATGCAAATTTCAAAGGCTCTCTTTGAACTCCATATTATTTTGTAAAATCTCATTAATAATAGGAGAAAATCTAATTAATAAGTTAAATTTTAGCATGATTTATGTAGCATATGTTATATGCTATAACATATGCATGGGAGATATACACTAAGCATTAAAACTAAAGGAAAATTGTAGGTTTCAAGAATTGGGAAACAAAATGCTTACGTTTTCAAATTTAGAAGAAAAATGCTTCTACAAACAGGAAAACATTCTTAAGATCAATCCATAGCTCTAACTTATATATGTATCACTATTTTGGTAAGAGGCAGACATAAAAGTTTCTTGAGACACTTTTCTCTAGACCCTTAGTTGGGTTTTATCCCAACAACTTTGTGACCCATAAGTGGTGCTTAACTATGAAACTGGCATAGATTTGCTAGTCCAAAGGTTCTTAATACCTTAAAGTCTTGGAATCTTGCAGGCTAGACCTGTTTGTAAAACCTTGCAATTGAGCCTATTAGTGCAAAAATAGTACTAGAATGGGTGATCTCTTGAGAAGGTGCTCCTCCATGCCATATCAACTAGTATCGGCGGATCCATGGTGATTCTTGATGTCTCATCCATGGCATGACATTAAAATGTGTACTAGTGAGCCTGGATGATGTAACCAAGTAGAGATCCATCTTAATAAACCATGTGAACCATGAATATGTATCATAAATCCCCATGAGCATCATTTTTAAGAATTCAAGAGGGGTCCGACAAAGAAGAAAGAAGAAAAGGAAAGAAAAAAAAGAAGTCCCAAGTTTGGCCTAACGGGTTAGTTGTTGGGGTAAGCCCAACTTGTGACCATAAGTGGTGTTTAACCATGTAAAGTGGCTAGACCTGAGGTCCTTGACACCTACACATTTTGGGGTCTAGATGGCTAGACTAGTTTGTGAACCTTCTCATTAAGCGCACACGTACTAGGATGGTTGACCTCATGAGAAGGGGTTTGTCCCTTCCCTATCACCCTTTAGGTACTAATGCGACTATTACCATGTCTTGAGAGTGGTCAATGGAGCATATGGGCCAACGAACTAGACCATAACTGCTCGTGACTCATAGTGGTCTTTGTCTTTCTGATGAGAAGCGATGATAGAAAAAACTGCCGAGATCAGGGCCGCCTTCTCATGGGAAGGTTGATTATGAATTATATTCTCATTGTTTTTGACTTGATGAGAGGGTTGGATCTTTTTGAGATTTTCCCTCAGCTGCCTTTATCATCAAGGTCTCAAAGAAGGCCTTACTTGCATCCTAAAATTTCCCATGCCCACCTTGAAAGCTACCAAATATTCACCCATTGTTGTGCAAACATCACATGAGAAAAATGTGCCCTTTATCTGGTGCTCCAATGCCATAGTTGCCCCTATCTAGGCACATAAGAGAGGGCAAGGCGGGGGATGAGGAGGATTGCACCTTGCATGCGTGCCACATTGCAATGTAATTTTACATGTACTCCGAGGCTTTCACTATATGTAAATCTCCATCCAAGGCCTAATTTAAAAACCTCTTAAATATTTTTTTCATGAAAATGTAATCAGAGCCTTTTCTTAATCAATGTATGCATGTCTCCTTTAATTATGTACCCTTCAATATGTTGAAAATGTGTAAAAGGTGGGACAAAACAATTAGACAGTGACTTACGAGAAGTTTTGGACAAATTCTCACAATAATTCCCACATTGTGACTTACCTCAACATCATGAGCTTCTGTGAGGGAGGCACCACATACCTAGCTAGGTACGACTTGGGGGGGGGGGGGGGGGGGGGGGGTGGTCCCCTGCCCCCAGTCGTACCTAGCTAGGTATGCGGTGCCTCCCGAGCAGAAGCTCAGGATGTTATTCATTGTTACAAAAACACTGGAAAAGACTCCGTTTTCCTACATGAGAAAATTTCTAAATCTTCTTGTGACTATAAGAAACGTTAAAAGGGTAACCTGTAAGGGGGCCGAGCTGGTAGAGGAGGTGAGGAGGTGGTGGTACATGAGGGCCGTGGGAACGAGGTCGTGGTCAGTTGGATGGGAGAACGCATCTGAGCCAAAGCAGCAGGCGCAGAGGTCGAAGGAGTCGGTGGCGGGGCCCAGCTCTGAGTTACACTCCTCCCAGCACGTTCTGCACGTGTAGCCGGCAATAATGACGGGCGCCAGGCAACCGTCGCAGACCTGGAAGCCCGCCTCCATAATGAAGGTGAACACGAGATACTCATCAAACTCCAGAAAGCCACTCTTGTCCTCGTCGACGTAGCTGAAGATCTTGGAGATCATGGCGCCGCTGCCGTTGCGGATGATGGGGTTGGTGCTCTGCAGAAACTCTGCTAACGAGATCTTGCCGTCCTGGCTCTCGTCCAGCTGGAAGAAGCTCTTCCTCACCTCCGCTCTTCTCTCTCCGCTCTGCTTGTTGTAGTGCACGTGCGCCGTCTTCCGCAGCACCGCCCTGATGGCCTCATCTGCAGAGCGTGCATTCGCCATGGCCGTGAAGAGAGAGAGAGAGAGAGAGAGGGAGAGGGAGAGAGAGAGACTCCCTCTGTGGCCAGTGGACTTGTGAAGTTGTGGGTCTGACTTTCATTACATTTAAAGACCTCAAAATCCACATGTTGCCCAAGAAGAACGCGTGGACTTTGACTTTTGAATACAGTTGTCTATTTTTTTCTAAACGTGGAAAAAGGTGCTTTAGACGCTCATATATATTAGTCAACACTAAGATTTAGGAGAACTTTCCTTAAATTTAAAGTCATTTTGCTATTTAGGAGAACTTTGCTTAAATTTAAAGCCATTTTGCTTTGTTATTTTACTCTCTTAAATCCAACTTTGACGCAAAGTTTTTGTACTGCAAAGCGTGCAACTCCTTGGCTTCATTCTATCAACGAGAATTGCACCGGTATCCCTAATGGAAACTAGTACGATCGGCGCCTTCCTCTCTCCCTCTTTATCGTGCGCCTCTAAAGGAGCTTCTCTCATTTTGGACTTTAGCCTTCATATCACAGTTTGTGACACATGTAAAGGGCACTCGCTCTGCCGTTATAGAATACATATAGACTAGTCTTGCTTGGTTGGCCTTGTTGTGACAATTTATTTTCTCAAGATATAGTAAAATACTATTGAAGATTTTTTTTTCCAGCAAATAGTATATCAAGTTTAAAAAAACAATTTTTTTTGGAAACATTTTTTTAATGTGAAAATCAAATAGTAGTTGTTCCGTTCAATACTCTTTAAAAGAAAAAGAAGCACCAACGCAATGTATACATCAAGATAGTGCACTCACCTTATTTGTAGTGGTTTCACTTAAACAAGCACACACTTCAAAAAGCAAAAGCTTGCCTTTGATGAACTAAGAACAAAAGCAGAAGAATAATTAAACTTTCCATACCATGAAAATTTTCAAAAAAGTAAGTAGTAGTGCACGGTCTATGTGAGTGCAATACAAAAGTATGATGGAAAGTCGGCACTGTCTCTCTAAAATGTATAAGAAACAGAAGCCGAACTCTATCTTGTAGTCCATTTCATACTACATAGTCATGGTATTCAAGAGCAAGATAACAAACCTGAATTTCTCTTCTAGGCCAAATCCAATGAACATTTCCATCAATAAGTTTTAAACGGAAGACAGAACAAAGGTCAAAGCAACTATCTTCCCAGAGGGAGTTACATCAGAAGCCAAAAGTCCTTGGACAATGCCCGATGCATTCAGCTTGACAATTTCTTTAGGCCTTTTGGGGGATAGATTTCCAAAGAGCCCATGAACTTATGAGCTCCATCCACTACAATGGAGAAGCCACACTTATTGACAAAGATGGGGCTCCAGCTAGAGTGAATATCTCCATTAAGCTCATAAATCAAGCTCTCCATTTTCCTCTTGGAATCCACAAACTTCTTCACATAACAAAGGCCATAGACAATGAAAAGAGATTAATCAAGTAGCAGAGGGCATAAACTCACAAGGACCTTATCTACTCCGAGATGGAATTTCCCCTAAGATTTATTTCTCACCCCTTGAAGATTTAGAAGCCACCAAGGTACACTTAGCCCATCCTCCATGCGGCAGTAGTGATGGCCATCGGCTTGGCAAAGAGAAGAGTGATCAAGTGCAATCTATGGAATTATATTCTAGGAAATCTACTTGAAGAAAATATAAAGGGCACTGACACAAACCAGACATACATGTACGCAAGGTCGATGCTTACTAGAATAGCATACCAAGCCCTATGAAGACTTGCCTGAAGCTAATTTGAAGACTTGCCTGAAGGTGATTCTCAGCTCAGCCTGCTACACAAGTTAAAGCATGCAATGCGGACGGTGGGAAGCTCATCCACCACTCCTATTAAAAGAAGAACAAAGGGGCATAGTTCAAGAGCATGCACACTAGACAATGAGTCCACCCAGCTAGACTTTGTGTTGGATGGGGAGATCAAGAAAAAAGAAGACATCCCCTCTTAGTACCAATTTAAAAAAAAAAGAAGAAGAAGTTGAGGTGTCCCTCATCAAGAAAAGAACACAACTGGCTGATCAAATCCCAAAATCACAAGCACATTGGTCTATGGAGGAGGCGTAGAGTCTTTGAGAGGAGATATTAGCCAAGATAGCTACGAAAAAGAAGAAGCTAGAGGATACTCAACAACACCTCCATTAGAAGAGGTTAAACAAAAAGCTAGAAAAGATCAAAGAAGAAAGACGTCAAAAAGCTGAAGCAGATGTTAGATTGGTGGGATCTTTTCGTCAAAAGACCCATGATGTTCTAAAAAGAAAATCGGACCAATAGGAGGAGTTGGAGGACTCAAAACCACACAAGATGGTTGATCTAGAATCTCCCATGGACTCCCCTTGAAGCAAGAGATCTTCTCAAGAGGAAACTTAAAAAGAGACTGCTACAACAACAAAGGGTGAGGGGAAGGAGACAGAGATGGAGCAACATGTCTTTCCTAAACCACCCTCCTCTCCCCTATGGACCAGTATCAAGAAAAAAATGAAGGGCCAGCAAAATAAAAGAATCAAGGCTGCATCAAACAAGAACAATGAAAACCTGAAGAACAGAGTAAAGATGATCCACCAAAGAAGGATCAGGTTGTTGAGACTTCCTACCAAAGGGAAACACAAACAAGACGAGAGGTACCACCTCTCACCCTAGAGGATGCAGCTACAAAAAATAGAATTCTTTTAGATTTTCATCTTAAGGAGCATCTCAAAATGATTGAACTCCGGTTTAAATGCCAAAGGTAATCTCAAAACTACGAGCTCAAGATGCAACGACTGAGGCACTAAAGGCCAATCATAAGATAGAGATATTGAAGCAGTAAGTCACCATTCTACAAGTGGACAAGGAGCAGCTTCAAGCAAACCTAAGAGGAGCATCTATTTTGACTTAGAAAGGTAAATAGAAGCTAACATTGAGGTGCAAGTGCAACAACAGGCATTGGAAGAGGCTCTGGAAAGGGAGAAAAGAAAGTACTCCAATTTGTGCAAGTACTAAGACTTAGTAAATCTCTCCACCCTCTTAGCAATCCAAGAAGTACTTGCATTGCATCAACCTCTCAAGCACCTACTGCAACTATGGAAGAAATCAAAGCCTTGAAGACTGAGCTAGAGTAGGAGAAGTTGCACCGACAACTAGTCATGACCGGATTGCTAGCAACTAACTCCCAAAGAGAATAGGAGATCAAAGTGCTCAAAGAACCGTTGTCCAAAGCACAAGCTGACCTCATTAGCTAGGCAGAGATGCACACAAAAGAATTACAAGCCAAATATTTGGAAATTAGTGCTCTACAATCAAAGCCTATAGTACCATCAGTTAAATATAGTAGATGGTAGAGTTTGAAAGCATAAAAATATCCCCACTTGACCTCCCAAGCACATGAGTCTAGGGGAGGCATGCCAGACATTGAAGAGATGATAGAGCATACATATGCCAGGGATGAGCTTAAGAGCTGGTTAGAAGACATGCCAGAGGAATCCCATAAAGAGTACATGAGACATGAGCTTAAAGTGCTCGAGTCGGTGGCACTTCTAATGATCAAGCTTCATGAGCATGTCAAGAAATTTGGACATGAGATGGTGTCCCTTCCTCTAATGAAGCAGGAGGCACTACTATGGAAAATAAAGCTACTGCCAAGACTGGAGCCAAATGCCAAAGGTAATTATAAAGATGTCCCAATCACTGCTGAGCAAGTATTTTCATCCTAGAGAGCCAACTGATATGGAAAAGAATTGATTCAAGGAATGGCCCCAAGATGAGGCAACCTACCAAAATGCTCCACAACAATTTAGAATCAACTTGACCCATTGCCCAATCCAACATGGCAATCCTGGGAGACATACTAAACTTGGAGGAGTATGTGGCCTTCCATTTTGAACTATCCAATCATTGCCAAGATAATCAACAACAATAGACCAAATATGATATATGGTCCATACTCTAAAGGTGGTGATCACTATGATGAGAGATGTGCCAGATCTCAACTGCTACATGTTGTGGAAAATTGCAAAAATGACACTCACATGCATATCAACCTTTGAAGATATTGAGAAGGTGGAACACCCATGGGAGATGTTCCTAGAAGGCATAGAGGGTATCAAATGGAACTTGGAAACCAAAGAACCCTCCAAAAACATCATTATCGGGATGTACATGCAACTAATGTTCCTCCCATCATACATGTAGACCTTTGAGGAAGCATTCATGATAGGGTTCTTTGAATTGGATTACACCATCTTCGACCCTCTTACCAAGGATTTGCAGGCCAGGCATATAGCATACCAAAGTACATTGATGAACAACCCATTCAAAGATTTGTTGATCAAGGCCGACACTATTGCCAAGCTGCCAAGTTCAATCAGATTACAAAGACACTAGAAAAACAATAGTTTGACTACTAAAGAGCAGCCCAGACTTGCACAAAGATGTGCAATGGCTAAGAAGGGGAGAGTGTTTGGTTAATGTGGGTGATGGGCACTCTCCTAGCTGACCAACCTTGTACAATCCCCAATATGTTGATGTAATCTATTCTATTTATTTTCCAAAAAAGACTTGTAAAAGAGTCATTATGATTCTGAGGCATACTCTGAGTGTATTCTTTTGTCATGATCCCAAAGCTATGTAAGTTGGCCATTGGTCATATAAAAAGCCATAGGTATAAAGTTAAAAAACCCTTAGTTTAAACACGATTGTAACATTATCGCAAGTTTGGAAGAGCTTTTGTATATACAGTTGTGAGGCACTACTCAACAACAACATGTATAATCAATTTTTCTCATGATCTAGTAACTCCAAATTTGATTTTGCAAAGTGCATTTTATTCCTTGTCTCTTCCTCTTTCATTTAAATATAGTAATTTTCGGTTTTGCTATGGTTTGTGACTATGCTTTTGAGCCTTATTGGTAGATTTGACTACCTAAATGATTTTCTTTTGACATTTCAATCAACCATAGGAGAGTGTTATTAGATCTTAGGGAAACCTATATAAATCGTCTTGTTTTGCAGTTTTCTAATTTGGACCATGATGCATCAGGATTTTGAGACATTGTTGGATGACTACTCTATTGCAATTTTTCTAATTTGGACCATGCTGATGATTGGGATTTACCTTGTTAAACTTGGTAGATTAGTACCCTTATACCTAATATAGCTCCCACTGAAGTTTTGTGACAATCGTAGTTTGTTTAGTTGACAAAATGGTGTGATGACCTAAAGCAGCAAGATATGACAGACATATTTTTTGATCAAAGAGTGATGGTTCATTTGTTGTGTTGACATGCTAGCTTACTAGGTTCACTTCTTGAGGTTGACACCCTTGAAGAGTCTTTGTGCCCCATCTGAGTCACTTCCATGAATATTGACTTTATGTTAGTGCCAGATAGCTATGCTACACAAGTTTGTTGTGGTGACTTGCTAACACTCTCTCTATTACTAAATCTCTATCCCTATATATCTCGTAATCTCTATCTCTCTCTTCCTCATATCCTCATATCCTAGTTACCAACTGTAAGTAGATCCTTTTCTTTATGCCTAAATCATCTTAGATGAATAATCCACATAACGTGAACTTTCACCCTTTCCATTTTGTGCAACCTGTTGGGAGGCGTTGTAGCAACGAACTAATCGCAACCCACACCAAGTTATCAAATCCGTGGATCGACAACCCGGCTAGGGCATGGAAGCACGAGCATCGGATGAATAGAAATAGAGGATTCAAGAGAATACCTCACCAATGCAAGTAGAGATTAGACATGGCAAGACTAACTCTAAACATACTCTAATCATTAGTCAATCAACTCTTACACACATCAAGTCCACCGAAGTTCGACTTGCCAATCTTATGGAGTCACAGGAACACAGTCAACACAAGCATCCATGATCAAAGCACACACTAATTGCATTGAAGTTGGCTTTCCCAATCATCACATGCCAATCAAGTTACTCTAATCACATCACACACAAGTGGCATTGAGCTCAAGGCTCTTAAACCTTCATTAGGAGATTTTGGAGGTCTTTTAGAGGGCCTTTTGGAAGAGAGAGGAAAATAAGCTCCTCCAATGAGAGAAGAGCCTATGTTACGTAGAAAAATAGATTGATATTAACAAAAATATAAAAGGTGTCCCTCTCCTCATTTAATAATCTAGTGGTCCTTGAAGACGAGCACTCTCTTTCATTTAATGCGAGCACCTTTTTTAGAAGGTAGATGCGGTGCATTTGATACGGGCTACGTCATCACTAGAACTCAAAAAGTCACAAAACTATCAAGTGGTGGAAGATTTTGAAACTTTTGATATTGTCAATGCGTCCGGAATGCACATATCTCCTAGAAATGAATGTCCAATTGTCTCGCTCAGACATCCAAAGAGGCAAAAAAATGTCAAAAAGCCCTAAAAGAACATTTTACTAACGGCGCGCGAGGGGCCATTCCAAAATTTTGTAATGCCTCCTCGCGCGCCGTTAGTAAAAAACCCCTTTTTCCTCTTTTTAGGGAGCTTTTTGAGAGGAAAATGTCCAAAAACCTCTAAAAAGGGGTTTTCTAGAAAGATAAGTGTCCAAAAATCACTAAAAGGAGCTTTGTACTAACGATGCACAGAGGGGCATTCCAGAATTTTGGAATGCCTCCTCGCGCGCCGTTAGTAAAAAGCCCTTTTTTCCTCTTTTTAGGGAGCTTTTTGAGAGGAAAATGTCCAAAAACCTCTAAAAAGGGGCTTTCTGGAAAGATAAGTGTCCAAAAATCACTAAAAGGAGCTTTGTAATAACGGCGCGTAGAGGGGCATTCTAGAATTTAGAAATGCCTCCTCGCGCGCCTTAAGTAAAAAGCCCATTTTTGGGGGTTTTTTGACATTTTTTGCCTCTCCGGTTGTCCAAATGAGGCAAGTAGACATTCGTTTTTAAGGTATTTTGGCGTTCTGGACGCATTGGTGGTGTCAAATGCCTCAACATCTATCACTATTTGACAGTTTGTGACTTTTCAACTTTTAGTGATGACGTAAGCTGCATTGAATACGCCGCACCTGCCTCCTGAAAAAGACGCTCGCATTAAATAAAAAAGTGATCGTTTTCAAGGACGATTGGGAATATAAATCTACTTTTTAGAGTGTCTGGTTGTCCTTTTGGACGTACTTACAAGGTGCAAGTGCATTTTATAAAAAGTTTCTAAAGAGAGAAATACAATTTCTTACAAGGCCCTCCAAATGACCTACGAAAATTTCTAATGCGTATGCTCAAGCACACAATTAGGCACAAACTCTAATGACATGGCCAAGAGTGCACACACACTACACTAATCAAGAGAATTAGAGAAGTATCAACTAATTGAAATACTTAGGAAGAAGAGAGTTAAGATCAAAGCAAGAAGTACATACCTCTCTCAAATCTAGAATAATGAGAGTGTAATACTACTTCATGACATAATGGAATGTAGAGAAGATAAGACTAATGAGTAAAATAGGAATTAGATTAATCAAGCTTCTCTAATTACAATGGATTAGTACTAGCTTCTTAAGCATGGGCATTAAGCTCAAGGCTAGGCCATCCATAGAGTAAGCATGAGAGAGAGAGAGAGAGAGAGAGAGAGAGAGAGAGAGAGAGAGAGAGAGAGAGAGAGAGAGCTTTCAAAAGTGGATACACAAGAATGAAGCCTCCTTGCGTAAAGGCTTCCTTTGAAAGGCTTTTGCCACAATCCCTTCTACTATGGGTTTAAGTTTGAGCCTCCTAGCTAGCATATACAACTTTGGAACTCCCAATGAGCCCAAAACTTCTACAAAGTGAGTTGGAAATATTATGCACAACCATAGCATATCTCCCGCTTGATGCATAACCTGTGTAGCCTGTGTTAGCCGCTACTAACATTCCCCCCTTCCTAATTTGGCGCACGTCTCGTGTGCCGGTGAAGCAAAACACAGTGACATGGTAGAAAGCAAGTCCATGGAAGAAATGTTGAGTTGCAAAACATAAGAACAAGTAATGAGCATCAAAGGCCAACAAGGATAAAAAAACATATAGTACAATGAACAATCATGCAAATTGAAATTTTTGCTTCTAAAAGATGGGTAAATCATAGTAAAAAACTAGACAACATAAAGCAAAAAAGACACCTATACTATTGTGAAGATTAAACCACTTGAAATTTCAGTTTTCTGCATGAAACACAAGCAATCAATTATGACCCTAGGCTAATGCAAGTTCATAAACCTACTAGCCTAAAAACTATGTGACCAATCTTAATAAATCATTCAAGTTTATCATGTTTACGGGCTATAAAAAAACTCATAATCTATTAGTACATTGTCACAGCTTTTTTGAAGCTCATGGAAGTTTTGTATTTGTCATTCATTGAAAAAAGTAAAGCACAATCACAAGGCTACCACCCCCCCAAGGCAAGTCTAGGTACGACTCTCAGCTCCTTGAACCCTCAAGAAGGTGTTCCAAGAATCTGCTAGCCTACCAAGGGGATGTCTAACCCCTATCAGCCCAGGGCATCGGTTTAATGGCTTGACCAAGCGAGCCAAGGTGATTTCCCTCGCCTGCCAAGTGCCAATAAGGCGCTAGGCCTCACATAGACGCAACATAACATATAAATTTTCTTTTCATGTGTCTAGTAGCATTTTTTCTACTTTTTTCTTGATACTTTTTTGCTTCATTGGTTCCAACATGAGATGCTAATGGCAAATGGACTAAGGGACTAAAGCCTAATCATAACCCTAGGTCATGTTAAAAATGAATGGAGTATTAAGATTATCACTAAGAGTCTAGGACTAATGAGAAATGACCCTACATTAACCTAAGGTCAAGGCCAATTATCTATGATTAGCACACATAAAACCTAATTTTTTGATGAGTGAATATTCACAAAGCAAAGTGTTGAAACTTTAGGATACTTAGCTTTTGAACATGAAAAAAACCATAGCTTAGAAGCAAAAAATTACTTAAGCCAAGCATAGAGAATGGAGAGATGAACAGAAGAGCAAAATCATGGAAGGATTACACCTATTCCTGCTCTTTTGAGCATCCTTGAGCAAGCATCCCCTTTGTAGAGAAGTCTCTTAATCCTTTTTATTTTCAAAAGAAGCTTTTTAAAGCTAAGTGTAAACACACAAGCTCCAAAAGGCCTTTTATTGAAAGAAAAAAACACACAAAAAAACATTAATGAAAACCTAAAGCAAGGGTCTTGCATACCCAAATTTGCCAAAGGGAAAAAACCCAAGTAAACAAAGTGCCTTTGGTTATGCACATGATGCTCTTTGTAGAAAATTTATGCATGCACGACAACAATGAGAGAGAATGATGCTTCTACATAAGCAAATTTTGCAATTTTTACAACCTCTCATGCATGATTCAAAAGTCGATTAGTTTCCAGCTCAATGAAATATGGAATTAAAAACAAGCAAAGAGCTAGAAATAATGCACTTTGATGAAATGAAGTGAATGGCTCTTCAAAGCCAAATTTTACAATTTAAAGCTTTCCAAAAAGTTGACTAACAACCAGCTTCACATGAGATTTTTAATTTAAGAGCAATCTATGAGCTAGAGATGACTTCAAATTTGAATGGAATGAAAAATGAATGGCTCTCAGTAGCCAATTTTTGTACTAGAAAGCTTTCAAAAAAGTTGGGTGACAAAAAGCATATGCATTAGGAAAAGTTTGGACTCAAAAATGGGCCTTGTAAGAAATGCCGAGTCAGCTTAGAGAGAGATAATAAAAAGTCCCTAATTTCATTTTTGATATTCACTTTCAAAAAACCTCGGATATCAGATTTGGGGGGTACGTTTATTAAAACTCTCAAAAAGTGTTCAGACAATGATAACATACGACGGCTCCGAATTGAACACCGATTGTCTCAATCTTTTGGATTTTTCAAAACTAAGATTTGGCGCTCAACGAGGTGCATTGAATGTTATTCTTCTCCTCAGTTTCGCGTCTCTCTTGCTTTTTGCCTGCGCGTAGTCTCCTCCCTTGAGCTCTCTTCCATTTGCTCCACTCTTGCGCTCTCCTCTGTTTTGAGCTTTCTCATTCACCAAGTTGTCTCAATGTCATTATCATCTTCACACAGAACTTAGACGAGGAGTCAAAACGATGTGTATCATATGCATATCGAATTGTTCAGAGAATACGAGCCCCTCCACAAGAAGAATAAGCGAGGCATCCTTTCCAAAGCTTCAAAAGAGAACTTCAGATTTCAAGGTAAAAAAAGCGTCGATCTTTGGGTGGATGGCAGGATATATCCTGAGCATCCTATCACCAACTCAACTCCACCGTTCAGAAACATAACGTCATTGCTGAACTATGTAGGAGATGGTTATTGTGGTTTATATGGCTACACCAAGCATTTGGCAGCCAAAAGTGATATTCTTGAGCTTGAGAGAGACCTTGCACACAAAGAAAACTTTTGCTTGAAGCAAACTGTGACAGAGTGCGCTCAACAACTGAAAGGAAAGGACGAAAGCATCATGCAGCTCACGCAGGATCTCAAAGAAAAAAATAATGTCTTGGGTCCTCGGTTAAGAGAACGATGCTTACGAGACATTGAACAGCTGAAGGTTGGTTCTGGGGGTTTGAAGAAGAGGGTTAAAGCAATCAAGTAAGATTATCATTCAAGCAGGTTTAATTCATCTTTACATTTGTAGTTTTATATCTTACTTTTCATATTTATGCTTAGATCGTTGTTACATCCTTAGTCAAATATTGACAGCAACACACCAACTTCTTCAATTCCTTATGGTCTCATACTGAAACGCAAAGATGTCGCCGGACTTTTGGACGATAAGCGCTACTGCAAGATTTTTGCTAAGCAACTTGACACTCTTTTGAAAGAGAATCAACTCCAAACATGTGATGTTCAATCAATTTGGGATGAAGTCGGAATATCCAACAAAGGTTATTCTGCAATTTTTAGGTATGTATGGTTTTTGAATCAATTGTTTTCACCTGTCAAATCAAATGTCTGCAATTTTTAGGTATATTGGATATGTGTAGCATTTGAAAACTTGGAAATAGTCCATTTACTTAATTTTCTCTTTACAGAACTATGCAGGAACAAAGTAAGAAGTTCAATCTCAAGCACACGTTGCTGCCAAATCCTTTCTCCATTCGAAAGACAAGACTGGAGGTCAACCAGGAAATGCTTCGGACATTGGGCACTCCTTTTCACATTGAAGTAATGTACAGATCACCATCAGCAGAGGAAGTGGTCTATGACAAATACAATAATATATTTTATGATTTAGTAGCTTTACAGACATATATTGTTCAATTGCTCAAGGTTTTTCAAGAGGAATGCAATGGAGTCTTGAAGTTTGTGCTTAAACTGGATGAGTGCGAGCTAGTGAAAGAGACAAAGGTTGAGCGTGTCACAATAACACTTATGAATAGATCATTAGATGAAAGCATTGCTTTAGACGACCCTAGAAACTTTAGCGTGCAATCCGAAAACAATATTTCCTTATTAGCCACATTTAAGGTTTGATATCAACAAGTTTTTGCTTAAAAAAAGGTTAGACATGTTTCATTTGATTGGTTTGGTTTTCCCATTTCAGGTGCCTGCAGAGAATTTCGATATTCTTAACTGGGTTTTCCATCAAACAAGTATTCCTGAAGTCATAAGCGAACAGAGAAATGGAAAGACACTCAATGTATTAGGCATGGGTTCATACACAGTAGAGTGGCATATGGCTGGAGATCTCAAAACCCTAAAGTGCAGTACAACATCTCAAAAGGAGAAACAAGTAAAAGCCCTTGTTTGTATTGCATGGGAGGAGTCATTGGTCTTGACAAAAGAAGCTGGAGGAGAGCACCAGACAGGCACTTGCAAGACCTTAACTTCTGCCCAGTGTTGGATATTCCACTATCCAGAGTACATATTTGCACGATGCATGCACTTTGCAGAATCATTGAGAAACTTATGTTTCTATACATTTGTTTTTCTTGGACCACTCGGCCAGCATCAGCAAAACAAAGGGCTATATTATCATTGGAAACAGTTTTCTCAGATATGGGCTTGCATGGAGGACATGTGAAAATAGAGCAAGACGAGAAGAGGTCTAAGAATGGTCGAGATGTGCCAAAGAAGTTGTCTATTGGCGGTGTGAAAGCCCGTCTCTTCTTGTCGATGCCAACAAGTGGCAGACAACGCAAAAGCCAAAGTGCTCAGGAAAGGTTGACATTGAGATACAACCGGCGGAGAAACCTGCACAATGCAGTGGTTGACCACGCAGACAATGGTGCAGCAAGGACTCGCAAAGCGAACGTGTGGAAAAGTTTGGATTCCATATTCAAGTTTTGTGAGCTCAATACTTGGAGAGATAATGACTATACATTGTTTCAAGACGCTCTGGAGACCTTCCACAGGTCTTTCATAGCTGCATGGACAAATCAACACATAACTCATTACATGGTATATTACTTTATTTGATAAAATTGTGATTATATATTTACATATAAACAATAGGCTGGTTTTTTTTTGCAGCATATCATATGCAACCACATGCCTTGGTTTGCTAGGCAGTATGGTAGCTTGGCTATATGGTCTACACAAGGTATGGAGAAAACTCACTACCAAGCCCGTACTGGCTATTTCAGCCACACTCGTCATGGAGGTGGTGCAAACAAAGCCAACAGTTTGGAGGAACTACATCAATGGACTTATCAAAAAATTATGCATAGAACACACCGAAAGGAATGTGTCAAAGACAGTCAGATTGGCCAAGCAATGAGATTAGCAAGCAAACGACGGAAGAAGGAAATATGGGAGGCATCTTCTGCGGCATCGCGACATGTAGAGTGGCGACTTAAAAAAGAACGCATTGGAAAAACTTGGACACAACTCTGACCCAAGTTGTTTGAGACTTCCTAAAGATAGCGCATTGTAACACAATATAATTTTTTGTGCCAAGAGAAGACAACCAGTCACAAAAGTGAGAAACATAATGTACTCATTATTTTGATAGAAAATGTACTATTTTTTGGCATCGACAATATACATTGGAGCTTCTCTATTCTTCATCTTCGTCAAGGAAAGTTACAAAATATTCTGGCCTTTTTGCCTGTTGTGTGTTATCGTCTTCTTCGTGCCTTGGTCTTTTGCAACCTAGTCCTGTAGGTTCGTTTGTCGACAGTACATTTGTCTCCACCTCCACAGCCACAAGAGACATTTCTTCAGTAGGCAGATGCGCAATTGGTTGTTTATTGCGAAACATAGCCATACTCTAGTAATTGCGCAGGGTCAGTGATTCCGCATGCCAAACCATATGCTGCTTGGGTAAAAAAATAGCGACTACGCAAACCATACATTCCTGGCCCTTGGCCAAACATATACAATGCAGCCTTTTTTTCTAAAAGCATTATTTTATCTGCGTTCCACCTAATGACGACCCCTCCTAAATATCTTGAAAGTGTCTTCAACGTAATCAAGGGTAGCTCCGCGTTGTCATTGGAGAAGGACGAATGGAAGACCAAAAAACTCGGATACTTAAGATTCTTTAAGTATTGGCCGAGAGAGAAATTCTTCCCTAAATCTCCCATGCCTCGTCCACGAGGGCGAGGAATGAAGGTATCATCATAGACCACCAACTGCAACAAATTAAAGTTATGAAATGAGATAAGTAGAAACCAAAAAGGTAAGGCAAATAAAAAAATATTACCTTTTGGTTTTCATCTTCCTCAAGTAAATCCTCATTCCATAGGTTGATGCCGCCCTGACCTCCAGTGGGCGCATTGGAAGTTGAGGCAAAAGATGATGAAGAAGTGCTTACCCATTTCTTCAATCCCTAGCTTTTTTTGCACTTCCATGAACTGCTTTTCTGTTGGAAGCGTGCGCTCATACCTAGCAACATCATTGTAAATCATCACAAGTGCACTTGCGGGGTCAATGAACTCATCGTCATTTACATGGGCATATATAACAGAATACTTGTCGTGCTCACGGTCAATGACAACATCATCCTCTTCTAGATTCTGTGTCACAATGGCAAGGCAATAGTCCTCTCGAAGGTCAAAAAGCTCCACAATGTCGTTAAGCATGACATACTGCAAATCACCAATAGGTATGGTAGGTAGAACACTAGTAGGCAAAGCACCCTCCTGAAGCTGGACTCCCTCTGAAACCTGCAAGGCAAGGCTTCCCCGAGACTTGGGCTCTTGACCCTCCCCAGTCTGATCCTCTAGCAAGGCCTCTGCAACATTAGCATGCTCATCCAAAATTAAATGCAAATATAAAATAAAACCTGCATAATATTCAGCCACTTGACACTTGCGGTTATACAGTGTACACTTGTAGTCTGTTATCCGCAAGTGCACTGGTAGCTTAAGGCAACTCCTAGAAAATATGTGTTTCTTGGAGGAGTCCGAATTGATATCCTTCATGTGAACAAAACGAACTCCTTGTATCTCGACAATGCCACCAGATGTTTGCTGCTGGTAGGTCTGCTCAAAACTTGATAGGTAATGTTGCGCGGAGACAATCCACTCATGCAAAGAAAAATCTGGATTGAACATTGGCCTGATCTATGTCTCGCGCTACTGAAGCCCTAGAAAATGAGATAGTTTGTCTTGGGGGGCATCCTCAGAGCAAGGAACTTCCTCCTCTGCTTCAACATTGAAGGGGTCCATAACGGAAATTCAAAAGCGAAGATAGACGAGAGAGCACAAAATCCAAACAAAGGGCAAATGGGGGAGCAAGTCATATTTATAGGACTCCCGAGGACAATGATGACATCGATTGACGTGCATCATGGGGCCGACATGCATCATGCAGTCACCGTGATGATTACGCCACGTGTCACCCGCCGTGGAACGGTCGCGCCACAACGCGAAACTGATGCCGCCGCACCAGAAAAGCACCGCTATCGCGTTTTGGCGTGAGAACTTGTTGTCGCGTCATAACGTGATACGGCCAGTCGAGAGTACTCAGGTCTGCCTCCTCTCGTTGTGCCGTGATGCCTTTTTTTGTCACGCCACGCGTGCATCATGCAGTCGCCGTGATGATTACACCACGTGTCAGTCGCCGTGGAACGATCGTGCCACAATGCGAAACTGGTGCCGCCGCTCCAAAAAGCATCGCCATCGCGTTTTGGCGCGACAGCTTGTTGTCGCGTCATAACATGATACGACCAGTGTAGAGTACTGTGGTCCGCCTCCTCGCATTGTGCCGCGATATACCGTTGTTTCTAGGGCAACCCGTTGGGGCACCACGAATATCGCTTGAGTCCCGATGTGCCACGTGGTGCGTAATCATTATGCTCGCACGCTTCCCGTCATACCTCGCAATGTCATGATTAGTGTAGTCGCCTCTTCTCATTATACTTATTCCGGTTATATAAACACCCCCCCCCCCCCCCTTTTTTTTCTCATCGTTTTTTCCGAAGTGTCTCTAGTCACTCTGCCTTTTTACCCACATCCAGATTTCCATATTTCCTCGCATTCTCCTCGTTCAGGTCATGGCCTGCACAAAGCAAACAACAAGAAAGGTTTATCCTGGCCAGTCTGGTGCGCAGGGCCAGGCTAGCTCGTCTACAGTGCAACCGTCAACATCGCAGGTGATTCCGGGAAAGACCATGTCGCAGTTACGAGCAACAATATAAAGAAGAAGATACGAGCAGAATAGGAGTGTTCTACTCGAACTTCGTAAGCTCCAAAAGCACATTTCATTGGCAATACCCAAACTGCCCTTCCAGAGAGTTGTTCGTGAGATTTGCGAGCAACACAACATGAATTTCCGGTGGTCTCGAAGTGCAATGGGGTGTTTGCATGAGGCCGCCGAGGATTTTTTTGTAGAGCTTTTCCAGGACAGCTACATTCTCTCGGCCCACGTCCATAGGACAAAATTGATGCCGCGAGACATCAACACACTTCGCCTTCTCAGGTTCAGGTATGACAAAACAATACCGCCTGCGGGTATTTCAGATCGAAAGATGGACAATATTCTTAGAATACCACCTATTGACAAGGTCAAAGTTCATGAAGTGTCTACACAAATGAATCAATACAGCACCCGTCTCAACACCGAGCGGGACACAACAGAAGACGATAGTGAGAGATTGGAGCAGTTACGCCTTGAGATGATGGAGGAACAAATGGCAGATGCCATCAACGACGCCAACGCTGATGATTTGTCATTGCTGTTTCCCTATTTCCATGTTGGCCTTCCTCTGTGGGGACGCATTCTGTATTTTCCTTATCACCCCCTCGAGATTGCAATTTTACAGAACCGAACGAGGGAACTCACAGACTCAATCATCAATTGCTTGCTTTGGTGCGTGCTATTCTTTTTTTCACAATAAATTCTTTTAATATATTCAATTTTGTATGACACGAATTTCTTTACAGTTTTGTAGTTACAAATTTGCCTTGGAATATGCAAGATCATGTCGCCGTCCTTGACTCGAACCTCTTGGTCGTTTTGACGGCTGAGGATACATCTTTAGTGGAAGTAGTTGACTGGTTCCAGTCAGTGAACATGGATACGACAAATTTTTTTTTTCTGGCTTATCATGAAGGGTACGCAATGTTTTCAATAGTAAAATTATTTTATCTTGAACTCTAATTTGTTGTGATGACATATGTTTTGCTTATGTTTATTTGTAACAGATCTCATTGGAGTCTTGTTCTCTTACACCTTGAACGAAACCGGTGCTACCTTGCTAATTCATCCAAAATGGATTTCATGGTGAAGTACATAGGTAAGAGGTTTTGTATTTTGTTCGACATCGCATAGAATTTTGTTAAAAGTCGCTTATGAAATTTAATTGTATTTTGCGCAGATCTGTTCGGAAGCTTGTGTCTGCTCTTGAAGCTTTAACGCAAGAGCAGATATATGAGAATCTTACGATTTATTAGTTGCAAAGTCCCTAAGCAAGACGATGCCTACTCTTGTGGATGTAGGGTCTTACTCAATGTAGAAATTTTGTTAGGGGTCATGCTTGATGGAAGTCGTAGAAGTGTAAGCATTTGACACTCGTTTATAGATTTGTATCTTAATAAGTTAGTAGCTATGTTAATAAACATGATGTTCTTAATGCAGGTTAGAAATTTGGCAGATTTTTCAAAGGCTGATGTTTCTTCGTTTAGAAACAGAATGATTGAAAACTTGATCAATTGCGCGACCATGCGTCCAGACGGAGCACGTGATGCATTTATCCCGCCATCACCAAGGCCCACGCCTAGGCCTCCGCCGACAAGATACCCCGTGTTTGCCACACCAACACAAGCACATATCAATATCTCCCCAGATGCCTCCCCAACCCAAGCTCCCAGCTCTCGTCCTGAAGAAACAACTCCAGAACCCTCAAACCCCCCACCCAACACCTCTTCTGCTCATGAAGCAGCTCTAGAGCCCCCAAACCCCCCACCCAGCAGCTCTCCTGCTCATGAAGCAGCTCCAGAGCGCCCAAACCGCCAAGCCACCACCTCTCCTCAACCTCAACCAACAGCCCCCACATCATTGCACACACAAGATTAGAAAGAGATTATGAAATGTACTTTTGACAAATTGATTACAAGCAGTGGATTGAAATTTGACTTTTGTTTTAATTATGGTTCAAAGTTTACAAAATGTTGTGTACAAAAAAATGGGAGAGTGACGATCCAATGGTGTTTGGTAATGTAGAGAGTTGCCTTTGTCGAGTAATCTTTGAGAATAGTATTTGAATCATTGTGTATAATTAGTTCACTATTTCAAGTCTGTCGCTGGTTCTATGCACAAAGAGTCGTTTTTTCTTGTTTGTGAGGTACCTGCAATGCAACGTACGCGATAAGACATTGGGATACATGAGCACGATAGAAAAATCAATGTATAAAAGTAATACATGTAGCTTAGTACCTTTCGCATGTTACACTTGAAAACAAAATTTGAAGGCAAATTGAGATCGGACTCATTTAACAGATCCTCTTGAACCTGTCTTAAAGTGACATTTGATACCACAACAACTGTAAGAAAATAATTTGAAAACCATATCTCGATGGACATCAAGGGATTAAAAGCATTGTCACTTAAATCTTGATCCATAGCTACCAACTGACCATTCACTTGATGCCACCTCATATAGTAGAAAGAAACTATAAAATTTTGTGATGCTATCATACACTTGCACACAACGGAGCACTTGTCAAGTTTGCACAAAATGCCTTCAGAATCATTGACATCCCAATCATCATCCAAAAAATCAAGTCAAGTTTGGGATTTGAAGATGAACATGGTTTCTGTTTTTCTAACCTCCTCATCGTGGAAGAAATCTATAAAGACATGTAATGGCATAAATAGACTGACTCGTACTTGCCTGCTTGCAATGTTTGGTCACAAACACTTCAAAATTTCTTGATGAACCTTGAGTTTAAAACACTCAGAGGTTTCTGAAGTTGAAACTGGCCACTTTGGGGAATCTTGTTGGGGAAGAGGGAAAGGTTTCAAAGTTCCAAATCCATGGACAGAGCAAGGGGTGTTGTAAAAGTAGTCGTAAAAGAAAAATCTCCTCTCTGCGAGAGCTCTTCTCGCACTAGTTCTGTACATAAGTTCTCCCACCGAAGCATGAAAAGCATCAAAAATACCAATTATGCACTCAACTGGTTGCCAGTCTTCTTTGTTAGAAGGGTAAATATCTGCAAAAACAAAAGATAAGAGAATGGTCACAAGAAATAGTCAACAAAATAACTTGAAAGATCTTTAAAGACTTTTTAGCAATATAGTAGTCACACAGTTTGGTCTATGAGCAGGAAACGCCAAAGGTGAATGTTGTAGTCGTAGTTCGGAGTGCATATATGCATGCTCAATGAGCACCTCTTTCACTGTCTTTCCCGTTTGAGACAAGCGAAAATCTTTCACACGTATGTTTTCTTGTTCTTGTTTGAAGCAGAACCCAACTACCAATGGTGATTGTGGTAGACATCCAGCGACCATGGTCTAAGTCAAAGCTGTTGAATAGTTCCACAAATTTAACAGAGGCGGATGGTCGTCATGGTCATCTTCCTTCCATCTCTGCTTCTATTAGCTGCGAAGTGACACTACGCAAAAACGATAAAAGAAAAAAGGCTCACTAGTTTACACAAGAAGTAGTAGCATGAAAAGTGTTCATCAAAAGGTGTGCCTCATTGAATGTGAGTTATGGCACATTCGGCGTTCGTCGCCCATGGCAGGGGAATAATTTGCACAAATCGCGTCATATCTTCTTATTCAGATCTTTTTAACAGAAAAAACTCTTTTTTGAAAACGCACAAATTTGAGATAAAAATCAAATAAATTGAAGCTACCGTTGTGGTGACTCAAACTCTATTGGTCGAACAACATTCTCTCTCTAACGCCAAAAAGTCCTTTTTTGAGTCCAAACTTTTCCTAATGAGGACATAAATGTCATCTCTGCAAAGGCAATCCGCCAAATTTTGTATCATCGAGTAAACTGTTGCCCAAGAGCTCCATAATTTAGTGCATAAAAGCATTTGGCGTTCAAAATATGCACCAAAGATGTCATGACCAATCAAGCCCACATTGTTTATGCATTCCATGCAAACAATCATCACAATGGAAATTCTCATGCTCTTATGTAGCAGTTTTGACATTGGAGACAAGAAAAGAGAGACAAAGTGGCATTGGCTAAAATTTCACCCAAATGATTAGCTCCTGCCCTCATGCATCGTTTAGCATACACAACAAAATAGCCTCATCCCAAAAACAAGGATTCATGTTCAACTCACTTAAATGCTCACTAGTTGTGTTTTTGATAGGCTAGTTTTAACCATTCTCACTCATGCATCGTTTAGCATACACAACAAAATAGCCTCATCCCAAAAACAAGGATTCATGTTCAACTCACTTAAATGCTCACTAGTTGTGTTTTTGATAGGCTAGTTTTAACCATTCTCACTGGGAATTAATTCTAGTGGTCTTTAGTTATGGCTAGCATGGCAAAGTTTATCTTTGAGTGTAGCATGTGTGAAGGTTACTAATGCACACTCCATGGATCACTAGATAGCTTACAAATTCATGCATTGAAGAGGAACGTTCCTCTTGATGTCAACATCCCAAAAAAATTATCGCAAGTCTGCTTGAAGCGAGTTATTTGGAGTGATTTCAAGCACATGGTGAAGTCAAGGGTGTGAACATCCTCTTGGAATTTAATTTTTTTTTTCACTTTTTGAAGCAAAGTCTAGGCTGTAGTTGAGCTGGAGGTTGGTGGGCTCAGGGTCCAGACGCCGAGAGAGGGCTGGAGAGGCCATGTTTTAGCTGCCAAGTGTGTGTATTGTGAGTGTCAAATGGCGGGCAACGGGACAGTTGGCATTGGCATTAGCGCACGTATGTGTGTGTGTTCGTGTGTGGTGCCCAAGGTCAACTGACTGCACGCGTGTGTAAGAGAATGAACCAGGCACCATATGAATGTGACTGCGTGAGAACGTGTCTGTGTGTGGGGTCCAAAGACCAGGGCGAGTTACAGGACTGCAGTAGCTGCGGGACTTGGGAGTTGCGTCCGTGTGTGTGGGCGCGTTATCAATGGCTAACAGTGGGCAGCCACTCAGCCAGTGCACCGAGTAGCATGGGATACACCAAGGGAAGTGGGTGCGCAAGTGGCAAGTGCATGTGTGTTTATGGCAGGGCCGATGGTCGTCGCATACATCATGCGCCATGCAAGTGGTCAGACAGACCCTATAGCTTTTTGTTTGTTTGTATTTGATTTAAAATTTCCTTAAGGAAATGTTCCCACACTAATTGCATGTGTTCTCTTTTGAATGTGTGTAAGTTGTAGCACTCACATGGAACTATTCAAACTGTGACTCCTATGAGCATCTATGGCGCACAAACTGTAGCAATTGAAGGGGTGTGTGGTAGCATGAGCATAGTGGACTCACTACTAAAACGAGAGGAGAACATTCCAGGCAAGAAGAGATTGAATCCGAAAAGATAGGGCCAGAGGATGCTAATAACAAGATTAATTGGCATGCAAGAACAAGATTAAAGCCATATCTCTATTATAAAAAATTCCATTTTCATGAATAAAACACGGATTACAAAGGCATGATGATAATGTTTTTGGCCTCAATTAAACTATCATGATCTAGTCTTGACCCTATCACATGAATAGTGAAAATTGAAGCACAATGCCCCTTCATATTGCTTCCAATCGAGGATTACTTGATCTCACACTTTTAATCGGAGAATTTTATGCATTGAAGTAGACTTCCAATCCATCAATTGCATAATGCACATACTTCATATGGATGGTCAAACTTCCTTGACCCAATTCGAGTATGATCTAATAGCATGCTCATCCCCATTTCCTTAAATCACTTAAATCTAATTGGATTTGTCATTTTGCTTTGTGAGGCCACTTAATTATGGCATTTGCGAATGCACAAATCAATGAAATTTTTACCATTTTCAGTCAAATTGGCACAGTGATCACAAAGTTGGCAAATGTATTTAGGCTTACACCTAATGATTGCACACACTTTTTATGAACATTTCACAATCAAAAATCATTTAGGTGCCCTAATTGACCATCCATCATAGAAAAGCATGTGGTCTTGGATAGGCACACACACTCAAATTATGCCCATTTTTTTGCATTTAAGCTTATCCAATGATTGAATAGCTTAGCATACACATCAATTACATGATTGCATACTCATATAATATCAATTCCATCACTTTATATGCATGCACATACTCAAGATTAGGTGCACACACACTTGAATTTTTTGACAGTTTTTTCCCTCTTTGGTGCATTACACACACAATGATTTTATGCACACACATGAATTATTGATGAGAATTAAGCATTATTTTGATACACACAAGGTTTATTAGTCAAAATTTGACTATCAATTTCATTCAAGTGAATCAAATTAGGTGCAAAGTGTAGGTCAATTGAGTTACCACCTAATTTAAGTAAATAATTAGCACACATTGAACCACATTAATCAATCAAAAATTGACATGAGCAAGTGAGTGCACTTACATCATAATTACACTCCAAGCTATTTCTTTGCATGACATGATGAAATGTAAAGAAGATAGTACTAATGAGTAAAATAGGAATTAGATTAATCAAGCTTCTCTAATTACAATGGATTAGTACTAGCTTCTTAAGCATGGGCATTAAGCTCAAGGCTAGGCCATCCATAAAATAAGCAAGAGAGAGAGAGAGAGAGAGAGAGAGAGAGAGAGAGAGAGAGAGAGAGAGAGCTCTCAAAAGTGGATCCTCAAGAGTGGATACTCAAGAATGAAGTCTCCTTGCGTAAAGGCTTCCTTTTAAAGGCTTTCACCACAATCCCTTCTACTATGGGTTTAAGTTTGCGCCTCCTAGCTAGCATATACAACTTTGGAACTCCCAATGAGCCCAAGACTTATATAAAGTGAGTTGGAAATATTATGCACAACCATAGCATATCTCCCTCTTGATGCATAACCGGTGTAGCATGTGTTAGCTACTGCTAACACAACCTTTGAGCATTAATATATGCATTAATCATAAAATTCACTTCCAACAAAGAATTGTACTTCTTTTTGGTATTGGAAGACTACGAGAAATTATTCTCTCTCCGTAACCCATTATTCTACCAATCGTAGATTATTCTAATTCATTCAATGTACACATATTTATGTTTCTCTAGAGGGTGAGTCTTGCTTTATGTGTCATGAACCAAGAAGACTTATATACACAACTCATTCCAATCACTAGGCAAAACTTATACATCATTATGAGCATAAAGTTACACTATTTCAAAGAACAATATGAGGTTTTTTGGGTGAAAAAATTAAGCCGCTATGAATTCATCAATAAATCGTTTCATCTTGCCTTTGATTAGCTATGATCTAAGCTTGGATGTTTTCATAGTCATTTTATTGTGAGAGTTCTATGTGTACATGAGTGTGAAGCAGAGAGACTTCTATGGCTGCAATTTAAGTGCTCATCACCAAACATTAAATTTCATCAAGTGAATCCTTTGCTACCTCCTCACAAGCTCTCACAAAGCTAGAGGTTCACTATCATCCTGGCAAGCATGCCACTTCTCGATAGTGCATTCTAAATTACCATGATTTGCAAACTTGTCATCCTGTGCATCATCAAGTATTAGTCAAGTGGGAAGATTGACATGAAGAAGAGGCCACTTTGAAAAAAATTAGTTGTGAAGATATATCCCATTTTTATTTTTGAGTACAAAAACACTTCTCAAGGGGGAGTAATGTAAGGCCAAGTTAAGCCACATGGGTAGAGCCCTAGTGGGAATAGAACATAACAGTTCTCTAAAGATGTTGAGATAGGTTGGGCATCTTTCAAGGCCTAAAGGATGTTCCCTTATCCTTTAGGCCTTGAAACATGCAACAATTGTATAGGAAAAAAGAGAGAGAGAGTAGCACGTCATGCAAAGTTTAGGACTCCCTCGTGATGAGACATGAATTTCTACCCTACGCCTTGCACATCTGGCAAGCCTGAGCATGCACAATGATGCAGGTCACCAAGAGAGACCACGTATGTGTAAGGGCTCTCTCCCACTAAGTGCTCGGCTCACCCTCCTTCCACGACCCTCCTCTCTGCATGCATGCAATACCACACCCCAAAGTAGCTTCGCAATTGAAGCTCTGACACCAGTCTAAGTCCTAGAGGAGAAGGGAATAGCGTGCTTCACCCAACCTTCTCTAGTCTCTTTATAGACTATCCAAGCCTCCATGCTCTATTCCCACTAGGGCACTCCCCATTTGGCTTACCCTTGGCCTTACAGTCCTTGCCTTGATGACCTGTTTCTTCATGGCAGCACCTTTAAAAAAAAACCTTTTTTTAATTGTATTACGCCAAATTTTTTATATGCCCCTAGATATTATCCTTTAGCAAGACATACTTCCACATCTTTTTATGACTCCCTTCTTGCATAGAAGGCTTTTTTGACCTTCAAAAGAGCTACAAAACACCAACTTATCCGTAGCCAACTCATCAAATTCTTTATTTTTATCACAAGGAACATGCTTAAATTGTATCTATTCAAACTCATGCAAAAGCTTCTTGATGCCATACAACCATTTCTTTAAGTCGTCTTTCCTAAATTTCCATAAACCATGAAATTGCTTCTCAAAAATAGCAATGGATCCCCTTTCACAAGGAATCTCTTCAATCCAAATCCAAACTCAAGACACTACTTCAACCCAAGAAAAAGGACTAAGTACTTAGCATTGTTGTTGCTTTCAGCTTCATGAAGAGCATAAGGTATAGAAAAGTTTAGATCGCCCTTGCGATGCTTAATGATCACCCTACCACTTGTCTTTTGAAGAAACCTTTCTATACACGCCATCAAACATCATCACACAAGCATCAACAACAAGATCTAGTTCCTCTTCATGATTGCCATCATCAATTCTTGGGTAAGATTGTTGGAATTAGGGTTGCAAGAAAACACACACAGCTTGGAGAAGATAAAGGAAGCTCAAGGCACACAACCGAGAGTGTTTTACTTAGTGTGCAATGAAAATATTGATAGCCCTAGAATGATGGGTGTATATACAATGCACGGGGGGAAAAACCTCCTAGTGAGGGAAAAAATGCCTTGGTGGTCCTAAGTATGTTCACACACATCACTACCACATGTATATGGTAACAAATCCCCCTGGGAGTGATGCAGTGAACGAGAGCTGACACCATAGAGTAAAGGGAAGTGTCATTCCTTGAGGAAATGATAGTTCACAAAGGGGAGTAAGCCCAAAGCTTTGCGAAAAGGTTCAAACTTCTCATGACACAATGTTTTTGTGAAAAATAATGGAAGGTTGTCCTGTGTTGGCACATAAGCCAAGCTAATCTCTCCTGCTGAGAGCCTCTCCTTGACATAGTGGTAATGCACCTCAATGTGCTTTGTGCGAGCATGAAAAATTGGGCTCCTCACAACCACTAATGAGCTTTGACTATGAGTGTAGATAGTGTTGGCAGTGTCTTGTCCAATACCCAAATCAGCCATAAGAACATCTCTGTGCTGCCTATTTATCATTGCAAAGAGAAGTACATGAAAGACATTCAGCAAGTCAAGAGGAAGCCAACGAGAAGACGAAGTAGCTAAACAATGAGATCGTGAAGCTTAATAAAAAGTAGAGCATCAAAAAATGGAGCAAGAGCGTCGTCTAGAAATTTACATTCAACTACAACACACTACATGTAATATGCACTAGTGAATTGATCATCTCACACATTCCATTGGGCTACCACATTTGCAAGCGCAAGAGACATGTGATGTCTATGATATCTTCAAGCGTTGGAGCTCAAAATAAACGTATCTGTCAAATTCAGTATTAGGGGTACAAATGCAAGCTTATAATTTCTTAAATTTTTTGTAGGTTGCTGTAATATATTTTCAATATGCAGGAACTTGGCTTGGATGATGATGGGAATCGATTCCGATGCTCAAACGACTGGACATACTCTGCTGCAGCATATTATCAAGCCAAAGGAGTTGGTGGAGCTATTGGATGATCCATCCAATGCTAGCATTGCTAATGTTTTGTGCCAGAAGTATTTTAGTGATCTAAAGAGCATTGTGTTGCCTCAGGAGATGATGGAGGTGTGTGACAGCGTAGGAATAAACTTCAAGGCCTACAAAACTTTGTATAGAATTGTCACACTGTGCCACACAGCAAAATGTTTGTTTAGGGTACTGCTAACACCTTACAGTGTCAGTGTTGCTAAAAGGTGCACCAATAATGATGTTGCAAGCTTGTTGGGTGGATTTCAATATGTAGAGGATGCGCTGCCATTAGAAGAGAGAAAATACTTCCGTTACAACGAGTTCAATAATGTCTATGTTGACTTGTTGAAGCTCCAGGATTCAATGGTCAAATTTTATGGGTTGACACAGGAAGAGTGTGATGGCAAAGTTATATTTGGGATGAAGCTTGATGAGTACCAGATTGTCAAAGGTCAACGACTCAAAAGGGTAAGTGTTATGCTTATGAATAGAGCCTTGATGGGCGTCGAAATTCCAACAAGAAGGGAAACACCTATTTAGGTGTTTAGTCAAATAAGAATATTTGGTGACTGGCAGCTTTTCATCTCCCACATGAGACACATGATTCCCTCAAATTGTATTTTAATCACACTCCAATCATTGATGTCATTCGGCAACAACAAGAAGGACAATGATTGCAGGTTTCAGGTTTGGGTACGCTCCAAGAAGTGGAGTGGCATTTGATAGGAGACTTGAAAACTCTCAAGTGTATGTTAGGGTGCAAGCAAGGTGCAATGAATCTCTTTCCATGTATTTATGGTTGCCACATTAAAGTCTCATTAGGAGCTGAGGGCAAGGGTGCAAAGCCCAGAAGTCAAAGGGCGGTAAGGGAGGCAAAGCTACAGTCACTCTGCCAAAGGTGTGCCCACTACACAAATAGTGTAAAGCACTACAACAATGGTTTCAAGGTATCCTCATTTGTAACCAGAGTGTACCCCCTAATCGAGACATGGAAGATCCAAATTGGGATCCTATTCTACCGATTCCTCTGATAAATGTGCATGTGTGCACTCTTCATGCCCTCTACAAATTCTTGACAAGTTGCTTATGCTCCATTTTGTATTGATTTGGATATTACATCATGGTTGATTAGTTTTACTACAAATTACATCTGTGGGTATGGGGCAAATTATTGACTTGACACCAACGGATTTTACAATTTCCTATGGGTTTGTCAACCCTTGACCTAGGCTCAAGGCGCAATGGGCGAGGAGTGATCCTGGGTTCTTGCATGTAAAGGCATACAATGCCGCCTCTCGGTCCACCAATATACATTTGTGAGCATTTAGGATGAGGGAATCGAGTACCTGATGATGCCATGGGCAATAGTGGCACAACCTGTAGACAAACACTTATGATTAGACATTACACATCCATGTTCTCACTTGTATAAAGAGAAAGATTCTTGATGGTACAGAAAGACGATTTGATGCTATTTACTGCTATACTGCTCCACCTGCTTGTTGGCTTGATGGGGAAGATAATGTTACAAAGCTTGAGAGGGAAGTAGATCCTATCTAGAGAGCTTACTGGAGAAGGAGCATGAAACTTGTTGAGGAAAGAAAGAAAGATGATCTAGCAAAGGATATGTTGTAGATCTTCAGCTTTAGGTAGAGGTGTTTAGTGAGGCTCATGGAGAAATGAAAAACTTCAGATTGAGGAGAATGAAACAAGCTTGAGGAGAATGTAGTAAGCTTGATGAGGGAAAGGAGGTTCAAACTTCTACTACAGAGCTTTTGGGAGGGATAACCGAAAGGAAGGAAAGAGAAGCAACTTGCAAGGTGAAGTGAAGAGAAGTGAGAGATGGTACATTAGAGAGAGAGAGAGGGAGGGAATGATCAACACGTTTTTGGAGGGACGCCCTTTTAGGAGAGAGGGGGGAGAAACTAGCAGCCACTAGAGAGAGAAAGGATTGGTTTTTATCCAGCTATATAGAGAAAAGTTCAGTTTTTTGAATTTATAAGTTATACTTTATAAAAGAGTACAAGTTTGACCACTTAATGTTAGGCCCTACCATACCCACCATTTCAGTCCACATGGCATCCACCCAATTGCCCCTTCCATAATCTCCTTTTTAATCCCATGGCCAATAAAGAGCCCCCCTTAGACCCCATTCCCTTCCTAATGAAACTATGTTCTACAATTCAAGCTCTTTCTATAGATATGATACATAATATAGTTTTACCTGCTAGAATTTAAATTCCATTTTAGGGGGAAATTTGAATTCAGAAAAGATAGCCATTTTGCATGTTTGAATTCAAAAGATGTCCTTTGATTGTTTTCTTAATACGAAAGGTTTGATTCCCTTAAACTGCCAAACAAAAAGACCTCTTGGACTTCATTCTCTTCCTACTGTCACAAATTGCTTTCTCATGAATGGCACCTAATCTCCTAAACTTTCCAACCTTTGGCTTCATACCTCACTTTAGGTTGATTCTATGCTTGACCCCTTTTCATACGTACAAATCCATATATTCATTGGTAAATAACTTTGGAAACTCAACAAAACTTAACTTCCTACTATTTCTTCTCTTTTTCTATCAAGACTTGGTCCCGACATGCTCCTCAACATTCACTTCAACAGGCCCTTCAATTGACTTTGGAGTCTCTTTCTCTTCCTTGATCTCCATATCATGCAAGGATGCTTCCTTTTAGATTGGGACATAATTGCATCAAACCTTCTTCTACACTTTCTTCTCACATTGTAGATGAAGCATCACTATCACATTAGTCAATTTCCACTAAATTCATATCTTGCATATCCATTGAAGGTTGTGTATGGCTCTCATGTGTTCATATTGTAGAATATGGTTCTTTGTTTCTCTTGGTCAAGGAAGGTGATCCAACCTGCACCCCAATCTTGCTTAACACCAAAGGTTATAAGTGAATGCCTCCCTAAAGTGATCAAGTATGCATCACATAGAAATCAATCAAGCACTCAATCCCAAAGGGTTATAAGTGAAGGCCTCCCTACACATAGAAATCAACCAAGCACTCAATCCCCAAGATTCGAATCTTGAAATCTTCAGTTATCCCAAGACACCTTACTTTCTTGTGGTTGGCTATCCTCATACGGATTGAAGCATTCATTAACATCTTAATACCTTCTTCCCTCATGATAGCCGCAATTATGACACACTCTTGTGCACTACCATCCATATATTCTTGTACTTATGTCTTCTTTTCCAAAACTACTACAACTATTGGCACTATATCTATAGGGTGGCTAACCCTCAAAGATGACACCATGCTTTGATGATTTCCTTTCTTGGAAGGAAGCCATGAACTCAGACATTTTTCCATTGCCTCCTTAATTTAGCATTTGAAGCTACCAATTGACAAAAGATATATTAGACGTTTGATTGGTATGTCATCAATCATATCATAATCTTCAACACCTTGAACAAGAGGGTAGTCCTTTGGGCCTATTTTTCTTTGTCACCACCTTTTGCTCTTTGGTTGATCATCTACTTTATGTTTGCTCTTGTTTCTATCTCTTCTTCCATCTCTTTCTTCTTATCTAGCCTAGATCTCTTATTAGTCAACATATCCACATCTTGGTCAAGGTCAAGGGTCATCATGTTGATAGACCTACCTTATCCATTTTTAGGCACATTTGAAGATGTTGTTGTTGTTCTGGTGCTTTTAGTATCCATGACTACTGATTTTCTTCCCCCTTTATTGACCACATCCATATAATGGATACATCCCTTCTCATTCTCTTAGTGGTTTTGGACAATTGGGGGCATATTAACCCTCTTCACCACAATTGTAGTATCTTCCTTGTAGCCTTCATCTCTTGCCTCTCCTAGCTAGCCGCTCTTCTCTCTGATTTCTATCCATTATGTTAATTGTCAACTCTTCCAATTGACTGGCAAGATCATGCAAAGCCCTTGATGTGATAGGATCAAGACCTTGAACCACTCACTCCACTCTATCATTCGCTACCACAGAAGCCATTGGTTGCACTACCACTAACCCAACATGCATCATACCTTTATCCAATCTTTGATTGATCTTTTTACTCTTGGATTTGGAGATTTTCACTACTCTTTCAAGTAACAGGTTCCTCTTAATCCACTTTCTCCCTTACACTTGGATGCAAACAGTCCATAAACTAACATACTTTGAAGAAATCCCATCGTGGCACTTGGGGCGCTTCCACTAATTGCACCCAAATCCCTTTAGCTGTTGCAAAAAATCTTAAAAGTTGGCATGAATATCTTGTTGTAAACCCCTCAACTTATTGATGCTTCTATTGATAATCTCTCTCTAAACTTGTCAATAATTGCTTTCTTCACCTACTCCCATGTCTAACTTTTTTCCTTCTAATCCCTCAAACCACTCACAAGCTTCCCCTTTTAGTACAAGAGGAAATACATGAATGTTTCTCATACAATCATTTACAATATACATGCCAATGGTATGCCACTCAAAGTTAGTAATCCAATCCTTCACATGTTCCTTTATTGTAAACATTGGCCTACTAGATGTCATCTCTTCAAAGTTGCTAGCTCCTTTTCTTAAGAACTTTCACAAGAAGTCGAAGTCTTGTGTTTCAACCACACCACCACCTCCCCTTTAAGAATGCTAAAAATTCACAACAAAACCACTTTACTTGGGTGCACAATTGGTGAATTTTTGCTCCTCAAAAAGATTTCCAAAAGATGATGGAGCAAGAGAGACCGTGCACACACTCACACATCCTCACATATTAATGAAACACAAGGAAATCCCATATTATATTTTTCTCACACAATAACACTCAAGGGTTCAATGAAAACCTCCCCACACTAAACTCAAGCTCCAAAATTCTCGAGCTACAAGCCCCTACTTTGCTGGCAAACACTAAGAAATGAGTTGAGTTGATCAAAGATTAGACTCATAGTCAATGGCCACCAAAAGACACAAGAAGCATCATTCAAAAGCACCAAAAAGTAAGCCACAAGAATTCCCCTCTCAAACCATTGTAGAAAGAGGTTGTGGACATTGAAGATGTTGAAGAGACAAGTGATGACAGGTTGATGGACCTACTGTACCAAGTCAAGCAGCTATTTAAGTTTTCCTATGTCAAAAAAATGTTTAACGTTCCCTTTGAATTGGAGGGATTTCTTGAAGGCTTCAGCAATGAAAATTTTGACTATCAAAAGGTTTTTATTGACCTTAAAAATGAGCACAAGGTTGGAAGCTTCGTATACTTCCAGGATATTTTAAAAGGAGGTAATTTAACAAAGAGCACAGGCTCCAAGAATCTGGCATTACTCTAAGATGATTGAAAGAAGGTTCATAACCCTTGTGAGTGGAATGGAAAGCATGGTTGTAAGCTTTTGATTTAAGATGTTGCATTTTTGCCTTTTTAAGTCTTATGTCCAAACCCCTACAAATCACAACAAATATGTATGACCAAGATGTTGAGGAAACACTTGAAGATTTTAGGGAGAAAATGGAGAAGCTCCAAAGCAAAGGGATTTTGGATGTGGAGAAGCTCAAGGCAAGGAACATCACCAAGGTGAAGGAATCCATTCATATTCTAGAGGAAGAGCTTGATCCCGTGATGTGCACAACAACCATGCCCACCTACAAGATAAACACTAAGGAGTATCTGCTACTACATGATATACAAAATCTCTTTGATCTAACAAAGGACTACTACCTTGGTATTTCGGCAGAGTAGGCACAACATGATAAAGGCTTTGTGGAATAAGTTGATGGAAACCCTAAGGTAAAACAATATTTTTGCAAGCACATAGTTTAGGCCAGTGAAAATTTATTTCCTTTAACTGATTTGAGGACTCTTTTGCACAGATTGATATTTTAGATCTTGACAAGTTTCTAGGGAGAGGGAAGGGATCAAAGCCTTTAGATATGAAGAGGAATCAGAGTTTGAGTCATTTCATTGGGAAGCTCAACAAGGAGACAATAGATATCTACCATAGGAAGCTTTCCCAATCACCCAAGGTCCCCATTCTTGTACTATTGGCTCTGTCAAGGGTGGTAGGTTCACATCCAATACGACTTGGAGTGGACAAAGTCATACTCTTGAAAAGAAAGAATCCGTTAGAGTTTCTGAACTTGCTCCTGGATTCATGGACTCAAGAAGTGTATGGTTTGGCACTATGGCTAGTTATGTCCTTGCCTCTTCTAGTGACATAGACAAGAAACTGACGGATTACAAGAAGAAAGAGTACTTAAAGTGGAGAGGGGAAAATGAAAAGGCTGAAGTTGTCTCAAGAAACCACAACTAATTCTTGTATTATTTCCCATTTTCTACCTTGCCTCTCTATAGTGGAAAACCATTGTAAAGACCTTTCACTTATAGATGACCTATTGTATTCATATTTCTCTTTTTTTATACTCCTTTGTATACTTGTAGCAATATTAAAATTATAGATGACCTATTGTATTTATATTTCTTTTTTTGTATACTCCTTTTTATATTTGTAGCAATATTAAAATTATAGATGACCTATTGTATTCATATTTATTTTTTTGTATACTCCTTTGTATAGTTGTAGCATTATTAAAATTATAGATGACCTATTGTATTCATATTTGTTTTTTTTGTATACTCCTTTGTATAGTTGTGGCAATATTAATATTATCTAATAATCTTTAAGCTTCTTGTGATCTTGTTTTGTGCCGCACTTGTTTGTAAAACCGTTGGAATACTTAAGCAAGCTATTAGCTTTTTGAGCTCCTTCACCATGTCAAGGAGTATGATTGTAGATAATGTGCTAAAAAAAACATAGTTTCTTTAGCAACTTATGCAAGTATTGAAACAAATAAATAGAATCAAAATTCATAATTGTTATCATGTAGTGTGTGAAATTCTTCGAGCTCCAAGCCTTGTCATAGCTTTCTTGAATCTATTCAACTTTTTCTTAAAGTTGGAGAGGTCGTTCTTTCCCCGATGACTTTTATCACAAGAGAAGACAAAGCTTCCCAATCCCTACCCAATCTTCCACGAAATCTTGAGAATGTTTTGACCTTCACCCCACCAACATTATTTCCACCTAATGACCTCTTGGGGTCTGACTCAATCACCACATTTCCCCCATGAAGTCCAATATCAAACAATACTCTCTCAATACTTTTTATGGTAGTTTGTATGGTTGATAAAGGTTGTAGTTTCCATACAAACCCTATGTAAAGGTGAAAAATCTTCTCAATGATTCTACACAGTGCATGCAGTGTGCATATGTGGACAATTGAAAGGGAAATATCTAAACTAGCTTGAAAGTTTGGTTATTTAGAGTGTTATTTGGAGCTTTGTTCCAATTGGCAAGATTCATCTCCTTTGATGTTGCAATATATACAGGGGCTTTTGGCATTGGCACCCCTTAACACATTTCACATACACTTTAGTGTCTTTAGGTCTCCTCCATGTGCCATTCCACCTTGTATCTACCAAAACCCTCAACATCTAGCTCCTCCTCAGCCTGTTGAGCTTTGATTATTTTAGAGATACTAGCATGGTGGAACACCAATTTAACACATTAAAATACTCACTTTCAACCTCAATAGCACCCAACCACCAAATGTTCTTTTTTGACTGTACACTAAATTTTTTATGGTTTTTTTCCCTCTGTGGTATCAAGAGCTCTATTCATAAGGGTTATTGATTCTCTCTCAAGCTTTCCACCCTTCACAATTTCACTTTTATTTAATTTGATCACAAAAATGGCTTGCCCATTCATGTCAATATGTTGAAGGTCGTAGAATTTTATCATTGCCCTTTGCAAATTTCTCAAGTCAAAGAACCCATTTTTGAAAGAGTTAAACCGTGAGGTCTTTCTTCTTACCAGAATATATGTCCTTGATGTGGAAAGGCTCTCCAAGCATCTCCATGACCTTGGAATTAATTCTGAGTGTGACCTGTCAAACAATTGATGGCTTTGGTGGCAAGGAACCCTTCACTCTTGATTGTTTCAAGTTTTCACATGAGCTTGACTAGCTTTCGATAAACTACCCTATTGATTCCAGCTTTGTCCATAGTCTCTTAAACTTCATCCTTGTTCAAAGTAGAACTTTGCAACAATCCATTTGATACATTTTTGCCTAACAACCCTAAATCTTCTTTCATCCAATAGGTTTCTAGCAACAAGTGGAATCACTTCACAAAATGATTATGATGCACCTCTCATATTGTGAGGTCCCTGCCCCTTTTTGAGAGGAGCGGAGTACCTTTGATAGGTCTCCAATCCTGAGAAGGAAAAACCAACGGACATTGCCTTAGCTACTACGTAGCCACGAGCATGAACCGTTAGTGAAGGATTGGTCCTATCTCGCTATGGCGGAGCGTGACCACCATAACCCTATCTAAAAACTATCTATAATCAATTATACCTAAAAGTATAAATCTTAGAGTGACCAACCTAAGAGCTTTTTTCTCCATGTTTCAGAAGCACAGCCGCCAAGGTTTGTCTCTTTTAAGATTTATGACTTAATAAAATAATTTCTAGCATTGGAAAGTTACCCGACTCATCGGGTCCACCCGTCCATAGAATGATACTGTCGGGGTATTATTCTCCCACTTTCCACACCACACTCACCCTTCTTTTGTTATCTAATTACTACCACACTATTTAAACATACATGTTCCTTTACTTTATTTATGATACTGGTTCGTTAAAACAACCTTTCAAACAGTATTACAAACAATAGTCAAACAAGAAGTCGTCCAATTTTAAACCAACAACCCTTGGATTAGGTTCACTCAAGAATCTCTACTGACGCTATTATGTCCGATCGGTATATACATTATTTATAAAAACCCTTGTCCTCATGAGCGTCCCATACCGCTCGACAAGTACTCATTGTGCTAATCTGGACGTACTCCCGTCACAGCAACAACGGTGCCAATCTGGGCGTCATCCTCACGCCACGGCAAAACAAAACTGCAGTATCCAACTGGGCTAATCTGGGTGTACTCCCATCACAGCATCAGCGGTGCCATCCTGGGCGTCATCTCACACCTCGGCAACTGCCACATAATACCAGTGCTAATAAGTAGAGAGACTTGAGAGAAACCATACCGAAGGTTTTGGACAAACATTATTTCCTATAGCAACGAGTTTAACAAGACAATCTTTCCTACTTGTCAAACATATGACGAGTTTCTTAGGGTTAAGCCCCGTGGTTTCGGTCCGTGTTTTCTTTTCATAAGGTAAATAATATATTCCTATGGTCTCGCATATGCAATGATGCATAACTTGAAACTGCAATACTAACCTGTACCATAGCTCTGATTGGTCTGATTGGTGGAGACATAGCATGTTCCGCAAGGGTTCCACCGTTACTTGTACCAGCTTCATGATCGTTAGCGCCTTGGGTTCGAGCACGCTTTGGAGCCATTTTTTTGTACTACACTTATGTTATACACTTAGAACTTTAAATTGGTCAATTTCCCTAGTAATCTCTTGTTTCCAAAGAGAGTTTGTAATTTGAACCCTCGCCAACTCGGATTCACACTTATTGTTGTTGTTTTACATCTAATTTCTATACATCAAATAGAAGTGGCTTAGAGTATCTGACTAGAGCATCTTGTCCGTCACACATGTACCCTTGCACAAAGGATTTAAAGTCGGGAACTTGTGTCATCAAAAATGGTGTTGGAGCTGAGCTTTCACATTTTTGAAAATGTTCCATCAGATGTGGAAAAGTGAATGTCATTCCTGTTTGCAATCTTTCTGAGAACCTACTAAACATTGCATCTATGTCCTCATGTGTATGACCCACCATTAAGAATCCCAAATGCACGGTTTTGAAAACTCCTTTTGCTACTAACAAGGATAAGTATGCAAACAAATATCGATTTTTATTCTCTCTTGCACAATTATCTAGCTGTAGCAAAAGATTCTCAGGCAATTTTTGAAATACAAGAGTGGATATGGTATCCACAACACATTGAGAGGAAGTTGATTGTATGTGTACAATCTCTTCATTACATCCTTGGATGGCCAACGGTGGTGTCATTGTTGATGCATTCCTCTCATGCTCTTGCTTCATTTTGTTTTGGAGGCCTAGAGCTCTCCTTGAGTTCAATGCATTGAATAACGTTACATTGTTGCGTGGCATACCGTCATGGCATAAATCTCCTAGTCCATGGTTTTCTGTTCTTTCTAGATTCTGTAAACATAATGCAAGGGAACCAATTGTAGCATTGGGATCTGAAGGCCATAGACCATTAAGAGAGAAGTGACCATACATTCCATGACCATGTCCATGTGTTATCATACCTGTTAATGATACTTGCAATAGATATGCATTCGCATAATCTTTTGAGTTCACACGCAACCTAGGTATTACTGTCTTTTTTTGATCCATTTTATCATGTATAATGCATAAATACTTATCCTTTTGCAATTGGGAGAACTTACGCCAGGTGTAGTACACATTCCTACAACTTTGTTGTTGCAACATGTGAATTCGACGTTCATCCTTCAAAAGTGCAATCATCTCGTCATCCTTTGTTGACTCTAGTTGAGACTTTATTCGACTACACACAACACATTTGGAGAACTCACTTGTTTTTGACAATGTCACATTAGCAAACTCTGTATTCCAAATCCTATTGAATGTCGTGGTAGACATTGGCTTGAGACTCATACTGTCAAGTGTTTTATTGACATCATGTAAAATGTCTACTTGCTTGTACGTGTTTGGTATTGCAAGCAAAGTTTCCCTAGTACCATCTTCCATGGTTCTACTCTTATGTGGCATTCTCTTCGAGTTTTCATCAACAAAAGAGCGCATCAATGCCCTTACCATTTCTGTATGGTCTCTTCCTTTTCTCATGACACCATCATTACCATGCACTGAGCATCTAACCCCATTCTCAAAATGTTCACGATAACGATAAAATGAAGTTTTTGGAATGCCATGAATTTCGTACCAAGCTCTACTGCAAACCTCACTGCCATTAAAAGAAAACACATAGCATGTCTTTGTAGTTGTTTTGTTCTCACGCCATGCAGTCAACATTGTATCATACACATAGTTTGTTCTATTTTGCAAACTCTGTCCCCAAAATTCATTGCGCATAGCCATGACCTTATCTCGATTGGCATATTGACAACAACCTTTGGAACAACAATCTATGGTTGAAACAAGCTGGACAGATGCTAGAGATGCTTGATTGGATCTCTTAGAAGCTTTCACTGACAATTTTGGCTTCCTCCTTACAAAGAAATATTTTCGCTTTTTTGAAATAGGCTCTACCAAATAAGCTGATTCAATGCATGTGTCTTGTAACGCATGCATAGCATGCAGATCCTTATAGCATAACAATTCTTTTCCATCCATAGTTGTCACTCTCTTGATAGGCCAACAAACTAGATTAATGCTGCATATACTAGATTCTGCAGAAATAGTAGCCTCATCTGCATAGGATGTTTCGATACCAATACCAATGTTATCTTCACCTAGCTCACCAAAGTTTACAGAGTCAAACGGACACACATACATGACAACCCCTTCGGCTTCTACATGTGTTTTGCTTTCATCCCAAAGTTGAACCCTCTTATCCTTCCAAACCTCTCTGTAGCTCATTCCATGACATTGTGCATCCAATGCTCCTTCTGATTTGTCAGCCTCATGCATAGAAGCCCCTTTGTACTGCATCTCATTTATATGTTGCAACAACCCACTACTCCATTTTACAATACTATGAAAAGCATCTCCTACTATCAATGCATCCATTGTTGGAAAAGGGATGAGTGCTTTCTTTTCAAAACACAAATCAACTGACACCGATACATTGCCTTCCCCAATAAGCATGCCAGAACAGTGTGCACTTGGATTTATTTCAAATACAGTCCCAATGGCAACCTTTTGTGTCGCTACAAACATGCACACTCTATCACCATGATTGAAATTAGCCATACCTGCAAGAAGATTTGCAAGAATATTTGTTAAACAAACCGCATATTGATTTACGTAGCATAAAGCATAACAAGTATGTATGTAGGTGTTTCATGAGAAGCACCCTGTGGCCTGAAGGTCATAGGGTTCCCTCTATGCTACTAAGAATCTCTTTGTGCTCTATGCTCTATCATCTATGCTCTATGATCTATATTGACTTCCTATGGACCCTAGACCACAAGGTGCCCTCATTGTTTCCAAAAAACCCTCATTGTTTTTCTATGGCCCCAGGGCCATAGCTCTCTATGCCGGTATGAAGCACTATTTGCTCTATATTAGCTCCCTAAGGCCTGAAGGCCATAGGGTTGTCCTCAAGATCACCTCACAGAGTTTCATGTCAAGTATATATACATCCTATGGCCTTAGGGCCATAGGGAGTTTCATGTCAAGTATATATACATCCTATGGCACCCCATGACCCTAGGGCCATAAGATCTCCAAATGAAACATACGGCAATGTAAGGCCCTTGAGCTTATACATTGCAACCCCATGACCCTAGGGCCATAGGATCGACATATGAAACATACGGCAATGTATGGCCCTTGAGATTATACATTGCAACCCCATGACCCTAGGGCTATAGGATTTCCAAATGGAACATAGGGCAACGTATGGCCCTTGAGTTTATACATTGCCACCCTATGGCCCTAGGGCCGCAAGACTTCAAAACATACAAAAAGACAACCTATGGCCCTAAGACCAAGGGTGTGAGTTCAAGGATGGCCAAGATGTCAATGCAGCCCCATGGCCCTATGGCCATAGGATTTCCAAATGGAACATAGGACAACATATGGCCCGTGAGCTTATACATTGACACCCTATGGCCCTAGGGCCACAAGACTTCAAAACATACAAAAAGACAACCTATGGCCCTAAGCTCAAGGGTGTGAGTTCAAGGGTGGCCAAGATGTCAATGCAGCCCCATGGCCCTATGGCCATAGGATTTCCAAATGGAACATAGGAGAACGTATGGCCCTTGAGCTTATACATTGACACCCTATGGCCTTAGGGCCACAAGATCTCACAACATACAAAAAGACAACCTATGACAAAGATGTCAAAGGTGGCCAAGATATCAATGCAGCACCATGGCCCTAGGGCCATATGATCTCTATATGGAACATGTGGCACCCTATGGCCCTTGAGCTTATACATTGCCACCCCATGACCCTAGGGCCATAGGATTTCCAAATGGAACATAGGCAATGTATGGCCCTTGAGCTTATACATTGCCACCCTATGGCCCTAGGGACACAAGATCTCACAACATACAATAAGACAACCTAAGGCCCCTAAGCTCAAGGGTGCGGGTTCAAGGGTGGACAAGATATCAATGCAGCCCCATGGCCCTAGGGCCATAGGATCTCTATATGGGACATGTGGCACCCTATGGCCCTTGAGCTTATACATTGCCACCCCATTATCCTAGGGCCATAGGATTTCCAAATGGAACATAGGCAATGTATGGCCTTGAGCTTATACATTGCCACCCCATTATCCTAGGGCCATAGGATTTCCAAATGGAACATAGGAAATGTATGGCCATTGAGCTTATACATTGCCACCCCATGGCCCTAGGGCTGTAGGATCTCCATATGGGACATGTGACACCCTATGGCCCTTGAGCTTACATATTGCCACCCCATGACCCTAGGGCCATAGGATCTCCAACTAGAAAGTAGGGCAATGTATGGCTCTTGAGCTTATACATTGTTGTGGACCTAAGGCCATAGGATCTCCAACTGGAACATTGGGCTATGTATTGGAGCTTATCCATTGTCACCCCTAAACCCTAGGGCCATAGGATTTCCAAATGGAATATAGGGCAACTTATGGCTCTTGAGCTTATACATTGCCACCCTATGGCCCTAGGTCCACAAGCTTTCACATTGCCACCGTAGGGCCACAAGGATCTCACAAGATAGAAGAAGAAAACCCTAGGACATAGGATTTTCAAATGGAACTGAGTGCACGCTTTGATCCTTGACCTCCAACATTGCCGCCCTATGGTGTAAGCTCGGGGGTGGCTGAGGTGTCTTCATAATAATTTCGTCCATTCAAGGGATATCCGCAAGTGGCATAAATTTAAAAAATAATTTAAAAATAATTTTAAAAAAATATTTTTTTTTAAAAATACGCTACGACAAACTTTGTCATAATGGGTTTTCAAATACACTTATTGATATCGGACAAAAAAATAGCGCACAATTTTCGTGATAATTTTTTTAAAAAATTTAGCTATTTTTAGTGTATTTTTTACTATGCAGATTTTGATTCTGGAGTCAAATTTTGCTTCATGGGTGTCGTTCCACTCGTACTACAAAGATATGGATATTGACCAACACTTTTTTTCCATACTCTTTTTTTTTTCTATTTTTCTGAAAAGCTCTTTCAATTTCGGAGCCGATGAGCTATGTCTCATTTTCGCACAAAGCCTAGAACTCTAGTAATCTCGACTGCAACCCCGTGAGAAAAACCCCTAAATTCAAAATTCGAATTTTGAATTTCTAACCTAACCTAACTAACCTTATCTCTCTCTTTCTCTCTCTACCACAATTTGTTTCGCGCTGTCGCTCTCTTTCTCTCTCTCTCGTTTCTTGCTCGAAACCTGCACATAGATTGTCTTTCTCTGTCTTTCTCTCCCTCTCTCCCTACGCATACAATTCTACGCCATCGTTGCGACGCGCGTAGATCTACGCGAAACCATCGCCACAACCTTCAACAGAAGGACTGCTGCCGCGACCTCCCAAACACAGATATGTTACCATCATCGTCGCGGCCTCCACACACCTAAGTGACTGCTTGCTATTGCTGCAGCCTCTCTTCATCAAACACAGATTTACTTAGAGGTAACTTGTAGAAACCCTAATATTTTTGCTTAATTCGGTTTTAACTGTTCTTGATCTAATTACGTTTTAGCTACGTTGTGAATCACCTCTCTCTAAAATAATAAACAAAAATCATTAATTACATCTCTAAAATTGTAAAACTGTAGACTGTAGAACTATAAAACAGAAAAGTCTCTAATTAGAGATCTAAAACTGTAATACAAAATACTCTAATTAGAGACCTAAAAATATAAAACAGAAGACACTAATTAGGGACCTAAATTTGTAAAACGAAAAACTCTTATTAGGGACCTAAATCTGTAAAACAAAAAACTCCTCATAAGTGACCTAATACTGTAAAACTCTAACTGCAAAAATCTCTAATTACAAAAAAATTATAAACCTGTAAATACCAAAAACAATAACTATAGAAAATGCTAAAACTATGGATACCTGTAATTGGGTTGTGGGGAGTTGGGCACACGTTGTAAGAGGACGAGTAGAGAGCGCTGTTGTATGAGGATGGATTAGGGTTCAGTTGCAGGAGGATGGGAAAAAAAAAGAGGCAAAAAGTGGGGAAAGAAAGTGTACACTATATGTGTTTGTAAGATATGGTGTAATATAGTTTCTTTAAATTCATTTGTAGTCACTAAAATAAAACTACACATAGAATCTTTAGAAGGGCAGACAGGGTGTGGCTACATAGGGTTTCACCTCATACTAAAGAGTAACATATGGCCCTAAGGCACCCTATGACCATAAGGCCATAGGGCGGTCTCACATCATACTATAGGGTGACCAATGTCTCATCTAGCCATAGGGTGCCAATGTACAATCTCAAGGGTCATAGGGTTCCCTATGTTCCTATTGAAGATCCTATGGCCATAGGGCCATAGGATCTCCAAAACATATATATGGCACTATGGCCATAGGATCACATGGTGCTCTATGTCCGATCCAGAGACCTTGTGGCCCAAGGGCCTTAGGGTGGCAATGTACAATCTCAAGGGCCATAGGGTTCCCTATGTTCCTTTTGGAGATAGGGTGGCACTAGGGCCATAGAATCTCCAAAAGCAACATAAAGAACCTAGGGCCATAGGATCAAAGGGTGACCTATTGGAGACCTTGTGGCCCAAGGGCCATAGTGTGGGAATGTACAATCTCAAGGGCCATAGAGTTCTCTGTGTTCCTTTTGGAGATCCTATGGTCCTCGGGCCATAGGATCTCCAAAATGAACATATGGCCCTACGGACATAGGATCACAGGGTTCCGTATGTTCCTTTTGGAGATCCTATGGTCCTCGGGCCATAGGATCTCCAAAATGAACATATGGCCTTACGGACATAGGATCATAGGGTGCCCTATGTCCCATCAAGAGACCCTGTGGCCCAAGGGCCATAGGATGGCAATGTACAATCTCAAGGGCCATATGGTTCCCTATGTTCCTTCTGAAGATCCTATGGCCCTAGCGCTAGAATCTCCAAAAGGAACATAAGGAACCTATGGCCATAGGATCAAAAGGTGCCCTATGTTCCATCTTGAGACCTTGTGGCCCAAGGGCCATAGGGTGGCAATGTACAATCTCAAGGGCCATAGGTTCCATATGTTTTTTTTGGAGATCCTATGGCCCTAGATCCATAGGATCACAGGGTGCCCTACGTCCCATCTAGAGACCTTGTGGCCCAAGGGCCATAGGGTGACAATCTACAATCTGAAGGGCCATAGGATTCCCTATGTTCCCTAGTGTCACAAGGTTCCCTACGTTCCATCTGAAGACCCTATGACCCAAGTGCCATAAGGTGGCAATGTACAATCGCAAGGGCCATATGATTCCCTATGTTCCTTTTGGAGATCCTATGGCCCTAGAGCCCTCGGTGCATGGGCTGCCATGATGCCCATTAATATGCACCATGGTGTACCCTATGTACATAGGCCACCCTTGGGCCCTTGGATGCCCTCTATCCCATCTAAAGACCTTGTGGTCCAAGGGCCATAGGGTGACAATCTACAATCTCAAGGGCCATTGGATTCCCTATCTTCCCTAGGGTCACAAGGTGCCCTACATTCCATCTGAAACAATGAGGGCACCTTGTGGCCTTCGGGCCATAGGATCTCTATATAGATCATAGAGCAAAGAGCATAGAGAGCTTCTTACTACCATAGAGGGAACCCTATGGCCTTTAGGCCACAGGGTGTCAATATAGAGAAAACAGAGGTTCTTACTAGCATAGAGGGGACCCTATGGCCTTCAGCCCACAAGGTCTCCTCAATGTAGAGAAATAGTGTTTTTTACTGGCATAGAGAGCACCCTATGGCCCTGGGTCCATAGGTTGCCAAAAAAACCCTCCTGAAGGGTTTCTTTAAAACATACAGGGCACCTTGTGCTCTCAGGGTCATAAGATCTGTAGATGGAGAGGTTCTTACTAGCATACATAGGACCCTATGGCCTGAATGCCATAGGGTCCCAATATAGAGCATAGATCGGTTCTTACTAGCATAGAAGACCAAATAGTGCTTTATACATGGGGCATAATGTGCTAAAACAATGAGGGTTTTTACAAAACTATGAGGGCACCTTGTGGCCTTGGGGCCATAGGATGTCAATATAGAGCATAGAGCATAGAGCATAGAGAGCTTCTTACTATCATAGAGGGAACCCTATGGCCTTCAGGCCACAGGGTGTCAACGTAGAGAAAACAGAGGTTCTTACTAGCATAGAGGGGACCCTATGGCCTTCAGCCCACAAGGTCTCCTCAATGGCATAGAGAGAATCCTATGGACCTGGGTCCATAGGTTGCCAAAAAACCCTCATGAAGGGTTTCTTCAAAACATATAGGATGTGTAGAACATAGAGAGTTACTTACTAGCATAGGGGGGACCCTATGGCCTTCAGGCCATAGGGTGCCAATATAGAGCATAGATTGGTTCTTACTAACATAGAGAGACCAAATAGTGCTTTACACTTGGGGCCATAATGTGCCAAAACAATGAGGGTTTTTACAAAACTATGAGGGCACCTTGTGGCCTTGGGGCCATAGGATGTCAATATAGAGCATAGAGCATAGAGCATAGAGAGATTCTTACTAGGGAACCCTATGGCCTTCATGCCACAGGGTGTCAACGTAGAGAAAACAGAGGTTCTTACTAGCATAGAGGGGACCCTATGGCCTTCAGCCCACAAGGTCTCCTCAATGGCATAGAGAGAATCCTATGGCTCTGGGTCCATAGGTTGACAAAAAACCCTCATGAAGTATAGGATGTGTAGAGCATAGAGAGTTACGTACTAGCATAGGGGGGACTCTATGGCCTTCAGGCCATAGGGTGCCAATATAGAGCATAGATCGGTTCTTACTAACATAGAGAGACCAAATAGTGCTTTATACATGTGGCCATAGGGTGCCAAAACAATGAGGGTTTTTTCAAAACAATGAGGGCCCCTTGTGGCCTTGGGGCCATAGGATGTCAATATAGAGCATAGAGCATAGAGCATAGAGCATAGAGAGCTTCTTACTAGCATACAAGGAACCCTATGGCCTTCAGGCCATAGGGTCTCAACGTAGAGAAAACAGCGGTTCTCACTAGCATAGAGGGGAACCTATGGCCTTCAGCCCACAAAGTCTCCTCAATATAGAGCAAATAGTGTTTTTACTAGCATAGAGAGCACCCTATGGCCCTTGGTCCATAGGTTGCCAAAAAACCATCATGAAGGGTTTCTTCAAAACATAGAGGGTACCTTGTGCCCTTGGGGTCATAGTATGTGTAGAGCATAAGAGGTTCTTACTAACATACAGGGGACCCTATGGCCTAAATTAGGGTGCCAATATAGAGAATAGATCGGTTCTTACTAGTACAGAGCGGACCCTATGGCCTTCAGGCCAAAGGGTGTCAATATAGAACAAAGATCAGTTCTTACTAGCATAGAGAGACCAAATAGTTCTTTATACCTGGGGCCATAGGGTACCAAAACAATGAGGGTTTTTCAATGGCATAGAGAGCACCCTATGGCCCTGGGTCCATAGGTTGCCAAAAAACCCTCCTGATGTGTGTCTTCAAAACATAGAGGGCAACTTGTGGCCTTGGGGTCATCGGATGTGTAGAGCATAGAGAGGTTCTTACTAGCATATAGAGGACCCTATGGCCTTCAGGCCATAGGGTGCCAATATAGAGCATAGATCGGTTCTTACTAGCAAAGATCAGACTCTATGGCCTTCAGGCCAAAGGATGCCAATATAGAGCATGGAGAGGCTCTTACTAGAATATAGGGGACCATATGGCTTTCAAGTCACATGGTGCCAATATAGAGCAAATAGTGTTTTTACTAGCATATAGAACATCATGACCTAGGGGGATTGGTTGTCAAAAATCCATCATAGAAGGGTTCCTATGGCTTCAACCCACAAGGTCTTCTCAATATAGAGCAAATAGTATTTTTCATTGGCATACAGAGCACCCTTGGGGCCCTTGAGGCCAACCCTATGGCCTTCAGGCCTTAGGGAGCTAATATAGAGCATGGTGCTTTATATCGGCATAGAGAGATATGGCCCTAGGGCAATAGCAAAACAATGAGATGTTTTTGGAAACAATGAGGGCACCTTGTGGTCTTGGGGCCATAGGAAGTCAATATAGATCATACAGCATAGATGATAGAGCATAGAGCACAAAGAGATTCTTAGTAGCATAGAGGGAACCCTATGACCTTCAGGCCACAGGATGCCATTATAGAGTAAACAAAGGTTCTTACTAGCATAGAGGGGCCCTATGGACTTCATCCCACAAGGTCTCCTCAATATAGAGCAAATAGTCGTTTTTACTTGCATGGAGAGCACCATATGGCCCTGGGATCATAGGTTACCAGAAAATCCTCATGAAGCGTTTCTTTAAAACATTGAGGCCACCTTCTGGCCTTGGGGCCATAAGATGCCAATGTTGTAGTAAAAACTAATATCTAACCAACCCAAATGATTTTCTCATATTAAACTGATCACTTAATGTGGGAGAATAAACGGGAACAAGGGTTAAGATATAGACATGTGCTTTTAGATCTATTTCAACACAGGGCCATTGGTAAAGGGGCCCAAATGAGAGATGGTCTATCAAAGATCAAGGCTAACCAATGGAGCATAAGACCTTAGGGTAATCTTCATTGAAGATCTCCAATAATATGTGTAAAAGTCCTTTGACCTTAGGTAAGCTAGGGCTAAGCTTGAGGCGCGGGAACCCGACCCAGCTCGAGGTGCTTGTCCTGCTTGTCATGCTTGATGACTGAGATGCTTGAGGTGCTCGATGATTGAGGTGCTTGAGATGCTTGAGTTGCTTAATGATTGAGATGCTTGAGGTGCTTGACATGCTTGATATGTTAGGGTTGCACTTGAGGTGAGAACCCAACCCAAGCTTAAAGTGCTTAACGGCCAATCTTGTGGTGGGAACTGGGCCTATGCATGAGGGGTTGAGGTGTCAAAAATTCAAAGATTCAATCCCTACAAGGAGGGGGTGAGCCCTACATGAGGGGGGGTGAGAGAGAACACCCACACACTCACACAAGGCATGCATGGTACAAAGAAAGCAAAAGAGACACTTGTCAAGTTCCTCCTCATGTTGCCCTCATTGTGTGCCTGAAGCCTATTGGTTGTCCACCCAAGGGGTCCAATGATAATTTAGGGGATTTAATTAATTGATTTACATTTATCAAGTCCTCTCTCTCAAAGGGGAAAGGGGGACACTTGTCTCAAGGCTACCCTTGCTGCTTGTAATGCCTCTTCCTTATGATTGGCTAGGCCTGGAGGGGTCCAATGAGCTTCAAGCATGAGATACAAGGGGGGGTCGACCCAAGCGAGCTAGGGGGTTGCTTAGGGGATATAATCACCCACATACACTCACAAACACTCTCATTGTGTGCTATGCAAGGTGCAAGAGCTCCATTGAGAAGTTGTCAGCCTACACCAACACTCTTGGCTATGGAATGCAAATCCAACCAAGAGCTATGCTTCCATGCATAAGCTTTCCATCTTCTCCATCTTCATTACTTTGCTATTATGTATGCTAAGCAAGAAGAGTGATGATAAGTGAGGAATTATGTCTTTCTCCTATGGAATACTTCTTCTTCCTCTTCCCTACCCTCATTCCGTGCTAGCTCTCTCCACCTTCGAAGGTGTTTGAGGTCTTGGGATTGAGGCTTGGGATAGTTAATGCTTTCCACAAAGTGCATGTTATGCTTATTGCAAGAAGGCTAATGATTTATTGCAAGTAGATTAGTTACTTAATGCAAGTAGATTAATTGTATTGCAAGGAAGATTAATTGTTGCTTTAGGCACAAGTTGATGCATAAAAGTATACATCCTCATGCACTCAAATGATTTAGGGAACACAAAGACTAATGATGTTCACGAGTTCTTCATTGTTCTCAAGCTAAGATGGATTGTTGATATTATGCAAAAGTTTGGTGTATGAAGCTTCCATCTCCATACTGCCAAAGAGGTCTCAAGGAACACAAATATTGTATTGTATCAATTCTCTCTTAATGAGAGAATCTATAATACAAATGCCTTTTGGAGGGGGGACCGGCTCCACATAAATCCGGTCCTCAACTGATGTCATATTCTTTAAAATCTCTCTCTCTCTCTCTCTCTCTCTCTCTCTTGCGCGAGGTATTGCTCATGCCTAGTTAATTAAGTGTTATGATTAAGTTTCTACTACCAATTAAGTTCACCATCTATGCTCTCAAAGTTGCTCACTCTAATTCTCTTAATTCCACTATTCTCTAAGTTCATAGGCCATTTCCATTACATTGGTATCAGAGCATTTGGTTTCTCTTTTCTTGCTTAAGAAGAGAGGTCCTTAAGTAGCCTAGAAATGGTTGATGTTGTTAATTATATTAGGGTAAGTGAAACTCGGGATATAGTATCAGTTTTGTTGAGTCCACTATGTGGGGGATGGTGCACACCTCGGGAGCTTTGGACTTAATAATGGAGTCTTTTTAGACTTGCCTACGGCTTTACCATTATTGAGCCATAAGAAGTCCGAAAGGAGCTAGCCCTCAACAACTCTGCTATGTTAGACCTACTCCTCTACTCTCTATAATTAACCACTTTGAGCCGTGGGTGTAGATACTTAAGAGCCGATTTTCAAAGGCTAAGAGGAGTGGCAACTAAGGTTTTGAATTGCCAAAGCATATATTAACTACATACATAAATTTTGTTAACATGGCTGACAATAATCAAGAGAGTAGAAGGAACATTGATAACTTTGATTTTGCACATGAAGGTGCTAATGATGATGCTCCCATGTTTATCAAGTGTCTTGTTTTTAAGCTGCAAGAAGCTAAGGGAAACCCAGCCCTACAAGGTGAAGTTTTCCAACAACTTCATAGTTATGGGATTCTCCAAACTCCCCCAAAAGAGAGAGCACCTGAGAAGTCTCTTCAAGAGATTTCCAAGAGAGGGCTCCCTATGGTGAGAGAAGAGGAGAACCCATATGAAGCGCTTAAATGATTACTAGCGGGCTTACCTCCATCCAAGAAGAAAAGTGAAGTCTCTACTATAGAGCCTTTCCCAAGAGAAGGAGAAAGAAGTGAGTCTCCCAATACTTCTGAAGATGTGGCTCCAAGAAGATGGCAGCCTCAACGATCTCCAACTCCCCCCCAAGAGAGAAAGATTTCCGGAAATTCCTCCTCCTCGTTATCACAAAAAGGAAGAGAGGTACCAAAAGAAGGAAAAGGAGAGAAAGAGGTCACCCTCTTCTTATCTTCATCACCTTCCTCATATTCCAATGAAGGTAGCGGCTCTTCTCTCAAAGAGCGCAAAAGGAAAGGCCATCGCAAGTCCTATCCGGTATGGAGAAGGTCCAAGAAGCTGAAGAAGTTCAAGGAGGGAGGAAAGGACACCACTTTTCTTACTTATGATGGCACCTTTGGTGCTACGGACAAGATCTTGGCCTTCATCCAACAGTTTGATGTGGACTTTGGTGATGAGGACTTCATGGAGTCCTCTAAACTGCGGCAGGTATCTATGCATTTTCAGAGCTCCGCTCGTCAATGGTGGGCTAGCCTACGAGCCCAAAGGAAATCTCCAAGGACATGGAAGGCTTTAAGAGCCTCCATCATGAAACAATTCCTAGCAAGCAACACTAAAGACAATGTCCTCACAGAATGGCAAAGCTTGCAACTCTCTCCCTACGAGTCTATCCAAAAGTATGTAGATAAGTTTTGGGATTTACTTCTCAAAGCCAGTGTCTACAAAAAGATAGGCTTTGAGGAGCAAAAGCAACAATTTTGTGCGGGACTTTTTGAAGAGATTGCCGAGTATATTAATTCACAAAGGCCAAATGACATATCGGCAGTCATACACCATACTATGGTCACATCTCAAATCAATTTCCAACAAGGGGTTAAGAGAAACTCTAAGCCCATGGAAGTGAAGGATCAAAATGAGCCTAGAGGGAGGAATAATGCTCAAACTTCCTCCAAAGGCAACTCTAGCAACACCGATAACAAAGCTAAGGAGAAAGGAGTCTACAAAGGTAAGAATAGACTCTCTCCACCAACAGAGCTAGAGTGTTATCGTAAGGATAACAAATGCTACAAGTGTGGACAACAAGGGCATGTCTATCGTGCTTGTCCCCAAATAAATGCACGCAACAATCCGCCTTCAGTTTCTATGCTGGAAACTCTAAAAGAGGATGCTCATAGCAAAAGGCTTTTGTTTTTCCTAAGCTAAGAGATATGTACATACATGTTTATGAGTCGGGTAGCATCCTATACCATGTAAATATGCATGCTTTTCGTAAGTTAATGAAAATCTATATATTCATATACATGATTTTTGTTAGAAAGTCTGTAAATGAATTCAATGTTTCAATCAATAACAATAAAAAAAAAGACAGGAATCAAGAGGAATTAGAATTGTCTACATTCCTAAATGGATTCCAAAATGTTTTTATTGATGATACCCCCGTGAGCTATCTCCACAATTAGGGGACAATGACCATGCAATGGAGCTTTGACCACGAAGCTCACTGCCTAATAAGCCTCCTTATTGAGCTTTATAAGCTCCACAAGAGGAGTTCAAAAGGCAATAGCATGAACTGGTAAGTTTGAGAGAGGTTAGGCTTTCCTCTAACCAAAAGAAAAGTGGATTTTTAAAAAAGAGATTCAATAATTAGGTCACATTATCTCTAAAGGTGGTATTTGTATGGATCCACAAAAGGTAGAGGTAATAAAAAGATGGCCTAATCCAAGGAGTCTACATGAGTTGCGAAGCTCTAAAGGTATGAGTGCATACTAGAGATGCTTCATAGGAAACATTCATGCTTATAGCAGGTCCAATACATGACTTAACAAAAAAGAACATTAAGTGTACATGGACTACAAAGAGAGAAAAATACTTTTGAAAAGTTCAAAGAGAAACTTATCTCTCAACTTATGCTTCCACTACGGGATCTCTCAAAGCTATTTGAGGTCCAATGTAATGCCTGGATGCATGCCTTCAAGCAAAAATTTTCTTTAAGAAGGGAATACCATAGAATACAAGATTCAAAGACTCAAATCCAATGAGCGAATGTTGGACATATACAAAAGAAACTACGAGCTGTTTTACATGCCGTTGACACATGGAAGTACTTCTTGCAGACTCCATCCATGATACGAACCAAGCTCTTCGAAAATCAAATGAGGTGGGCAAATTTATTTTTGCAATTTAAATTTTACATTGCTCACATTGCTGGCAAGCACAACATGTAGCCGATGCACTTTCCCGATGGCCAAGGGTAGATAGGGTATCAATAGCAACTTACAATGAACTATGTTTTATGATAGTTAAAAATGCTTCTAACCCAGGCTTTAGGGATATGATAATAGCCTTTACAAATGGAAGAAAAAAGAACCACTCACGTTAGAGGATGGTTATCTTCCATACATCAATAGGCTATATCTTCCTCAATTCCCATGCTCCTCCCATATGCGGGGCACATAGGAATTCGAATTTACTCTGCTAGGAGTAAAAGCATACTTTTATTGGCTTACCAAGAAACAAGAACATACAAGAGTATGTTTCAAAATGTATGGTATACCAAAAGATGAAGTATGATAGAAGGACCATGGCTTGCCAACATCTAATTATGTTGGATAGAAATCCTACCATGACCACTAATTTCTGATAGAGTCTCTATCAGAACTAGAGTAACCCTCTTATGTTGGCCTACTATTCCAACGGATGGCCAAAAGGAAATCACAAAACTAATGATCCTTGATCTACTAAAATCTTGTGATTCAAAGTAGATCAATGCTCAAAATGAGAGAAGTACTTACCCTAACAACAGTATGTCTCTAATAACATGAACATACTTCTAAGGGGAAAGTACCTTTCGGGGCTAAAGATGGAAGATCCAAAAGTCCCTTGTAGCTTAAGGTACCTGGGAAGATCTTCATTGCAAAGGAGTATAGCCGAGATCAAAATGAATCTTTTTAGAAAATTAAACAGGCTATATCCATCTATTAGCTAGGCAAAAGAGGCTCCTGCCATTAGGCATAAAAGAGCCTTATCCTTTAAAGAAAAAGAAATCTTTCTTTGGGTCTTACTAAACAATTAAATTTGCCCAACTATTGGCTCATACATATCATTTTTCATGAGATCCTATTCGAGCCTTATTAACACTAGGTTGGTAATGGGACACTTTTATGTCCTAGGACACTTTTATGTCCTGTTAAGTGACCATTTTCCTTGAATTATGTCAAGAGTTTCAAAATGGATTTTGAGGTGCTATCTGTCTAGAAAGTTGTCTCATGAGTTGAAAAAAACTCGACATTTTTTTGGAATATCAATTCCATCTTTAACCTTGTCCTTGCACAACATTTCACAACCTAAATTGTGTGAAAAAACGGGTCCTGTTTTTGGCTTTTTTCAACTTTTTGCAACTATACCACTCTAGAATTCATGTTTGTGAGGTCTATAATGCTAGAGAACTATCTTTAGTAGTCCTCAACATGTCCTGATGCTTCTACGGAGAAATAAATGTTAAAGTTGTAAGTTATGACCAAATCACAAAAATTGTCAAATCCTGTTTTTTAGCCAATTTTAGCTCTTCTATGATTTTTTTGGTGGCTTTCACGATATCCAAATGCACTTTTGATTTTCTATGTCGCATATTGTAACATAAAGCTAATATTCCTTGAGTTTTGGGGCACCTAATACCCTATTTTGCATACTAGACAATGATGGTTGATTTTTTCAATTATAGAAGAAAACAAAACATTCTAGTATATCAAGTATAGCTTTTTCAATATTGTTAGTTTCTTGTGACAACTACATGCATTTTGTAGGTAGTAACCATATCTAGTCATAAGGATCAAAGTTGGCTAGATATTGAATAGTTTCTATGGGATTCTACAACTCATAATGTTGAACCCAGTTTTTTCATGTTTGTTGTATTTAGCACTTCATATTTGTCCCCAAGATTCCCCTTGGTAAGAGATGTATTATTCTTTTGACATGCTCCATGGCTCCTTATGATCCTAAAGGACAATAGGGAATTAATAAAACATGCATATATTATTTGTATTGAGTGTGGCTATAGAAACTTTGATGATAGGTTTGCCGAATGGTAAAAATTCAACTTTTTTGTACCTATTTCTTTTGGCAAAACAAAAAATAGTGAGTGAGAAGCAATCATATGTCCTAATCACCAACCCATTGAAGTTAACTAGGGAATTTATCTCAAGTCCTACAAAAATCCCTAATCTTTTTTTTATGCAACAAAAGGTAAGAAATGACTGTTTTGATGAAAATGTACTGGTCCATCAACTTTGGAGGCTTGGTGTGACCAAAAGATGAGAAATTTTACAAGTTTCTTATTTTTTCCATGTGTAGTAGGCCTTGAACTATAACCTCATGATAGGATATTACAAAATGAGTGGATCTACTATGGTTTTGGAGGTTTTTTTCAAAACCCTGAAAGGACACTTTTATGTCCTGTTAGGTTACCAACCTAGTGTTAAGGAGAGCCACCAATAGAGGCTATAAATGTAGACCCATTAGAGATCGAGGATGAAGAAAACGAGCTCCAACCCAAGTTCATCCTTCGACAGGAACACAAGGTATTAAGAAATGGTAAGATTACTGACAGTATCTTATCCTTTCAAAGATGCTAAATGCATGCAAAGAACATAGCTTAAGGATAATATGGACCTTGTTAATGATTCTTACAATGACACAAAAGAGTAAGCAAATGTAAAAGAAATGCATTTTAAATGATCCATGTTTTTGTCTTATAAGACTCTCTTTTTATGTTTTGTGCAAAAATTTTAAGAAGTATGCATACTTAGGATCATGTTTGTGGTGACTACGTCTCCCAAACACCAAGTAGAACTTGTCACTCTACTTTGGAAGTATGATATGGACTAAAAAGAGCAGACATGCTTGCGGCAGACAATGTCTCTCAAGCACCAAGTGGATTAGTCATCCACTCTGGAAAGATGTCGTAGGGTAAAAATGGATCCTCTACCCGCTAAGACCAATGGACTAACGGGTGAGACTTTACCATCTCTACCTCATAGTCGAGGACGACTATGATTTCAAGAGAGAGGTAATGTCATAAAAACTAATATCTAACCAACCCAAATGATTTTCTCATATTAAAATAATCACTTAATGTGGGAGAATAAACGGGAACAAGGGTTAAGATATAGACATGTGCTTTTAGATCTATCTCAACACAGGGCCATTGGTAAAGGGGCCCAAATGAGAGATGGTCTATCAAAGAGCAAGGCTAACCAATGTAGCATAAGACCTTAGGGTTAGCTTCATTGAAGACCTCCAATAATATGTGTAAAAGTCCTTTGACCTTAGGTAAGCTAGGGCTGATCTTGAGGCACGGGAACCCGACCCAGCTCGAGGTGCTTGTCCTGCTTGTCATGCTTGATGACTGAGATGCTTGAGGTGCTTGATGATTGAGGTACTTGAGATGATTGAGGTGCTTAATGATTGAGATGCTTGAGGTGCTTGACATGCTTGATATGTTAGGGTTGCACTTGCGGTGAGAACCCAACCCAAGCTTAAAGTGCTTAAGGGCCAAGCTTGTGGTGGGAACTGGGCCTATGCATGAGGGGTTGAGGTGTCAAAAAGTCAAAGATTCAATCCCTACAAGGAGGGGGCGAGCCCTACATGAGGGGGGATGAGAGAGAACACCCACACACTCACACAAGGCATGCATGGTACAAAGAAAGCAAAAGAGACACTTGTCAAGTTCCTCCTCATGTTGCCCTCATTGTGTGCCTGAAGCCTATTGGTTGTCCACCCAAGGGGTCCAATGATAATTTAGGGGATTTAATTAATTGATTTACATTTATCAAGTCCTCTCTCTCAAAGGGGAAAGGGGGACACTTGTCTCAAGGCTACCCTTGCTGCTTGTAATGCCTCTTCCTTATGATTGGCTAGGCCTGGAGGGGTCCAATGAGCTTCAAGCATGAGATACAAGGGGGGGTCGACCCAAGCGAGCTAGGGGGTTGCTTACGGGATATAATCACCCACATACACTCACAAACACTCTCATTGTGTGCTATGCAAGGTGCAAGAGCTCCATTGAGAAGTTGCCAGCCTACACCAATACTCTTGGCTATGGAATGCAAATCCAACCAAGAGCTATGCTTCAATGCATAAGCTTTCCATCTTCTCCATCTTCATTACTTTGCTATTATGTATGCTAAGCAAGAAGAGTGATGATAAGTGAGGAATTATGTCTTTCTCCTATGGAATACTTCTTCTTCCTCTTCCCTACCCTCATTCCGTGCTAGCTCTCTCCACCTTCGAAGGTGTTTGAGGTCTTGGGATTGAGGCTTGGGATAGTTAATGCTTTCCACAAAGTGCATGTTATGCTTATTGCAAGTAGATTAGTTACTTAATGCAAGTAGATTAATTGTATTGCAAGGAAGATTAATTGTTGCTTTAGGCACAAGTTGATGCATAAAAGTATACATCCTCATGCACTCAAATGATTTAGGGAACACAAAGACTAATGATGTTCACAAATTCTTCATTGTTTTCAAGCTAAGATGGATTGTTGATATTATGCAAAAGTTTGGTGTATGAAGCTTCCATCTCCATACTTCCAAAGAGGTCTCAAGGAACACAAATATTGTATTGTATCAAGTCTCTCTTAATGAGAGAATCTATAATACAAATGCCTTTTGGAGGGGGGACCGGCTCCACATAAATCCGGTCCTCAACTGATGTCATATTCTTTAAAATCTCTCTCTCTCTCTCTCTCTCTCTCTCTCTCTCTCTCTCTCTCTTGCGTGAGGTATTGCTCATGCCTAGTTAATTAAGTGTTATGATTAAGTTGCTACTACCAATTAAGTTCACCATCTATGCTCTCAAAGTTGCTCACTCTAATTCTCTTAATTCCACTATTCTCTAAGTTCATAGGCCATTTCCATTACATTGGTATCAGAGCATTTGGTTTCTCTTTTCTTGCTTAAGAAGAGAGGTCCTTAAGTAGCCTAGAAATGGTTGATGTTGTTAATTATATTAGGGTAAGTGGAACTGGGATCTATTATCGGTTTTGTTGAGCCCACTATGTGGGGGATGGTGCACACCTCGGGAGCTTTGGACTTAATAATGGTGTCTTTTTAGACTTGCCTACGGCTTTACCATTATTGAGCCATAAGAAGTCCGAAAGGAGCTAGCCCTCAACAACTCTGCCATGTGAGACCTACTCCTCTACTCTCTATAATGAACCACTTTGAGCCGTGGGTGTAGATACTTAAGAGCCGATTTTCAAAGGCTAAGAGGAGTGGCAACTAAGGTTTTGAATTGCCAAAGCATATATTAACTACATACATAAATTTTGTTGACATGGCTGACAATAATCAAGAGAGTAGAAGGAACATTGATAACTTTGATTTTGCACATGAAGGTGCTAATGATGATGCTCCCATGTTTATCAAGTGTCTTGTTTCTAAGCTGCAATAAGCTATGGGAAACCCAGCCCTACAAGGTGAAGTTTTCCAACAACTTCATAGTTGTGGGATTCTCCAAACTCCCCCAAGAGAGAGAGCACCTGAGAAGTCTCTTCAAGAGATTTCCAAGAGAGGGCTCTCTACGGTGAGAGAAGAGGAGAACCCATATGAAGCGCTTAAATGATTACTAGCAGGCTTACCTCCATCCAAGAAGAAAGGTGAAGTCTCTACTATAGAGCCTTTCCCAAGAGAAGGAGAATGAAGTGAGTCTCCCAATACTTCTGAAGATGTGGCTCCAAGAAGACGGCAACCTCAACGATCTCCAACTCCCCCTCAAGAGAGAAAGATTTCCGGAAATTCCTCCTCCTCGTTATCACAAAAAGGAAGAGAGGTACCAAAAGAAGGAAAAGGAGAGAAAGAGGTCACCCTCTTCTCCATCTTCATCACCTTCCTCATATTCCAATGAAGGTAGCGGCTCAAAGGCCATCGCAAGTCCTATCCAGTATGGAGAAGGTCCAAGAAGCTGAAGAAGTTCAAGGAGGGAGGAAAGGACACCACTTTTCTTACCTATGATGGCACCTGTGGTGCTACGGACAAGATCTTGGCCTTCATCCAACAGTTTGATGTGGACTTTGGTGATGAGGACTTCATGGAGTCCTCTAAACTGCGGCAGGTATCTATGCATTTTCAGAGCTCCGCTCGTCAATGGTGGGCTAGCCTACAAGCCCAAAGGAAATCTCCAAGGACATGGAAGGCTTTAAGAGCCTCCATCATGAAACAATTCCTGGCAAGCAACACTAAAGACAATGTCCTCACAGAATGGCAAAGCTTGCAACTCTCTCCCTACGAGTCTATCCAAAAGTATGTAGATAAGTTTTGGGATTTACTTCTCAAAGCCAGTGTCTACAAAAAGATAGGCTTTGAGGAGCAAAAGCAACAATTTTGTGCGGGAATTTTTGAAGACATGGCCGAGTATATTAATTCACAAAGGCCAAATGCCATATCGGCAGTCATACACCATACTATGGTCGCATCTCAAATCAATTTCCAACAAGGGGTTAAGAGAAACTCTAAGCCCATGGAAGTGAAGGATCAAAATGAGCCTAGAGGGAGGAATAATGCTCAAACTTCCTCCAAAGGCAACTCTAGCAACACCGATAACAAAGCTAAGGAGAAAGGAGTCTACAAAGGTAAGAATAGACTCTCTCCACCAACAGAGCTAGAGTGTTATCGTAAGGATAACAAATGCTACAAGTGTGGACAACAAGGGCATGTCTATCGTGCTTGTCCCCAAATAAATGCACGCAACAATCCGCCTTCAGTTTCTATGCTGGAAACTCTAAAAGAGGATGCTCATAGCAAAAGGCTTTTGTTTTTCCTAAGCTAAGAGATATGTACATACATGTTTATGAGTCGGGTAGCATCCTATACCATGTAAATATGCATGATTTTCGTAAGTTAATGAAAATCTATATATTCATATACATGATTTCTGTTAGAAAGTCTGTAAATGAATTCAATGTTTCAATCAATAACAATAAAAAAAAAGACGGGAATCAAGAGGAATTAGAATTGTCTACATTCCTAAATAGATTCCAAAATATTTTTATTGATGATACCCCCGTGAGCTACTTCATGGGATAAATGTCAGTCTCATTATAACATTACAGATGAGATCTACAAATTTCTCTTCACGAGTTGTACGCAATGGCTAAATCTCCTACTACAAAAAGGAAAGGAGAAAGAGCCAATTCCTGAGATCACTAGGGGATATGTGCAGTGGATCATTGCACAAAAGAATGGCATTTCTAGTTTGCAATTCATTTTAACATGGACAATCAAGTGTGTTGGAAAGAATTTGGAAGGTATTGAGTTTCTTTGCAGTGAGAATAGCTCTAAAATTCGTGTTGGTGTTTGCATCATAGACACAACACACAAAAGTCTTACATCTAGTGGTTGGAGTGCTGCCCAATTTGGTAAGTAATTGATGGAGTATGTGGGGTAGCACATCAACCATCAGAGTTTTTAATTGCCGGCTTAGTCAAGTATCAGCATGCTGCTTCCCTAGAGAAGGCAATTTCTGAAAAAGCTAAATGGTATGAAATGCACGTTCTACCTTTGAGCTCCTTAATGGGATCAGAGACCATCCAAACATGTGCTCTTCGCGAAGTAATTTTTGGGGTTTGGGCATTTTTTAGTCAAGGAGAGCAGTGCACCAACTACTCTAGTGTTAAAGAGTCACTGTTGGAGCCAATGCATACTCTCTACATCAATGACGACGAGTATGATGCTGTGACCACGGACAAATCCTTTTTTGTACGTTGTGCAATCAAATGCATCTGTCTCAAAGAAGATGATCAAGTGATAGACATCTTCTCAATAGGCTATGGGACTAAAGAGGCACTACAACAACAGAGAAAGGTGATATCAATTGCATGTAGTAGTGATCAAATGACGCAATTGGAATCTCTTTGCCATTCCATAGTGGAAGAAGACCTTGATCTTAGAAGGTGGGCAGGTGTGGATAACACAGAGAAAGTCAATGCCAAGGATTCAGAGGAAGAAGAAATTGAAGAACCATTGGATGCAAGTGCTGAGGCCATTCTAGAAATTCTACAGGAAATAGGTTAAACTAGCCACCCATGATATTACATTACTGATATTTAGATTATTATTGTTGTCATTTTATTTTATTTGTCCCATATCAAATCTGCCCATGATGTTAAAAACATTGATTTATTTTCTTTGAAAAAATAAATTTATTTTTCTCAATTTATTTTCTTTGAAAAAATGTGAAATTGTGAGTTTGAGTTTTTTCACAATAAATGAATTAGACTTAAGTGTATGATATTATATGGACATGTTGTGGTAAATAGAATTTTACATTTATATATGGTCATAAGATATATATTATGTAATACTTTAAAGTTAATTGATCATATGAGGTTTGGGAAGAATACCCTATGACTTGAGGATCATAGAGTTCTTTGTAGACATGACACTCTATGGCCCTAGGGCCATAGAATCCCCCAAAAGAAAATGGGATACCCTACAAACTTACAGATGTAGGGTGATTACACCGAGTCTCTAAAAGGGCACATAAGCATCTGGGTTACTCTATAGCCTTAGGCCCATAGGGTGTCAACATAGAATCCCCCAAAAGCATTTGTCTACCCTACAATCTTACGGATATAAGGTGATTACATAGAGTCTTTAAAAGGGCACATAAGCATTTGGGCTAATCTACAGCCTTAAGGCCATAAGGTGTCAACACAGCTATCCTACAATCTTATGTATATAGAGTCATTACATAAAATCTCTAAACGGGTACATGAGTATTAGGGCTATTCTAGAAGGAAACATAAGTTATCCAAGAGTATTTGGGATACTCTAAGGCCTTAGGGCCATAGGGTGGTCACATAGAATCTCCACAGGGGCACTTAAATCACCCCATGGATGCAAATCACCTAGCTCTTATGGACACATCTTATAAAACATCACATGACACCCTATGGCCTTTAGACCATAGGTTGGTTATTCTAGGTTACCTAAAGACTCTTTAAGTGTTTCAAGAACATTTTTCTTTGGCCTTATATCTTGTGTCCATATGTACATTAGGGACATATATTTCTTATCTTGTGATTAAGGTTTAATATTCTATTGAGAATGAAATAAGCTAGAAAAAACTAAAAAGTATTTAGTCCTCAAAATTCCAAAATGAGAGTTTGAACAATTGATGTATGATCATTTTTTGTTGGGTGTAAGTTCTTCTATTGTGAATTGATGGTGTAAACGTTTGAAATAATTATCTTTGTATTGCAACTAACTAGATTAAACATATTCGCTTTGAAATAATTATCTTTGTATTGCAACTAACTAGATTAAACATATATTCAACATTTGTTGTAAATGCCAATTATTTGCTTAGATAGTAAACATTAAGTATAAATGGTTATTGAAGCATTTGTCATTTGGATTATGTGAAGATCTAGTTCTTTGATTGTAACAAGATTTTATTCAAAGATATAAAGTGCGAGTATTTTGTTCCAAACTATGATTTTGTTTCTCTTCTAGATGATGCAGAGAATTGGAATTTATATCTTGAATTATTTTCAATAGAGGGAAGCTAGGACTAGTATAATTTTTTAGCTTGTCATGTAGCAATCGGAACATTGTATCAAGGTTTATTGCAAAGAAATGATTGTATAATGTATAACCATTGTTTAAGTTTGTAAATTGGAAGTAGAAGGCAATGCAAGTTCCAAAACATGTACAATGCCATAAGGAGAATCCAGCACAAATACTTTTGCCCCTCAGGATTTGTAAATCAAAGTGCATGGTGAGCCGGACCTTCCATCCACCAACAGATCAATGCATTTGTGAATTAAAGTACTTGCAAATTTGATTTAAATAATTGAATGTTATGATGATATTTGAAGGCAAACACCCCTTCAACTGTGTGGCAAAGCAACAAATGTATGATGTATGATAATGATTCAATTTTGTATATTGGATTGCATATTTATCCCAGTATTAACTTACACATTTTGCTAGCATAGAGGACACCCTATGGCCCTAGGACCATAGGATGCCATCATATCCCATGTACAATTTCTCTTTTACCATAGAGAACATCTTATGGATCTAGGGTCATAAGACACCAACATAGTGCATAAATGGCTTCTTATAAGTATACACGTAAACATAGTGCATAGAGAGAATTTTACTAGCATAAAGACCGCCCTATGGCCTTGAGGCCATAGGGTGCCAACATAGAGCATAGAGGGCTTTTTATTAGCACCTTGTTGCCCTTGGGACGACATAGTGTCATAAAGTGGTTTTTGTATATATAGTAAAGAATTCTTACACACATGATACCTTGGTCACTAACTGGCCCTTGGACAATATGATAGTAGCATAGAGGACACCCTATAGCCCTAGGGTTTCCTTCTATCCCTAGGGCCATACACTGCCAACATATATTATACATGGTTTCTTCATAGAGAAAACCTTTTAGCCCTACGCAATAGAGTGGAAACCTAGACCATATAATGTATCCTACTAGCATAGAAGGCACCCTATGACCCTGAGGCCAAAGAGTACCAATTTAGGGCATAAAGGGTCTCTTCGTAGGTTGAAGGGCACCTTGTGGCCCTAGGGAGCACCCTATGGCCATAGGGTGTCAACATAGTCAAATGGGGTGTAAAATTAGAGCATAGAGGGTTTCTTACTATCATGGAGGACACCCTGTGACCTTGGTCCCATAGGGTGCAAATATATAGCATGGAGGGTTTCTTGCTAGCATAGAGAGCACCCTATGGCCTTGGGGCCATATGATTCCAACAAAGAGCATAAACGGTTTTTTGATAGCATAGAGGATAGCTTATTTCCCTGGGGCCATATGATACAAAAATAAAAGAGTCTTAAGAAGGGCACCTAGGCCACTAAATCACCATGGGGCCATAAGGTGGTCTTTGTGGGGAATGCTCCTAAAGGGTTCCTTGGCTATCCTATGGCCTTTGGGCCATAGGCTACCAACATAGAGTTTAGATGGTTTCTTACCAACATAGAGCTCACCTTGTGGCCTACGATCTTTAGATGCTAATATAGAGTTTCAATGGTTTCATACTAGGCGTAAGGGGCACCCTATGGCACTAGGATCGTGTGCCCCCCAAGGTGTCCGAGGTGTGCCAAGAGGTGTGTCGAGAGGTGTTCCTGGGTAGGACGGGGGTCGTGAGCGAGGAGGGGTCGAAGCATCTGTGGACCCTCCTCCACAGCAACCACCACCTCCACCCGACGATCGCCGAGATCGGCCAGTGAGCCTGTGCTGCGGAGATGAGGACGTACCTGCCTCTGCCCCACCCCTAGGTGTCGAAGCGGCCGTGATGGGAGAAGCAGGCATCATACCCATAGGCGTCCCTCCCCCCCCCCCCCCCCCATAAGCGTCCCCCCCCTAGGCGTCGGACCCTCGGGTGTGAAGCCCGGAGGCGTAGTACCCATGCCTTTGGCTACCCAGTACTGAGAAGCCATCTGAGCAGGCGTCATCCGTGTAACGAAGCCCATGAATGCATCTGCACTCATAGAAGCGGGATCTGGAAACTGGTCTGCCATACTAAAGTCCTGCACAAAGAAAGTAAAATAAAGCGTCAGAACACAGTTGTTTAAATTAACTTTAAGTTTAATTTTAAATCAACGTCTTCACACAAACACTTACAGGCCTAGGCCTCGACGAGTGAGGCATCATCGATAAGATCTTGCACCATTTCATCGTCTATCTCTAATTGCAAACATAACTCTGCCCCAACTCGTTCTGGCAGATTGTCTTCATCCATTGCATCTTCATCTACAGGTGTCAATTCTGGCTCGTCTGCGTCATCCCTCGTATATCTGTCAGCTTCCTCTGCCATACCTTCGTCCATCTCATCTAATGTCATAGTAGTATGGACGTCGTCTGACTGACTTTCCTCCATGAGATCTTGCCCTTCAAATACTTGTTTATTTCTTGGAGCAACCCGAACCACAAACCACCACTGTCGCTCTCAAGGGTCCGGTACAAAGACCGCTTGCTCGCAATGTTCGGGGAGAGCAAATGTGTCGCTCGCATCTGTCCAAACCTTTGTAGAATCTATTTGCACATGTTTGTTTCCATCTCTGCGTACCGTTGCATTGCGACCAGAAGTAATCACCTTGAACCACTTCACATCCAACAAAAACATATCAAACCGTCTGAAGCTTACTTTCAGGATATCTGACACCAGACCACAGTAATCTAGGTTGCTAGTGCTCTCATTCGTGTCTCTGGAACTAGCCCTGCTCTTTTGCATGAAACTAACCATTACCCCACTGTCAAACGTGTTTCTTCTGCTGTCAATTTGCTGTGTTCTGAAATGCTTTCCATGCGACCACAGTGCCATGTATGATAATACTTCCAGTCACATCCAATAGCCAGCTCTTCCTCTTCTAGAGATATGGGTTCTCCGATCTGTCGAGCTGCTCTCACTGTCTTGTCCAACCATGCCATTGTAGGGAATTCAGGTAGAGGAGCGGGATAATCTGGCAAGGGTAAACCTCTAGTCGTTCGTCTTCGCTTGAAATCCTGTCGCTCCCTATTGCGTCTCTCTTTCTCTTCTTCGTACCTTTCAAGCCATTTTTGCATCGGTGCTGAATTTAGTAAACAGAACTTCATGATCTTTTCTCGCATGGCGTCGTTCATTTTCTTCGGCACCCCTTGCCCTTGCAGCTCCTCTTCCACCAGTCTTGCATCCTCCTCATTGCTCCACAGTCGAGGAGCTCTCCCACATTCTTGAATATATGCATTGGATCTAGCAAATGGTTAATTAGTAGATCACCCCAGTACGACAACGAATGGAGAATGGACAAACGTTTCATTCCTGGAACAGGTTGCCCCTCATGTTGCTCCCATCGGCGACGCCACTCTTGTACATGCATAGGACGACATTCGATGCGACCAAGCTGACCTTCGCGCAAGTGATGGCCATCTGGAAGATAACGGTGGTGGCTTAGATAAATTGTATTTCGAAGAGAGGCAGAATAGCGCACATCCAAAGACTTCCCGTAAATTGGACATGCATTGTATCCCGAAGTTGTTAGCCCTGCATATATTAAAGCATGAATTACGCCAAGGCAAAGTTCTTGTGAATAGCGAGAATTTTGTAAATCAAGAACCATTACCAGAAGCTTCTCCGTATCCTGGCCAATCATGCATAGTCCACGTAAGAAGTCCATGGATCCTTGCATGTTGTTGTCCTACTGGTTCAACCGTATCTGCTATGTCGATCCCATGCCATAGCTCTTGGAGCTCGTCAACTAGTGGAGCTAGATAAACATCCATGTTTTTTGCCTTGAACTTACCAGGTACAATCAAGCTTAATATCAAATGACCCTTCTTGATGGCAAGCCATGGCGGGAGGTTGTAATTGATAAGGCACACAGGCCAAGTGCTCCATGATGAGCTTCTCAAGCCAAATGGATTGACTCCATCCATTGCCATGCCCAAACGTAAATTGCATGGTTCACTCTTAAAATATGGCCAGGTATCTTCAATGTGCCTCCAGGCCTTTGAATTAGCAGGCACCCTAAATGTTGCATCACTGGATCTATTTGTAGAATGCCACCGCATCAACTTTGCAATGGAACCACAACCAAACATGCTTTTTATCCTAGGAATAATAGAGAAATGCCGCAACACTTTAGCTGGCACTGTATCGCCAACTGCATCTTGTTTGTAGCGCATTGCTCCGCACTTAGGACACAACAGACAATCTGCGAATTCATTGCGAAAAAGAATGCAATCATTTGGACATGCATCAATCTTGTTATAGTCCAAGCCAACTGAGGTCAATAGCTACTTTACGTCTGGCCTGGAGGGGGGCATTTCATTGCCAGCCGGGAGAAGTTGCTCCCGCAACAACCTGTTTAAGCCACATTAAATTAAAAAGCTCTCCAAGCACGTCACCGTTGCAATCGAAAAATATCTTTTGTAAATTACGTACCTAAACAAAGCAGTGACGCTTATATCTGACCACCCGTACACTGACTGAAGATTCAAAAACACCAGACAAGTACGAAGCGCCGATATTTTGGCGCCTTCATAAATTGGTTGACGTGCCAACTTCCTCAACATGTCTTCAGAAGATAGGCGCACAGCTTCTGGTGCTGCTTTGTTAGCACTCTCTTCGCTTGTCTGGAAGAAGGCATCCAGCATCTCCTCCATGCCGTCGTCTTCTGTCTGTAAGTCCTTTTCTGCTTCCATCCTTGGCTCTATATTGGTCGCACCTTCACGCATAATTCTTTTTCTCTCTCTCTCAGATGTAGGTGCTATGTCGCGAAAATCAATGCCCGTTCCATAGGAGTCGTATCGTAGATTCTGTACGGATTCTTTAGCAAACTCTCCGTACTTGTACACATGCTCATTACATATCCTACGCTTGCGCAGGATTTGATACTTGCAGAGCGTGCACGAGCATGCAATCTTTTCCTCCATGTTAGTTGTTGACATTGCCATCTACAATGATTATGAATGTTGTTTAATATATATACTCCTCACAATGTAAACTACCTCGCATTCTCTAGTCTTGCCCAATCTCCGTACACCTCGGTCCAGAGGTGTACGGAGATCAGGACCACCGGGTCAAAATCTCATCTTTATTGGTCAAATCCTATATGGGTAGACACATACGTGCACTCCCAGGTGTACATGGCAATGCATGTAGCGGGCAAAACTCCTTTGCCTCTTTTAATTCCATAGTTTCTTCAACATCCAACGGCTATCCATTTCTTCTATTCGTTTGACCTACGGCTTGCCATACGCGCTCTTGATATTGCTTTAAGACTACCTAATGGACTACGGATGGTTTCAGTAGGCATAGAAGTCATTTTCGAAATCCATTTGCGTTTTTCCGTAGAAAAACGCAACCGGATTTGACCTACCGCTTGTGCATTTGGCGTTAATTCAAACCCACTGACCTACGGCTTGCCATACACGCTCTTGACATTGCTTTAAGACTACTTAATGAACTACGGATGGTTTTGGTAGGCATAGAAGCCATTTTCGAAGTCCGTTTGCGTTTTTTCGTAGAAAAACGCAATCGGATTTGACCTACGGCTTGTGTATTTGACGTTTCTTCTATCCGTTTGAACTACGGCTTTCCATATGCGCTCTTCACATTGCCTAAAGACTACCTAATCGTCTACGGATGGTTTCAATAGGCATAGAAGCCATTTCCGAAGTCCGTTTGCGTTTTTCCATAGAAAGACGCAACCGGATTTGACCTACGGCTTGTGTATTTGGCGTTAATTCAAACCCATTGACCTATGGCTTGCCATACACGCTCTTGACATTGATTTAAGACTACTTAATGAACTACGGATGGTTTCGGTAGGCATAGAAGCCATTTCCGAAGTCCGTTTGCGTTTTTTCGTAGAAAAACGTAACCGGATTTGACCTATGGCTTGTGTATTTGGTGTTTCTTCTATCCGTTTGACCTACGGCTTGTCATACGCGCTCTTGACATTTCTTAAAGAATACCTAATCCTCTACGGATGGTTTCAGTAGGCATAGAAGCCATTTCTAAAGTCCCTTTGCGTTTTTTCGTAGAAAAACGCAACCGGATTTGACCTACGGCTTGTGTATTTGACGTTTCTTCTGTCCGTTTAACCTACGGCTTGCCATACATGGTCTTGATATTGCCTTAAGACTACTTAATAGACTACGAATGGTTTCGGTAGGCGTAGAATCAGTTTTCGAAGTTCGTTTACGTTTTTCCGTAGAAAAACGCAATCGGATTTGACCTACGGCTTGTGTATTTGGCGTTTCTTCTATCCGTCTGACCTACGGCTTGCCATACGCGCTCTTGATATTGCCTAAAAACTACCTAATGGACTACGGATGGTTTCGGTAGTCATAGAATCAGTTTCCGAAGATCGTCTGCGTTTTTCGTAGAAAAACGCAACCGGATTTAACCTACGGCTTGTGTATTTGACGTTTCTTCTATCCGTTTGACCTACGGCTTGCCATACACTCTCTTGACATTGCCTTAAGACTACCTAATGGACTACGGATGGTTTCAGTAGGCATAGAAGCCATTTCCGAAGTCCGTTTGCGTTTTTCCATATAAAAACACAACCAGATTTGACCTACGGCTTGTGTATTTGGCGTTTCTTCTATCCGTTTGACCTATGTCTTGACACACGCGCTCTTGACATTGATTTAAGACTACGTGATGGACTACGGATGGTTTCAGTAAGCATAGAAGCCATTTTCGAAGTCCGTTTGCGTTTTTCCGTAGAAAAACGCAATCGGATTTGACTTACGGCTTGTTTATTTGGCGTTTCTTCTATCCGTTTGACCTACGGCTTTCCATACACGCTCTTGACATTTCCTAAAGACTACCTAATTATCTACGGATGGTTTCAGTAGGCATAGAAGCCATTTCCGAAGTCCGTTTACGTTTTTTCGTAGAAAAACGCAACCGGATTTGAGCTACGGCTTGTATATTTGACGTTTTTTCTGTCCGTTTAACCTACGGCTTGCTATACACGCTCTTGACATTGCTTTAATACTACTTAATGAACTACGGATGGTTTCGGTAGGCATTGAAGCCATTTCCGAAGTCCGTCTGCGTTTTTCCGTAGAAAAACGTAATCGGATTTGACTTACGGCTTGTGTATTTGGCGTTTCTTCTATCCGTTTGACCTACGGCTTTTCATACGTACTCTTCACATTGCCTAAAGACTACCTAATGGACTACGGATGGTTTCGAGAGGCATAGAATCAGTTTCCGAAGACCGTCTGCGTTTTTCGTAGAAAAACGCAATTGGATTTGACCTACGGCTTGTGTATTTGACGTTTCATCTATCCGTTTGACCTACGGCTTGCCATACACTCTCTTGACATTGCCTTAAGACTATCTAATGGACTACGGATGATTTCAGTAGGCATAGAAGCCATTTCCGAAGTCCGTTTGCGTTTTTCCATATAAAAACACAACCAGATTTGACTTTCGGCTTGTGTATTTGGCGTTTCTTCTATCCGTTTGACCTATGGCTTGCCACACGCGCTCTTGACATTGCTTTAAAACTACCTAATGGACTACGGATGGTTTCAGTAGGCATAGAAGTCATTTCCGAAATTCGTTTGCGTTTTTTCGTAGAAAAACGCAATAGGATTTGACCTACGGCTTGTGTATTTGGCGTTAATTCAAAACCATTGATCTACGGCTTGCCATACACACTCTTGAAATTGCTTTAAGACTACTTAATGAACTACGGATGGTTTCGATAGGCATAGAAGCCATTTTCGAAGTCCGTTTGCGATTTTTCGTAGAAAAATGCAATCGGATTTGACTTACAGCTTGTGTATTTGGCGTTTCTTCTATCCGTTTGACCTACGGCTTGCCATACGCGCTCTTGACATTGCCTAAAGACTACCTAATCATCTACGGATGGTTTCAGTAGGCATAGAAGCCATTTCCGAAGTCCGTTTGCGTTTTTTCGTAGAAAAACGCAACCGGATTTGACCTACGGCTTGTGTATTTGATGTTTCTTCTATCCGTTTAACCTACGGCTTGCTATACACGCTCTTGACATTGCTTTAAAACTACTTAATGAACTACGGATGGTTTCGATAGGCATAGAAGCCATTTCCGAAGTCCGTCTGCGTTTTTTCGTAGAAAAACGTAATCGGATTTGACTTACGGCTTGTGTATTTGGCGTTTCTTCTATCCGTTTGACCTACCGCTTGCCATACGGGCTCTTGACATTGCCTAAAGACTACCTAATGGACTACGGATGGTTTCGGTAGGCATAGAATCAGTTTTCGAAGACCGTCTGCGTTTTTCCGTAGAAAAACGCAACCGGATTTAACCTATGGCTTGTGTATTTGACGTTTCTTCTGTCCGTTTGACCTACGGCTTGCCATACACGCTCTTGACATTGCCTTAAAACTACCTAATGGACTACGGATGGTTTCGGTAGGCATAGAAGCCATTTCTGAAGTCCGTTTGCGTTTTTCCATTAAAAAAACGCAACCAGATTTAACCTACGACGTAGAAGTCGTTTATGAAGTCCGTTTGCGTTTTTCGGTAGAAAAATCAAACCGGACTTCAGAAACAGCTTGTATTTGGGGCGTTTCTTCTATCCGTTTGACCTACGGCTGGTTATATGCCCCCGTCCAACCTTTTTTGAGGAGGAAGCTTGTCTCTAAGAGCAACGATGGTGCTGTTGTTGCTCCCTAGAGGACTTTCATGTGTAAAGGTGAGAGTTGAGCTTCGAATGTATTTTGAGCTGGTCAAATGAAGTCATAGGCTCCATCAGACGATCCAGGTCACTTTGGCTCGACATGCACAACGCCCGGTCATACTACTGACCATGGAGGAGATTGATGAGATCCACCAATGACAGATGCTGGATCTCCTATGATCTACCTATCCCAGCTAGCTGTTTTAGCCGTTTAGTCCACACCCAGCAGTTTAGGATTCCATAATATTTTATTTTGTCATTTTGTCATCTTTTTACTCTGACTTTGTATCAGATCCACCACATTGTAACTTTCTTGTCTCATAGGTCACTTTGGCCTTTCGAAGACGTTAATATAACTTTTCATTTCATTTCTCTCTTTAATTTTTCTTTCTTTAATTTTAATTTCCTATGCATACATTAATTTTCTCTCTCTCTCTCTCTCTCTCTCTCTCTCTCTCTCTCTCTCTCTCTCCTACACACACACACACACGATGTAGAGAGAGAGAGAGAGAGAGAGAGAGAGAGAGAGGTTTGGGGGGGGGGGAGTGACATAATACCTGCGCAGCAAGTTTCGACCAAGATTTGAGCAGGCGAAAATGGCCCCTGCGCGCGCGGGTTTCTCTTGTTTTTCCCAAATTTTTTTGCGTCACAACCAACGTCGATATACTCGTGGGATTTTGCGTCGATATACGCATGGCAATTAATGTCTTTCCACGCATATATCAACGCCTATTGCGACGTGTATATCGACGCCTATATCGACATGCTCTAATTTCGTCGATATATGCGTGGAAAGGCATGGCTGTTGATATATGATGTGTCGATATCTTCATGTTATGTTGTAGTGTTTATACTATTTTGACATAATCAATGTATACAATTTGTATTATTCACATCAAATGGTGTTTTTAAACACCTCCTTTTTTTGAAACACCATCTCTTAAACCTTTGAGTGAAGTTTAAAAGCATGTACTTGATGTAAAAAATCTTCATCTTAACATTGATTTTTGGCACAAACTTATATTAGGAGTTTTTATAGTGTAGTTTTATGTTAAGAAATAATTTCAAAGTTAGAATTATGATAGTTTATCTAAGTAAGTGCTTCATTTAACTTTGTATAGTTAAATAAAATAACAAATGGAATTATAGGTGCAATAGATGACATCTTATGGTCTTAGGGCCATAGGATACTCTATAGTATTGTTTAGAGTTTTTAATTATTTGTGAACACAGAGATCATAGAGGGTTTTTCTCACTACCATAGAGGATATCCTATGGCTTTGGGGCCACATGGTCTCAATATTGAGCGAAGAGGATTTCTTACTAGCATAGAGGGTACCTTGTGGCCCTAGGTCCATAGGGTGCAAACACAGAGTATAGAGGATTTCTTACTAGCACAGAGGGCACCCTATGGTCTAAGGCCATATGGTGACAACATATAGAATAAAGGGTTTCTAACTAGCATACGAGGCACACCTTGTGCGCCTGGGGACATAGAGTGCTAACATAGAGCATAGAAGGGTTTCTTATTGGCATAAACAACATCTTGTGGCCCTAAGACAACCTACAGCCTTAGGGACATAGGGTGGCACATAAATAAAGTCCCATGGTTTTGAAAGACTGGATCTCTTTATACGTTGGGACCAGCTAACAATCCTAACCCTATGGCCTTGAGTTCATAAAGAGACATATTAAAGTCATAGACATGTCTACAAAGAGCACCATATGGCCTTAAGTATGGCCTTAAAGCCATAGGTGCAATAGATGGCATCTCATGGTCTTATAGCCATAGGATACTATATAGTATTGTTTTGACTTTTTAAGTGTGAAATATTAGTTTGGATGTTGTTTAAATTATCGTGTATTTAAAACTTGATAGCATGCTACAAAACCATGACCAAGTATTTTGTTATACATGGATTAAGGTCACCAAATTATGACAAGAGTGTTTAATAGTATTTGCCTTTACATATTATCTTTTTTAATTGCTGTAATCAATATCTATATGCTGCTTTAAAATCATATCAATTGGTTTTTTTGACACCTCATTTTTTGAGAAGCCACTTCTAGAAGCATTTGTTGAATTTTGAAAAGCACTGATGTCATACAAATCCTCTTTCCAAAAACTATATTGGAGGTTTATTCTTAAATTTTATAGTAGAGAAATTCTAATAGACTCATACAATCATGATAATTTATCTAAATTAAAAGCAACTAGAGCTTAGAAATCATAAAATAACACAATCCTAGCATACACATTTAGAATTTGGGAAACGGGATTTTCCCAAATGATCTAAAATGGTGTTAGGTTGTTTTATGACTGCTTTTACGTGCTCACTATCTCAAACCTCTTCTTCATGGTGTAAGCGCAAGATTCCACTTATGGGTTTTTTTCCTTGTGCATTTGATTTGTCCTTTCTCAGACATTTCTTTGATATAGTTTGTCCTTCTCGGGTTTTTTTTGTGTGTTTCCAATTGCCTTTGCTTCAAATTTCTTCTCTAGACTTTGAGAAGTGGTTTTAGCTATATGGTGTGCCATCTTACCCATTGATAAATACTACTATCCTCTTCACATGGGTTCATTATTGTGGTCTATTTGGGAATGATCTTCGTTCCTTCAACCTAGAAGAAATCCTTTTCACATTTTGGGATGTCTCTTCAAAAATTATCACAATTCTCATTCACCTCTACAAACATATTTAGATAAATTGTTGTTATTTACTGTTTTTACTTGCTCGTTGCACTAACCCTATTTTTCATGGTGTAAATGCAAGATTCCACTTATCCTTTTTGTGGGCGTTTCCCCATGCATACTGATTTTGTTATGTTATTCCATTCATACATTCTCTTGTGTATTTCCAATCGCCTTTCTCACACTGAGTGGTTCTATTTGGTGTGCCATCTCACCCACCAATGCAAACTAAAATCTTCTTGACAAGGGTCCATTTTTGGGATATGTGGTACATTGGGTGTTTTGGGAATGATTTTTTGTTCCTTCAACCTCCAAGAGATCCTTTTCACATTAGAGACTTGTCATCAATAGTTGTACACTAGTCATTCACCACTCCAAACATTTCTCAACTCATACGCCCAACCCTATTATTCATGATTCTACTTATCTTTCGTGGTTTGGGGTATCCCATAAGTAACATAAGCATTACTTACCAAGAATGTGTGTGTGTGTGTGTGTGTGTGTGTGTGTGTGTGTGTGTGTGTGTGTGTGTGTGTGTGTGTGAGAGAGAGAGAGAGAGAGAGAGAGAGAGAGAGCTTTCACGTCAAGCTTTCCAAAGGTTGATTGAAGCGGTGATTCTTACACTTGTCTCATATGTTTATTGATGTGGATGTGGCTTGGTATCATTTTGTCATGCAGATACAGGCAGTCATAAAGGATTATGGTTTGTGGTACATGTACCAGCAAAGAGACAAAGTGCATGAAGATAAGACAACTTGTCAAGCCTTAAAAATTCTTGCAAATTCTAGACCACTTACTGGTTCGAAACAAGAGAAGTTATGTGTGGCGGCTAAAGCCTTGTTGATCATAAGAACAAGAGAGATTGAAAAATGAAGGTTAGATCGAGAGAGTATGCTTTCATGGATAAAGGATGTTCGTCAAAATAGTTTTTTAAGCATTTACATTAAGAACGATACTGGACAATGGACGGCCAATAAAATTCAATTAGCAAATTCCACGGTGTATCATTTTCAACCGACTTTTGCCACTCTTGAGGCTCCCTTAAGAGAGGTTTTGCAAGCCAAACAGTTCCTGTTGTCATATGTACATCCTATATTGACAATGGATGTTGTTGTCAATAATGATAGCTACTCGTATTAAAGATCATTTGTTCTTTGCATACATTCTGCTCAATATGGATTCATTTCTCGCCGACAAATTATGGATAATATTGCTAATGCTTTTATCAGCGTTGAGCATGCAAAATATACTCAACAAGATGTACTTATTATGCAAGTTGATAAGCATTTGACATTGTTCATTGGGAATTCATTACACAGATAATGGCAGCTTTGGGCTTTGGGTCCAGAATGCATCGTGTGGTCTATTTTCTTCATCAGCATTGTCAATCTACAAGAATGATTGATGGTGAGATCACTCAGTTATGGGATCTTAGTCAATCAGTCGAACAAGGGTGCGCTATGTTGTATGCTATCGCTACGCATTCTTTATTGTTGTATCTAGACTCCTTGACAGAATGTGGCCAATTACATGCATTGGAATTACCATCTTGTAATCATTTTGTGATGCAAGCGTATGGTGATAATTCCATGTTTTGGCCTAGAAATCAATCAAAGGATATTCGATGTATCATGGAAGCTCTACATGTTTATGGATTGGTTGTTGGGCTACACCTTAACTTCCCAAAATCTAAGTTGTTGTCAATGCACCAAATGGATTGGCACACTATACCATGGCCAAGTGAGATCGTGAAGCCTGATCAAATTGTGAGGCATCTTGGATACCCACAGGCTTGGTCAATAAACAATGTCAAATTCTTGGATATGGTTGATAATAAACTTAGGTCTAAATTGCAATATTGGAAGTTGTCTACTTGGCCGTTGCATGTAAGACTCAGAATAGTGCAATCCATCTTGGTAGCATATATGCAATTTTTCATGTCATTATTGCATTGGCCACCCCATCGTCTACGGGCTTCATATCTCGAATTTTGGGGTATTTTTGGTCTACTTCCTCCCAGAAAAAGAGATTGCGATTTCTCGCTATGGATAAGATATGTACTCCAAAGCGTTATGGTGGTTTGAATAGTCTACATTTGTGTACTCATGTTATTGCAAGGAAGGTCACCTTGTTATTGATACTGCTAGAGAAAAAACAGTCGTCGATGCAGATGCTTGTGTTTCTGTGTTCTCGTGCAGTTTCTACACCAGCTTTTGGCCATTGACAACCTTCATACTGGGATGTATTTGATAAATTTGAAGCCATGATACTTTGCATCCGCCTTGCTTTCAGTCTTGTAGCTGATTGGAAAATAGTTACGAAGGAAATGTTGTCGCATGGTCGAGATGACGCTTCACTCAAAATGGAGAGTTTGCATTGGAGTTTAGTTTTTTATGAAACTCTTGTTCAACGAACTTCCGAAAAGCTATTGAAAGGATATCAAATGTGATCAACGCTGACAAATAGATGCTCTCGTTTAGACATGTTGCTCTTACTTTTGGGCTTCGAATGCACTACAAATATATGTGGAACCCCATTAAGGATCTGGTTGACTCCATATCTCCCATTGCGTTGTTGCTAATTGTGGAGGATTGAATTTGTGATTGACATTACATTGGTTCTTCAATCTACTCTATGTTCGCAAAGGTGTATGGTCAATTGCAGTCATCTTTATGGATACAAGAACACTGTAATAAGATGTGGAATATGAATAAGGGTGCTACATGGTGGCAAAGTAAAGTTATGAAAGTGTGACATGCTAAGCTTCCCCTAAAGGAGGGATTATTTATGCAGAGACCAACTGACAAATTTTCGCATTCTGATAGATTAGCCTCCTCGCAATGTGTTCATTGTGGTGCAAGCATTGAAATTATTCCACATGTATTGTGGTCTTGTTCTCGTATGCGATAGTTTGTGGATTGCTTCTCTACATCTCTTTGCATGTGTTTCCCAGGGATACATTTTGGTCAATTTTTTTTGGCTTTTTGGAGTGATTTTGCCATCACCTTTTCGATTGGGTTGGATTCTAGGTGCGATGGACAGTGTGCAGAGGACGTAATTTCCTCATGTTTCAGTAGATTGAAGTGGAGTTCATATCCTTCTTCAAAACATCTCTTTGAAAGTTTCTTAAAGTTGTCTATGACTTGGATGAGCTCCCCTCTAGCCATTACAAGCTCTACTTTGATTGTTTTTTATTTGATGCTTGTAATATTTTCTATCGGTTTTCCCATTAGTAATTCAATCCGACATTACTACAAAAAAAATGTGTTTGTGTGTGTGTGAGAGAGAGAGATAGAGTTCTAACGTTGTAAAAACAATCCCAAGAGACCTCAAAGATCTTAGAATGGAACTCAAGACCTCTCATTCAAGGGAGCAGTAGAACTACTGAGTGAGAGAGAGAAGAACAAGGAGAGTTTTAACGTTATAGGAATCTATCAGTGATCTAGCCGACGAGGAGTTGAACTCAGGACCTGTTACGCAAGAGGGAAAAGGCATAATCAGATAGAGAGAGAGAGAGAGAGAGAGAGTCGAGACAATCCCAAGAGACGAGACTCGATCCGAAAAGCGTTGCTCAGGAGTTGTTGCGAGAGAGAGAGAGAGAGAGAGAGAGAGAGAGAGAGAGTTGAAAGTTGATTCTCTCACAAATGATAAAATGACAGGACAACATTCTTTGTATGATACAAGATGTGCCCAAAGTGATGATGATGATGGCACAAGCAAGCCACACAGAGCTCAATTGGTGGCTCTGCAGTTTTTCCGAATTTCACCAAGGGCGCCAATTTTGAGATTGAGGGTGCTAAGACGCACCATGGCTGAAGTAAACTTGAGTTGCCAGAGATTAGCATTTGTGGAGTCCAAGTTGGACAAGAACTGGCTTCCCAAATTGTTAAACAGGTCCTGGTCCGATGTTAGAAGGCCGCGATTTGCGGCCAGATTTGTGAAGTAGTTATTGTCAAATGTGAATGGAGTTGTTGGGTCCAAAGGCACAGTTCCCTGCGAGTTTGCGCTCGGGCAGGCTGCCCTAAGCTCTGCGGCGTATGCGGAGTCGAGTGTTGGATCATTCAATGCCAACCTGTTGGAAAAGGCAGAGCAATGGGCCCTCCCTATAGTATGTGCACCTATCATCAAGAAATCAGCTCTTGAGAACATGGACTGAGGCTATTCTACATCATTGTTAGGAAAAATGGAGTGCCAATCCTGTAAAATTCCCTTTTGGGTAAAGCATAAAGAAGGAATAATGTATGTTTAGGACAATGAGTTGGCATCAATACCTGAAAGAGTGATCATTTCATCTTGTGTGAGGCCATGCGAAAGGAAGATTTGCGTCAGCACAGGTGTTGTCAAGGTTGGCAAGGGCAAGCTTACCGTCGCAGCCAACCCATTCGACACCCTTCCATCCCTCCTCCCCGTCGGCACCAGCCATGTGGGGCCTCCAGTCTACACAAACAAGCAAGCATTCCAGTCAATGCTTTACATAGGCATACATACATATATAAAAGAAGATGCATGGAAAGCTTGAATAGACCAGGTACACATGCAAAGGATATACACAAAAACACGGAGACGCAAAGAACAATTTCACATTTTGCAAGACACATCACAAAGATGTGCATACAAGGAAACCTCACCAACACAACAGAGTCTCGTGCAGCAAGGGCAACAATGTCCGCACAGGAGACGACGCCAGGGCAAATGGCCTCCACAGCTGCCTTGGCATCATCTATAACTTCATAGCCTCTCACAGTCTGATTTGGAACTGCGCTCTTCTCGCCTCCAGGATTGTCGAGCAGGATTGAGGCATCACAGCCCTGCATTACAAAAAGCTCCTCAGTCTGTGATTTCATAGGCCTCCACAATGTGGAGCTTTGTTGATATATTACACTCAAAGGAGAAACATTTACAAATAAAAACATTGCCAGTCTCCATCAGGCAGCCTAATGTACTCCAACAGGTGCAATATATCTCCCAACAAGTTCAATATAGCTTCATTCATATATTGTAATCTCTTTCTTTTTTTTGTTTTTTGCAATCTAATGCTTAGCATCAGATAATTTTATGGGATTGCACCCCCACACCCACATGTTGCAAGGGTTGAACCATAGCGGGCGCACTTAATTGTATCTTCACCCCACCACCCACAAAATGATCACTCCATTTTAAAGAATGCCATTAATGACTTCATTTTTCCTGTAGTCTTTTACTGAAGCCCTTCCTTTCCGAATCACAAATGAGTATCGCATGACACATAAAAACTATTCCAACAATACTTACCGGTAACATGTTCCACCCCCCATTCAACATTGAATTAGTGTGATTTGCAGGCATCGAAGTGGGCGATGATAAATTTCGAGCGCTGCTGCCTATGTGGCAGCAGCCACCGCCATTAAAAAGCTCAACACTTTTTACATCAAGGGTGACTGCTAGTGCCACGTAGCGCTCGAAATTTAACCGTAGGTCATCGAAGTGATTATATGGCCTCGGGTAGATTACCCAAGGAGAGGATCCTTCATGGTCTTCATGAAGGATGGCTTCACTATGTGTTATCTTCAATGCTTATCCAAAAATGGGGCACATTGAGACTTACTATGGAAAACTAACTAACTAAGTTTCTATCACACTTTGGAGGTGATGGGGCCGCAAAGACATCCCATGGATGCTAGAATCTTGGACACCAAAGCTCTATCCTCGGTCATTAGCTTTTCAAAGTTCTCACCTTATCAAACACCAAGTCTTCAAGCTCCTCCATAGCCTTCTTGCCCTTCTAGGCTGGAATGCATTGCAAAAGGCCGTCTTGAGTGAGAGCCTCCTAGTTAACAAGTAACCCTGTCTACAATGTATTTCCTTATGGAAGAAAGACTTTCCATCATCCCTTCCAACGTTCACCAAAAACTTCTTTAGCAACCAATGGCAAAAAGGAGAGCATTGGAAATCTCCCAGTTTTTAGTGAAGATTTTAGGGTTTTTATCGGTTTTTACATCAAACTCTTCCAAATTTAGCCATTTCCCATCAACGTGACCCTCCAAACTAGCCGGAAATGTTCAATCTTTGTCCTGTTTAAAAAAAACACTAAAGGCTGGTTTTTTTGTGAAAACTAATCCCTTCAAGGACAAAGAAAAAAGGTAACTAGCAGAAAAAATGACCATTTGGTAACTAGTATTTCAAGCAAAATTACCATTAGGGTTTTTCTGTGGGTAGAGGCTTGATAAGTAGAATTTCTGGACTTCTAATATTTCTCACAATAATTCCCACATTGTGACTTACCTCAACATCATGAGCTTTTGTGAGGGAGGCACCACATAGCTAGTAGGGGACCGCCGGCCCGGTTGGGGGGCCGGTGGTCCCCTGCCCCCAATCGTACCTAGCTAGGTATGTGGTGCCTCTCGAGCAGAAGCCCATGATGTTATGCATTGTAAAAACATTGAAAAAGACTCCATTTTCCTACATGAGAATATTTCTAAATCTTCTTGTGCCAGCTATGGCTGGCCTGTGGGTTCAAAACCTCAAGTAGACAGCTTTTACTGGTCCGGGCACCATAATGTTTGTTGGGGGGGGGGGGGGGGGGGGGGGGGGGGGGGGAGAGAGACTACAAGCGTGCAGGTAGCTGCAAGAATCAAATAAAAACATGAATTTTTCTGTGTCTTTTTTTTCGAGGGGAGGGAAGGGGGTACCTGAACGAAGCAGTCATGGAACAAGAGGCGGACCAGGGCAGCAGCGATGGTGGGATCCCTCTGGAAGGCGTCCGTCACAACCTGCGTCACCGAGGCCTCGGCGCGCGGGCAGCTGATGCCATAGAACCCAATGAACTGCCCGTGCACCCCCCACCCTCCTGCTGCCACCACCGCCACCAACGCCACCAGAGCCGCCGCCACGCTTATCCCCATTCTCTCTCTGTCTCTGTGTGTGTGTGTGTGTGTGTCCAATGAGGATTCTTTCTATTCACTCAATCCACATTGTTCTCTCTCTCTCTCTCTCTCACTCACACACACACACACGTCACAAGGAATAAGAGACCGCCACCGCAGACGGCAGGCAAGAAGAGGGGTGGGGGCGGCGGGGCTGTCTTTCACGTGCATGCGCGGTGCACACTACCTACATTTGCTCTGAGACTGTGTGTGCGCGCTCGAGACACAGGAGAGAGAGAGAGAGAGAGAGAGCTCATGAGTGTGTGATTCGCGGGCTGTGCGGCGTTTAAATACATTTCTACCAACATTCCCGTGCACTGTGCAGCCTGTGCGTAGCATGGTCTCATTGGTCTATCCAGATTCCAGAGACCCCGGTCGGTCGGCCGGTAGTAGGTGCTCATGAGTCGCGAGTCGCGACGCGTTTTAGTGGACACGTGTCACCCCGCGAGCGGCTTGACTGCTCCGCGCCCGAGGCTCGAGCTCCGTCTTTAATAGTGCCAGGAGAGTATGCAATTATTTTGTTTCACCAGAAGTGACATCAACAATAACCGTCAACAGCGACAGTTGACGAGCCTACCCCCCCTAACCTCATACGTTTATTAGGGCATCTTCTTGCAATAAATTGCCCGTTGGCACTGGACTAATTGACACCCCCTTGTCACGTGGGATCAAGGGTCCAGGATCTATGGATGATGTGGATCGTCCGTTTATTCCCAATAATAAAAAGATTTCGATTGGTCTGCCTCCGCGACTTGAACCCGCTAACCCCCACATAGACTCTCCATTAAGCCATCGTGTGCCACTTGAAATAAGGGTGAGCACATATTATAATATGGAAAAAGTGACGGGTGGGGATCATACGGTGTTCACTTGAAGATCACTTTGGAATGGTTGGGGTCACACGGTGATCACTTGAGAATAGGTAGGTTCACAAGGTGATCACATCTCAATTGGGAATCACACGGAGAACACCTGGCAATCATTTATGTTCACATTGGAGCTAGGCACATCGCCTACCAAAATGCATGAAAGTCAAATCCACTAAAGACATTGTACACAGAGTAGAGGCCAAAGCAAGAGCATCAAGATTCAATGGAGGGGGAGATTATTCACAGATGTTATAAAGGATACTCTTTCTAGTTTAAAAAAACCCTTCACTTTATTGCCAGATTGTAAAAAAAGATACTTGAGAGCTCTCAGTATTAAGGTGTAATTGTGATTGTCCCAAGGATTTTTGATGTACTTGTCTTATATTCGTGGGAATTGGGATTAGAGCTCACATTTTAGAACCATTGGGTTTATAAGTCATTTTTTTAATTAGAAATGAGGATTACTTTTGGATAGCTATGTGTGGGTGAAGTTACAACCACAACCACTAGTGAGCTCTTTTGTAATCAAGCTCTTTTGTAATCAAAACTACTTTCATTCTTGCAATCCAAATTGGATTTTGATAAGTGCACTTTGTTCCTCTCCTCTTGCTCTTTTTATTGAATGTATTCACTATTATTTGGATGAAGGTTTTCATCTACATTGTGTGAGTCTAAATATGTGTTTAAGTGATATTTCTGAATGTAAATGCTAATTTTTGATAGGAGGTTGTTTGTAGGGCTTAGGGGTTGTTTTGCTAGATTGTCTTTATTCGTATTTTGATGGCCTATGAAATGATGGTCGTGATTCATTTCATAGTCCAGATTTTTTTTGATAGCCCTTGCTTACAGTCTCCTAGAGTTTTGAAGGTTTATGAGCTCATTTAGTTGAGAAACCATTGAGTGATAATTCAGAGTGAGGATTGACTGAATGAATTTTTACTTGAAATGAAGGATTCATGTGCCTCATATATGACCCAAGTAAGAGATGTTCGACTTAAGATTGATCTAATCCCCTCCTATAATATCTATATGTACACAAAGTAGTTCATTGTTATTTCTATACATAACAATATGAGAGATAAAATATAATCATTTTGACTATATTTTGTATTTATATGTCCTAAATATTCATACCTCTTGTTATGAGGTTAGAGACAAAATTTTGATCTCAAAATGAAGTGAAAAGCTTAAAAAACCTTAAATTAAACTAATTTTTTTTATTGTTTTTCATTGGGTCGGGGAAAACCCAACCTCTTAGGAATTAAAGAAGACAATGTTTATTCATTTCATCCTTATTAAAATTTGGATTTGAGCACACCGTTGCATCCGAAACGTCATAAAACCCTAGAAACGACTGCCCATATGCCTCATTCTGACACCCGCAGATGAAGTTTCGGGCCAAAAAAGGTTCCGAACCTACCCTAAAGGATCTTGTATAGACACAAGATCCTTTCGGGCAGTTTCTTGATGATTTTTTTTTACAATTTTGGCCACATGGTTGCATCAAAAATCGCCTAAACCAAACGCAACCATGTGGCCAAAATTTTGAAATTCCATCGAAAAATTGTTGGAAACGGTGATTCCGGATGCAACCATGTGGCCAAAATTGTGAAATTCCATCGAGAAACTATTGAGACCTTTTTTGATCCAAAACCCCATCTTTGGGTGTGTGAATGAGGCATATGGGTAGTCGTTGCTAGGTTTTGGGATGTTTCAGACGCAACAATGTGGACCAAGATTGTCAAATTCTAGCAACTATAAAAATTTAGATTAGCCCAAAGCTTTTTTGAATCTTTTTTTCTTTATAATAAAATGTATGGATATTTACTTTCAAAGTTTTCCAGACATCTCAATGCCATGATCTTTTCTAGGATTATGGGCATTTTCAAACATAGTGACAAATCAAAATTATGAATATTTATCTCTCAGATAATAATATAATCATAAAACCTCTATGATTTGACACAAAATACCTTGCAAGGTTTTAGGTCACCTCCACATTTCTTTTGTTAACTGTTAGATAAAAGTGTATCCACATAATATAAAAGTGGGATCAAAATTATAATTTTCTACTGTTAGTTTATATTTCAATAAATATTGAAGTAAAATAGTTTTAAAATATATTTTATTACAAATTGAATTCTATATTGCAAATTTTAATGTCTCTAGAAAGATGGTTTATAAGTCATTATGCAAGGGAATCTCTTCAATGTCAGTATGCACATTGGTTAGTACGAGAAGTCTCTATTCTCCCCAAAACAAGCTTGATGATTGGGTTGCATATCATGATCTCGCAATATCTCTTCAATGGCAATATGAGCATAAATTAAAATTTTGTTATATACACCATCTTTATTTCATAAACAAGTGACAAATCATGTTTTTTAGTCAATCTTTTCCTTGATTAGATATATGGTTCGCTCGGTATTTTGTTTTCTCATAAAATTTTGCTTGGTGTTTGGTAAAACGCCCATAAATAAAGAAGACACCTAAGCATTAAATTTGCCCTCATTTCCCGCCAAGGGTAGAAATAAGAGAAGCCAACTTGGGTGATCCCAAATGTGCAATTAAAAGATAAAGTGACTCGTCCTACATGCAATTAGGAGAGTCAAGGTGTATCAAAGGATCCCATGTGTGTGTGTGTTTTGTTGTATTAAGGTAGTACTTAACAACAAAATAACACTATGTTCAAAGGACAAGCGAACATATTTGCACAAAAAAATTTGCATTTGATTAATTTTTGTACATCAAGATAGAAAGTGAATTTACAGATCAAGTAGGTCCCCAAAACGGTGTTTTCTGGGTTGTATTAACGGGAATCAGAGGAGATGCGACGCAGGAAAGCCAAGGAAAATAAAGGCCAGCGAGGGGGAGTGGCGTCTGTCAGGACAGGTGGCAGTCATAGACTCCGGGCAAAAACATGTGCTGGCTGTCGTCATGCTTTTATAGCGTAGGGAGTCAGTTGGCTGTTGGTTGCGATTTGAGGTAAGTGTCCATGCAGAAACGTTTGTGGATTATTGTGTGCTCGTCGTTTGATTGAAGGTTGTTTGTTGATTGCATTATTGTGTGCTGCCTGCCTGCTATTGTTTTGCGAGTTGTAAGCTTGATTGCATTGTTGTTGCTGCTCTTTAATGTGAAGGGGCATGGTTCGACTGAAAGCAGAGACACGATGCAGAGAGAATCCAGATGAAGGAAATGTTTCGAAAAAGAGGTGGGCGCTGATGCTCGCCAGAACATAGGGAGAGATTTGAGAGGTCCAAAAGCAATAGGATGATGGAGGTTAGTGTCACCATCTCAATGGGAGGTTCACATATTGACGTTGGTCTGTTAGCTTGCATGCAAGTGTTCCTCGAGAGAGAAACAGTGGCTGGTGTCTGTGCTATTGAGAGGGGAGGGACACTTTTCCACTTGCATTTCCAAATGGTAATGCGACTTTGCACGAGCAAACAAGAAAATCAAACAATACTTGGGATGGGACAAGCTTGCGCCAGCGGGAGGAATGGTGCTTTGCCAAGCTTTGAAGCAACACAACATGCATACTTTTGAAGGTATGGTTGGCTATTGCTTAAAGGACCAAGACCAACCGTATTTTCGAGTGTTGATGCATAATATTCATCCGGATGACATCAACAAAGGCATCGAGTTGTATACACTACAAGAGGCTATTCATATTAGCGACGCTCACACAGCGACGCTCAAAAAAAAATTTCTCGGCGTCGCTATGAGCGTGGCAAATTTCTTTGTGAATTTGCGACGCTCATAGCGACGCCGGCTGGGATAAAAAAATAACCGAGCGCGCCCAAAAACTCAGATCTCAGATCTGAGTTTTTCGGCGCCCTCAAGCAAGGAGCAGGTAAAGCTCTCCCTCTCTCTCTCTCTCTCTCTCTCTCTCTCTCTCTTTCTTCTCCACACACACACACACACACACACACACGAGGAGAGGAAGGAGAGCCAGGTATGCTCCTTCCCTCTCCTCATTCTCATGTTCCCTTCCCCTCTTTCTCTCTCCCTCTCTCTCTCTCTCACACACACACATACACACACACACACATAGTGTTTGAGAGAGAGAGAGAGAGAGAGAGAGAGAGAGAGAGAGAGAGAGAGTACAAACATAAACAAAAACGCACACACACATACATAAACAAAGAATGCACACACACATTGAGAGAGGAAAAGAGAGAGAGAGCATGCATAAACAAAAAACGCACGCATTGAGAGAGGAAAAGAGAGAGAGAACATGCATAAACAAAAAACGCACACATTGAGAGAGGAAAAGAGAGAGAAAACATACATACGATCCAAAAAAACGCACACACATTGAGAGAGAAAGAGAGAGAAACTAATTTAACGTCGTAGGAAACTAATTAAATTAAAAGACCTAAAGATCTAGCCGACGAGGAGTTGAACTCAAGACCTATTATTCAAGAGGGAAATGGCATAATCAATCTATCATACTTGGCATGGGTGATAGAAAGGTTATACCATTTATCTCTTTTTATTGGCACACACATCCACACATGCGTACACACACAAGAAGAAGAGAGTTATAACGTCGTAGGAAACTATCTTAAAAGACGTTAAAGATTAGGTTATATGTAGACTTACATTAAATTAGATTTAGGTTTATTTTTAACTAGATTTACGTTTATTTATGCTAGATTTAGATTTACGTTATATTAGATTAGATTTAGGTCTCCATAGACTGCGATGCCTGCATGAAGCAGGTGAAGAAAGCCCTCAATGGAATATAGGGTATTGCTGCCTTCACTCATGGTGGGCTCCGTCGATCCAAAAGTACTGGTGAAATGTCTTCACAAGATAGGGAAGAAGGTGGATCTTCAGGGCGGCAAGAGTCACTACATCCCCGACACAATGACCATCTAGACAACCTCTAGTCATTCAACAGCAACTTCAAAGTTAGTAACAAGAGCAAGAACGGTCTAAAGGGCCAATTGTTGTCGTCTGATGTGGATGGAGATGAGGCAGCGTCACCGCCGGAAGTTAACTCTCACATCTTTAGTGATGAGAATGCCAACTCTTGCCTAGTTATGTGAAAAATTATGTGTTAAATCAGTTTTACGGTTCTTATAATCCCTGTTAGTTTAGTTCTTTGTTTTTAATATAACATAATTTACGTTAGATTTAGATTTATGTTATATTAGATTAGACTTAGGTTTATTTAGGTTTACCCACACACACACACACACACACACACACACACACACACACACACACACACACACACAAGAAGAAGAGCGTTTTAACGTCGTAGGAAACTATCCCAAAAGACGTTAAAGATTAGGTTAGATGTAGACTTACGTTAAATTAGATTTAGGTTTATTTTTAGTTAGATTTACGTTTATTTAGATTTACGCTTATTTACGTTAGATCGAGTCCACGCAAGAATTACTTACGGTTTAGGGTTTAGAGTTAGACGAACAGTGAAAAGATCTACTGTGAAAAGATGTTAAGATGCTGTGAAGTGCTACAGCTAGAGAAGAGGCAAAGGGGTTTTGTCCACTACATGCAGTATCATGTAGACGTGGGTGTGTAGATTTCTTGTACCCACAAATATAGGTATTGACCAATAAAGACGAGATTATAACCCGGTGGTTCTGATCTCCGTGCACCTCTAGACCGAGGTGTGCGGGGATTGGACATGACTAGAGAATGTGAGGTAAAGAGAGAGAGAGAGAGAGAGAGAGAGAGAGAGAGAGAGAGAGAGAGAGAGAGAGATAAGACGAAGAATGCCAATAGAATATTAAATTTGTTGTCCAGGTTATAAGTTTTTTATCCTCATTATGAGTAGTGACGAGGATGTGGGACCGTCCAACCGAAACACCTATCTCTCAACGAGGGTCTTATGTCCTTGTAATCAATGCAAGCATGCTGTGCGACGGACAAGACGTGTTTCTTTGCAGCACGTTCGCGAATTTGGCGAGTTCGATCCATCTATTATAGATCGAGTTGTTGCCAATTATAACTCGTCGGACTCTGACGCTGGCCAACAAGCAGCAATCTTGCAACCCAATAGACGTGTTCGCAGGCGCTTTGGTCAAGCAGCATATGTGAGGCCACAAGATGTAGCCTCTGACAGCTCGGGGGATGATCATGCAGAGCACATTCCCAACGAGGCAATGTTTGAGCCCGAGATTGATGAAATGATCGAGACGATCATGGATTCAGAAAGGCTTATCTATGATGATATGAAAAGTGAAGCCGATACGCCATTGTATAATGGAGCACGTATGTCTAGATTGAAAGCACTCCTGGTTCTTCTCAACATGCATGCAAAGTTTGGATGGAGTGACACTAGCGTCACAGCGCTTTTCAGGTGATCTATTACAATTAGTTTACTTTAATAGAACTCTAAATGTATAATGATCTGATAGATTTTTACACGACTGTATCATATTTTTATGTTGTGTAGATTGCTGAAAGAGCACATACTACCAGCTGACAATGTGATGCCAGATTCCCGAGATGAAGCAAGAAAGATTTTGCGAAACTTGGGGATGGATTACAATTCTATCCACGCTTGTCCTAATGACTGCATTCTTTTCAGAGGGGAATACATAGACATGGAGAAGTGTCCGAAATGTGATTCCGAAAGATATCGAGTAGATCTCCACGGGACAAAAATTCCACAAAAGGTTTTGCGACATTTCCCTCTGCTTCCTCGCATCAAGCATTTCTTCGAATGTAAGTCCATGGCCGCCCTAGCATCATGGCATGAGGAGAATAAATCTTCGGATGGTGTGCTACGAATTCCTGCAGATTGCGTAGCGTGGAAACATATAGATGGAACATGGTCGGATTTTGCCAAGGAAGCTCGAAATTTGCGCTTAGACCTGGCTATGGATGGCGTAAATCCATTTGGTCAAAGATCAACATCTTACAGTGTATGGCCCATTGTCATCGTCAACTACAACATTCCCCCGTGGTTGACTATGAAGAAGGGGCACCTATGGCTAAGCTTGATTGTGCCAGGGCGATATAAAGTGGGGAATATGGATGTGTATCTTCGTCCACTATTGGAAGAGCTACAACAATTGTGGATTGGCATAGAGGTGGTGGATATGAGCCGACACACAGGACGACGGAATGCTTTGATCAGAGGCATTCTAATGTGGACCATGCATGACTATCCCGGGCTAACAGAATGCTCAGGTGATCTATTGACACTCCTCACTCAGACACTGTAAATCTTGTTTTTTCCCATAGTTGATCTATTATCATGTGTATACATGCAGGGCTTCAAACAAGCGGTTACAGAGCATGTGTCACATGTGGACCTAGACTGAATGCACGTAGGGCACCCTCACTGAAGAAGCAAATCTACGAAGGTCATAAAGCGTATCTTCCAGAGAATCATGTGTTACGCGACGGCTTTTTGGGAAGAGAGCCACCAAGGATGTCTGCACAAGCATGGTTAGAGCAGAAGGAGATGTGCGATGACGGATTGCCTCCAGGGATGAAGAGACTATCTCTATGGTACGAGTTACCATACTGGCCCCGACTCATGATCAATCACTTGCTCGATCCAATGCACATATTCAAGAATGTGGGTAATCTACTATGGGACCATCTGACCGGCAAGAAAGATACTTTGGGAGCCAGAGTTGACCTTAGAAATGTGGATCGTATGGAGCAATATTGGCCGCAAACAGCGTCTGATGGATCGATAAAACTCCCTAAAGCACCATGGATTTTCACAGGAGCCCAAGAACGCAAAGTAAAAGAGACCATTCGATCTTTTCGGACCCCCACTGGCGTAATGCACTCGCTCCGAACGTGTTTTACTAAAGAAGGAAAGCTTACCGGTTTGAAGTCACACGATTGGCATAAAATGTGTCAGGTACGTTCATAGTGGACTTTAATATCATTGCATAAAATGTGGACTTTAATATCATTGATGCACATACTTTACAGTTTATTTTACCGGTTGCCATTGAGGGATGTTTGTCTCTCGACATCCGTAACACAATCTACAAAATTGCAAAGCTGGTGCAATGGATCTCACAAAAGGAGATCAACGTAGACTCCATACCATTCGCTAAACTAAATGCTGCGGAGCTTGTGTGCATGTTTGAGAAACATTTTCCTACTACAATGCTAACCATTCAGGTGCATCTTCTTGTTCACATAGTTGATGAGGTGGAAATAGCTGGCACAGTTTATTCCAGATGGATGTTCTTCTTAGAACGTTTCATGAAAACGCTTAAGAGATATGTGCGTCAAAAGGCACGTTCGGAGGGTAGCATGGTAGAAGGTTGGTTGGTATCAGAGTCCCTAGTGTACATTGGAGAGTGGCTAGACGGATTTGATAAATCCCGGGACACGCTATGGCGAATCATAGATGATGAGCACATATCTGGGATTGTCATGTGCAATCTCGGTGTTGAGAAGAAGATGACGAAAGATCTAGAGGCTAAAATCAACCGATTTTGCATGCTGTACAATCCAGTGATGCAAAAGTGGATTTCACAATATGAGGATGCAAAGCAAGAGCGACAAAGGGCACGAATCGAGTGGAGACGGGGAAGACGACCACCGATGCACTATCCAGCGGTTCTGGAGAGCCTACCAACCTTCATGAGCTTAAGATGGTTGCACAACCAATTGAAAAGCGCACAACAATGCGGTGACGAAGTGACTGAGGAAGAGTGGGAGTACTCTCGGGGTTGCGCGACCAAGGTAAGTTTGCAATGTACAACTAGCTAGTGACTTTATTTCTAAACGTTTGAACGGCCACTCATAATCTTTGTTCGTTGTAGTATAAGTCATACACAGCAGCATGGTGTAAAGGTCGACATTTTAGGGTGGAACGAATCGACAAAAAGCGTTTTACTCAAGATTGTGGAATCATGGCAAAATTTGAACAGTCTAGTCGACGACGTTCCTCTGATGCAGATCCTGTGGTGGCGGAACTCACTTACTTCGGCACGCTGCAAGAGATTTTGAGGATCGATTACAGAGGATTTTTTGTCGACTTGTTCGACGTGCAATGGTTCAAGATAATCATGGAGGGTCGCAACGCTACTGTGCGTAGAGGAGAGTTTGGTTTTCTTGAGGTGGATTCTACTAAGAAATGGACTGACCTAAGAGACACTTTCGTACTACTCGAGCACTGTGAACAAGTAAGTATGTAAATAGTTAACATCCCCCTTTTACAAGTTATGTGCTTGAAAGCTCTCATGTAAGTTATGTGGCTCTGGCAGGTAATATTTCATCCTACAAAGTCTACATCAAACTGGTGGTACGTCATAGAGGTAGCCCCTCGTAGTGCAAGAACATATGAAGGCTACCATGTGCCAATCACAACGGCATCAATGAAGGAGATCAGAGAAGATGCTCAATCAGAAGCCGCTGCGGTGGTGCCAGACGAGCATCAAGATGCTACTACTCTATATGGGGTGCATGCAGAGGAGCTACAAAATGAAACAGAGGATATGTGTTTAAACGGAGAGCTCTATATAGATATAGGAAGTTATGCTGAGTTATGCGAGGATGAGAGAGAGATCTCTTAAAGCCACAAATATTGTATTTGAACAATTTTGCTCCGTGTTGTAAAAGCTCTGGCTCTCTAAGTACCTTCCATGGTGTATAACGCTCTTTTCTACTCGCGCTCACATCTTTTGATTGAAAATTCTGAGTTTTCGACTTGCCTCTTCTATCACTCAATTCATTGCGTCATTGTATTTATATCCGTCATTACGTCATTGTATTTAATGGTCTTTGCGTCATTGTCTACTCTATTCATTCAATATTAAGTTTAAATATTCGTGTGTTTAATGCAGGTATGGATGATGAGGAGTTTCTTTCTTCTTTGTCACCGCAGCAGAGACAGTGGTACGTGGAGCGTCATCGCTCTGGCGCATCATCGTGCGTTCCTACTCCATCCGCATCTCCCTCTCTTTCGGAGCATTCGGCGCGCTCCGAAGCTTCGGCGTCGACGAGACGAGCTTCACACTCGTCTAGACACCGGCGCTCTAGTGGTGGCGGTGGCGGTTGTTGTGGGGATTCCGCCACCGATGCCTCCACACCGCCTCGTGTTCGACGAGGCTCTTTACCCTCCCCTTCTTTGCCCGCCCCCACACCAGCCACAGCATCGCCATCTACGCCAGGTTTTGCACGGCTGACTGTTCCTAGAAGCTACACACCTCTACCTACTCCGCGAGGAGCCACCCCTCTCGACACTCCTCGCTTCGGGGCCCAAACGCCGGTGGAGACACCTGACGTCCGTACCCCCATCGACACGCCGCTAGAGACCCCTGCCGGGACACCCAGGTTCATGCGTCACCGGCCAGAGGGCTTGTCTTACTCCATCGACTTCAGCGGCGGCATCATCATGGATGATGACGGCAAGAAGGTGATCTCGCGCATGCGTGGTCTTTGTTCTCAGCTGTTTAGACACTACATACTAAACAAATGGAGTGAAGTACCAAGTGATTTAAAAAACAGAGTCATCAGCATACTTCATGATGAGTTTCCCGTTCCAACACGGGATCAGCGCTTCAATGAAGACCTGATGAACATTCGAATGCGCGAATACTGCAAACACAAGCGTTCCGAAGTGCAAAAAGCAATCAAGAATGGGTGGAACAGGCCAGATTGGCTGGCCAAAGAAGATTGGAAGAATGCGAAGAAAGCAGCGCGCGAGAATCCCGACAAGTGGAAGCAACAAAAGGATGCAGCCAGAGCGCGAGTAGAGACAGGGAGCTCGCAACACTTGAGGAGCGGTGGATGGGCATCATTTGAGGCCGATTTTGTAAGTGTTTTCACATTGCTCTTTATGTTTGATATTTTAGGGTTTATGAGTTTTTTAATTCTAACATAATGAAATCTTTGTATGTTTTGACAGTGGTCGATGACAGGACGTGATCCCACACCGTACGAGCGCGAGTACGCAGGCAGGAAGGGCTTAAACGCCCTGATGGACATTCTCAGTTCTCGCGGCGGCATGGTTAGTATTAGGGTTTACTCTTTTTTATTTTTTGTATTGTTTTATAAATGTCGTTATATGTTTATACTTACTGAAAGCTGTCTTATTGTCTTTTTTTGCAGAATCCGACAGATACGCCGCTTGGACGCGATGAGACGTCTGACTAGACGACGTCAGTTTAGCCGTAGCTAGATAGCATTAGTTTAGGGTTTCTCATAGCTTATGTATCATGAGACGGATTTTATACGTCTTTTTGAACCATGTATATTATTACATTTGTCACCGCAGTTCCTTTTGCCAATCAATTCTTTATGCCTATGATGTTGTACAATTGTCATTATTACATTTGCCAATCAATTCATTTTGCCTATGATGTGTACAATTGTCAATTTTGCAAACAATGCGTCTTGTGGGTGACTATTTTGGGTCTATTATCTACCCTTGCACTTTTTTTAAAAAGTGAATCAAGTACAATATGGTTGATGGGTGAATGCCCTGCCACCAAAAAAAAATTCTCTCGGGCGTCGCTATAACCGTCGCTATTTATGGCTCTGTAGCGTCGCTATGAGCGTCGCTATAGTCTGCAGTGTAAACGTCGCTATGAGCGTCGCTATGAGCGTCTCTATATAGAGACACTTATAGCGACGCATATAGCTACGCTTATAGCGACGCATATAGTGACGCTCTCGTAGCGACGCTCGTAGCGACGGTTTTAGCGACGCCGGGGGTTATAAAAACCCAGTGTATTTTCGTCGCTAACAGCGTCACAAGAGCACACAACCTCTTGTAGTGATAGCTTGTATGTTGGTGATGACTTGAAGAAAAAAGTGTGTTTGACGCCTGCCAACATCTTTGATAGGACATATATATGTTTTGGAAATTTAAATTAGGCCACCCTTTGGGCAATGACTTTTTATCGACTGTACACAAAATGCTAAAGAGTGGAAAATAATTCCTTCGTCAGCATGGGTGACACCCTACCAAGGCCGCGGGATGCAATTGGGCAAGACAAAGGCTCTCTGGAGGTGCATGGTTTATCCATCGACTACGACATACCAGGATGTCGCTGGCATTTTCATCAACAACGATGTGTATACTACATCTCACCCACGTGCTGACTGGTTTCATTCTCGATGGCAAGAAGTTGAGAAGTGGGTTCATAGATGCACACAGGAAAAAATGTGGTTTTTGGATTTGCTAATTGTCGAGCATCTTTTGAACAGTCCAGCAAGCATACCAACAAATGGGGAAGATAACCGTAGTGACCGAAACGGCAATGACGAGGATGATGATACAGAGCAAAGGAGCCCCCAAATAGGCGATGACTATATCCCATTGGTCCATAGTGTTGTATTAACAACAGTCGCATGATGCAATGTATTTCTAATTTCTTATACTTGTTTATCTTTATTGTGTGTGATGAAACTAAGCATTTTCAATATGTTGATGCAGGCTAAAATGGAGCAAACTGACTAGTTTCATACAATGGGAGACACACAGATAGATGAGTCACTCAATGAACTTGAAGATCCACGATTGGAGAAGATAGAGGAGATGGTCTCAGAAATTTTGCATGAGGTGTCTGGAAATGATGTTGATCAGTATGCGCCTCTTCGATCAGATGTCATGGACGCAATACGTACAATGAAGGATGGAATTGACGAACGTGAGGCAAACATCGCTGACGTGCAAGTTTGTAAGCTAGAGGAACATACCTCAATGCTACGCACTGAAATATCAAAGCTGAAAACCAAACTAAGTAAACTGAATGCGCTGTTATGTAGACTCGCAAACCTGCTTAGCAGACACAACATTGAGTAGAGTATTAATGTGGCCAAAAAAATCAGTCTTTACTACTCTTGTTGGACATTTTGCTGCCATTTCTACCTATTTGTACCGTCCGAATGAGCATGGAGATATTTTGCTGGTTTCTTATCGACCTGTACTATTCTTAATCAAATTTATTTAACGATTCAGCTTGTAGATACTATCAAACATATGCTGATGTTTTTTGCACCAAAAGTTTAGTTTTGTTCGCTGCTCCTAGGGATTGTGTTTATGTTTCCCAATGAAGACGCACATATCTAAAATGTTGTGATGCGATCGTTTCATCCGTTTCTGTGTGTTGTAGCTTCAAAAGAATTTCTGGTGCGTCTCGACATGGCGTGTTTCGAATTCATCGACGTGTGAACGCTCTTGAAGATTGGATGTCTCGAAATAGTCTGCATAGTACTCGTAATCATGTGAATGGACTCCAACACTTCATGTGTTGCATATTAACATTATGTAAATAAGCTAAGCAACGATAAACTTGTGACTTGCATCTATATAAACAAAACAATAGATTTGTTAGAGTTGGAGATGTTTTATAGGTTTTAAAGAATCTGCCATTTGTAATCTTTGTCGTAATTAGTTTTATGTGATGTAGTAATGGAAATTTTCTTCTTTTATTAATGTTTCTTTTAATTCACAATTTTTTGTCAAAGGTTCATCACCCTTTTTTATGGAAATGTTTCTTTTATTTCTTGCTTTTTGTCAATAAGGGAGCAAAAACAAAAGCAAGCAAAAAGCAAAAACAAGAACCAGACAATCAAAAGGTACAAAATAGGAGGTAGAAGCAAGTATTAGAGCCATTAGTAAAAAAATTTGGAAGGTTTTGCGTAAAAGCATTAAAGAAAATAGGAGAAGAAGGAATCAAATTGAGAAAACAATCAAAAGTCATAGACATAAAGAGAATACCCAATTTTTAAGAACATACAATTAGGTAAAGGAAATTTAGGATTACCAAAAATTTATCAAGTCAACAAAAAATCACAAAGAAAAGGATCCAGCTGGCCCAAACTTAACCCTCTTTTAGATTGGAGTACAAAAGGCCATACTCAAGCTTACTTCAAACCCAAGTTAGTAAGATTTCATTACTCCAAGATTAGGGAAATAAAGACTCATCACAATCAATTAGGTCTTCAAGAATTTCAAAAAAACTCTATTATTAAAATCAAGGTATGGTTCTTAGATGTACTTTTACCATTAATAGCTCAATGAGTCAGAATCAAAGCAACAGTCCAACACAAGGCTAGAAAAATATGTATTTCCTAACCGAAGAAAATAAGGGCAAACTTGAAATTCTTCCGGTTTTCAAGTCAAAATTTGAAGCTTTTGCCTGTAATTACACTAAAACTTGTGAAAATTTCCCAAATTTCTTCAAGGCAAGCTCAAAATCTAACCGGAAGTTTAAGATTTTTTCCGGTTAAAACACACTAGACCTCGGTTTTTTTCTAACACTGGTCCAACAAGGAGGTGTCCCATGTCAAGAATATAATGATGTCAGGTCCCATATATATCTTTGGGGTCAAAACCATACTCAACCTATGCAACCCCCCTTGTAGGTCTGAACCAAAACAAAAACAAATTCTTCTAGACTTTAATTTGATAGTTTTTAGAAAATTAGCTTAGTGTAACATAATATACCTTTACAAAATTCTCTAGGTTTTGCAGATAAGGATAGATTTAGATAAAGCCAAAAAATTATTAGAGCAAGACCAACTCGACATACAACAAGAAGTTTCTAATCTTAATCTTTTCAGAAGAGAGCAAAGTGAGGGTTATGCAACCAAATAAGCGAGCAGAAGATTCAAGTTTACATCTTATATTTGAAATAGGGCATAACCATGAGTTCCATTAGGAAAAATGCAGTGCAACAAGCAAGTGTCCCATGTCAAGTAGACATATATCACCATGTTATCTAAAGCTAGTAAGGTCTAGATGTATCTTTGGGGTCAAAAACATATTCCACCTATGAAATCCCCTTATGGATCTAAGACAAAATCAAGACATAATTCTTTTAGGTTAGGCTTCAATTTCATAGTTTACAAAAAATCAATAACCCCATGGTGTCAATAGGTTTGCACGCATGTCTGGTTTCGACGAATCTCACAAGATCCTTTAGGACTGGCAAGAGAAAATGCGAGTTGGTGGCAGGTGGTGTTGGAAGGTAGATGGTTATTCACCCTAAGGACCCATGCACTCTATGTCTTTGTACACTCTCATGCCTTTGTGATGCATGTTTAAGTGGGCAATGGAGGAGATGCAAGAGCAAGCAATACATTGAAGAATGGAAATACATATCCATTGTACCGATGCAAGAGGTGGACAATGAGGATAGTGAGGAAGAGGAGGGAGCCAGGGAGGATAATAGCAACATGACAACTGTAGCAATAAGATCGGACATCAACTTGCCAATGTACGAGGGCAACCCACAAACAATGTGTGAAGGGTTTTCCATTGGGAACAACTTTGCAGTGAAGGCAGTTTAAGGTAGTGAGGACTTTTATCTTTTGAAATGCACCAAAGCCATGTACCAGGCACACAAATCACAAAGGGATAAGTGGCACAACAAGATTGTTAGAGGTGGACTTTGGAAGTTGCGGAGTGGCGACTCTCACACACACACACACACACACACACACACACACACACACACACACACACACAGATACACAGACAGAGAGCTTACACAATACGCAGAGAATTCTTTGAAGGGTTATCTCCCAAATCTTATTATTCACAAAAGTATAAGTGAGTATATACAAAGAGTTAGCGATAAACAAGTTAGGCGGGAGGGCGGCCATATCCGTATAAGAGGCACTTGGGCTTTAATCCCAACAATCCTGTTGATCAAATGGACTGTTGTAGCCACTGCTTTCGCCCAAAATCCATCAGGAAACTCAGCATTTGACAACATGCTTCTGACCTTCTCTTGTATGGTTCTATTCATACATTCTGCAACTCCATTTTGTGAAGGATTGTATGGTGCAGTAAGTTCCCGCTTTATCCCTTTTGCTTCACAAAAGTCTTGGAAAGCCTTGGAAACGTACTCTCCACCATTGTCTGTCCTTAAGCATCTCAGCTTCTGACCACTCTGATTCTCCATAAGTTGTAAGAATGGACCTTGAGCACCTCATCCTTGTGCTTCAAGAAGTGAACCCATACTCTGCGAGAATAGTCGTCTATAAAGGTACAAAAGTATGTTGCTCCCCCTAGCGACAAACTAGGCATTGGTCCGCATAAGTCACTGTGTACAAGAGCTAACTGTTCATCCTTATGATTTTCCTTTGATCTATGCGGTTCCTATATTTGCTTACCATAACTCACAAAACTCAAAATTATGAAATGAGAAACGAGGCAAATAACAAGAATGAGACAATATGTCCATTCCATTCTTGACATATGGCCCAGCCTACGATGCCAGAGTGATACACTTGGCTGGTCAATCACATTAATTACTGGTTTTTGACCTCTGAAACATGTAAAGTGTACAGAGTTTCTGACTTGCTGCCATGTGCTACAATCATTGAACCTTTGGAGATCTTCCAAGCGTTGTTTCCAAAGACTGTCACATAACCCGCATCATCCAACTTCCCTGTACTGATCAAGCTCTCTCGAATTGTTGGAACATGTCTGACATTCTTGAGCAATAAAGAAGAACCATTCTAAAATTTTAATTGCACATCTCCCACTCCAAGTATGTCTCAAACCTGCTCATTGCCAAGTCTGACATAATCTTTAGTAGCCACATATGATGTAAACCACTCTTTGTGCGAAGAAACATGTACAGATGCCCCTGAGTCGATAATCCAATCACTCATAGCATGTCCATCCGCTGCAGTCAAGAAAACAGAATCAAAATTGCTTATGAGGAAGATGTCACCAGATAATATACCAGAATCACTGTCTAAACCAGATCCTGTGACATTCACCTCTTCAATCTTCACTGAAATCTTCCTTTCATCTTGCTCAGAACTCTTTGTTTTGCCTTTTTCTTGTTTTCACTTCGTACAGTCTCTCTTCATGTGACCCTTCTTGCCACAATGGTAGCATTCTATGCCATCCTTTGACTTCGAGTCACGAGACTTACTTCGGTTTTGTGCCTTCTTACCCTTCTCTCTTTAAACTGTTGTCTCCCTCGAACAAGCAAAGCACTATTGCCTTTGCCTTTGTCAATGTTCTTCCTGTTCACTTCCTCTATAAGCAAGCTGCCTTCTACATTGGCACTTGTAAGACCCTCTGGCGCGATATAATTACTTAATGCCGTGCGAAAATTATCCCAACTGTCTGGCAAAGTGATTAAGAGAAACATAGCCTTCACTGAATCTGGAAAGACTATCTCCTGTGCTGTTAACTGGTTGAAAATTGTGTGAAATTCATTGAGATGATTTGACATGGCTGTCCCTTCCTTCATCTTCAAATCCACCAATTTCTTGAGCCAGTAAATCTGAGAAGCAGCACTTTGTTTCTCGTACATAGCACATAGCTTTTGCCATACGCCATATGCTGTAGTCTCTTCTGCTACGTTGAAGTAAACATTTTCTGCCAGTGTCAACATGATTGTGGAACAAGCCAACTTGTGCTCTTCCCACTCATCTTCAGCCATAGCTTCTAGTCTCTCCCCTGTGAGGTTCGGTGGCTTCACTTGTTTTTTCTGCACCAAAACCTGCCAAATCTGCTTCTTCTAGAATGGAAAGTTTGTGCCATCCAGCTTCTTTATGTTGTAAAGAGTCTCACTTTGAGAAGATGCCATGTCTGCCAAACTATTTACTCCTGGGAAAAATCCGACAGAGTTTCCCCTGTAAACTAGCCTCTGTACACAATAAACAAGCTGTAAACATCAAGTTGAACACCTCTCCTCAAGAACTGTCAGTATTTTGAAAAAAATTTACAGAGTCTCCCCTGTAAACTGAGTTTTGGAAACCAAAAGATAGCTCAAAAACAACCATAAATAGCTCACCAGTGACAAATCTAAAAATCTCTGTAATATGCTATCCTGTAAGCATACATTGTCTCGTGTCTGGGTGATCACAGAACCTGTATCTATCTCAAGACTGAACCCTGAACAATGCCTCAACGGCCTGACGTATAAGATGCAATCCAGTGTCTACACAAAGTCATACATCTTATCGGATAAAAGTCGCCGAAGAGGATGTGTGTAGAGGGGAACTCCAGCAACCTAATCCACCTCACACTAGGTAACCGAGCCCCCAGTGCTTGGCTTCAAAAAACCTCACACATGACCCTCTCCGAGATGGCTCAGCAAATTGCCCAGAACTAGCATACATCCTACAATAGACCAATCATTGTCCTATGACCGTTGCGGCGGTTTGTCTGCTAGCGTGACTCACAACTAGCAAACCCACAATCAATCTGCAATACATGCCAGTGGTGTCAAGCCGTAGTATGGCCACACCTCCCCTGGAACCTGGCAAGCGCAAGAAGTAGCAATGCAGACTGCAATATATATATCTGATGAATTTCTTGGTCTATAGATGATGCTTTGAAGACTAATGAGTGATGTATGTTGATGCCGATATTGATGCCGACCACCTCCTGCTTGCCAATCTACACAAGACGGGTTTCTTTGCGGCTGAAACCTATCTTTTGATATAGTGCTTAGAACGAGGTCCTGAGAGCATAAACAGCTTCTAAAGGGGGGTAAAACTCAAGGTCACCTGTGGAAATACTCCCAGAACGCTGAGTGTGAATTTCCAAGCTCCGGATCCAAAATCTTCCTGAAAAGTGCATGCGCGCGCAATTACGCAAAAACGCATTGAACCTTGCTTTGATACCAATTGAAGTCGCGGAGCAGAGCTTAGATCGACTCACACACACACACACACACACACACACACACACACACACACACACACACACACACACACACACACACACACACACACACACACACACACACACACACACACACACACATAGAGATACACAGACAGAGAGCTTACACAGTATGCAGATAATTCTTTGAAGGGTTATCTCCTAAATCTTATTTTCACAAAAGTATAAGTGAGTATATACAAAGAGTTAGTGATAAGCGAGTTAGGCGGACGGGTGGCCATTTTCGTATAAGAGGCCACTTGGGCTTTAATCCCAACAAACTTGTGGTTGAAGGCTTGTACTATGGCCAAGTGGATGGGAAATGTCATACATACAACCTTCTTGATCATAAACCACGAGTCATGATCTACTCTCACCTTGTAAGAGACATAAAATTTTTTATGGAGCCTATATCTGGACTCCAAAACATGTTTATGTTAAACAGTGAGGTCTATGAAAATGTATACAATAGTATGCCGTATGATGAAAATGGAGAAGAGGATGAGGGCATTTGACCCATCCCCACCTCTGCCATTTGGGAGATTGAGTAATTTGTACTAGGTCTTCCATTCAAGCTTGAGTAATTTGTCCTTTCCCTCCCTACCTCCACTATGTATGCACATCATATACTACACTGTTGTTGTCAATAATATAACATAATTTATAGCAACTTGAAAAACAGTGAGTTACAATCATCTTACAATGAGAAGACCACTGCCAAATTTGGAACTTACTAGTATTGGTCATTGTTACTTCTCGAGCTCACAAATTTTTTTTTTCCAAAACAAGGCTAACTCTACCATAAAATTTGTATAATCGACTTCCATGACATAGAATCACCCTACAATGAGAAGACCAATACCAAATTTGGTACTTAACAATACCAATACTTCAAGCCTTAAAAGATTCATTTGGTACTGTTATTAAAACTCTGTAGTGAGATGTTCAACACCAAATTTGGCACTACAAAATTTGGAAGTCTCCAATGCCAGTATCAAAAGCACCAAATTTTATACCGGTATATCTAACTTCCCCATGGGATTTTATATTTGCGACTTTTGTTTTTGAGCTTTTTTGCAATTGAAACATTATTTTTGAGCTTTTTAATGCTCACATTACATTAACAATATCTTCAAATCTACATTAAATTGTTCATTCCTTCAATCACTAAACAATCAAATCTAACATACATACATGTCTTTGCTTGTGGCAATGTAAGCTCATGCACATCTCTTATTGCCTGAAATATAGCTTTAGAAAATGCATCATTTCTAATTAACTTTGATTGAACATCATATTCTAAAGAATGCCAAACAACACGTCTACCATACTCTCAAACTCGGGGGAGGGGGGTGTCACTATAATAAAAAAAATACCTATCACATGGGTTCAACAATAGGACTATTTTATTTTATATTTTCTTACAGATTTACATACAAAAGGGTGTCGAAAAAATGATCTTGAGAAAATACTTATAGATTGAATAGGAAAAGAGTCCTTTTTATTGGTGAAAATTTCACAACTAAGGGGTTTTTTAAATAGTTCTGAACGCATGGGATATATAGGTTTTACATATAGTGACTTCCCCGAGCTCTCAAAATAACCTAGCAAATCAGCTCAAGAAACCTCAAAACAAAACTAGATCCCAAGTAGCAATATGATATGCATACCATACCACATACCAAACCTCCAATCAAATACCACCATGATGCCATGTCCAAGTCATGTGGCCATGATGTACATGAAACACACAAATCAAAACATCAAAATGAAATGTCTAGAGAGAGTCTCCTAAAGCAAGCAGGCTCTCCTATATCAACATATCAATGGTCCCCATGCCATTATGGACAAACAACTCTAGCTTTAGACACATGCAATGCCTCATATCGTCTACACTATCTCAGCTTAGACAACCACACCCTGCAAACACATCCAAACATAGTAACTCTTAGTAAATGTAGACAACCACCACCTAATGATATAAAGGTTGTGACTTCTAGTGTAGTATCATATCTAAATAGGAGCCAACTTGTAAAAAATCATTGAAATACTCTTGTGTGACATTTATCCCCTTTGCAATGGGCCAATGATTAGATTAGAGATGTTTGCTCTATATTGGCTATGTGTATGCTACAACATGATTGTAGAGCCAAAACCAATGTGTAGCTATCTTGTCCTTATAGAATCCAACCAAATATGTGAAACAACCAATCCAACATAGCAACTTTGCACAACGTTGCTGCAACTTTTTCTACTCTATCAATTTCCCTTCCCTAAAAATAGGGGTCAAAAGAAAATCCCAAACTTCACACAAGACTAGAGAATATTCAGACAATGATCTGTCTTTATTAATCTTATAGATTTCTCAAAATGCCTTTCCCACCTGCAAACGTCAACCATGCAAGTGTAATGTTCTTTGTATGATATAATGCCACATTTTCTCCTTATGCTATCAAAAATAATTTGGCTCTTATCTAGCACACCATAGAATCTACAATGCTTTGAGCACTCTAAGTAAAGTAACCATGGTTTGGGGAGTGCCCTACTACTACATCCAATAAAAACAATGCATCGCTTACTTAGGAATCCTTTATTGGGCATAATGCTTTGAGCACTCTACGTAAAGTAACCATGGTTTGGGGAGTGCCCTACTACTACATCCAATAAAAACAATGCATCGCTTACTTAGGAATCCTTTATTGGGCATATCCTCCTCTAAGAGGACTCCACGAGACTTCTCTAGCGAGACACGCTCAATTTGCATCCAGCCTAGAGCTCCCTTGTGACATCCATGTTGGGCATAGCCTACACTCAACGTATTCTGAGAGGTGACATTTTGCATGCAAAGTTGTGCTTTAATAGGGGCACCACCATACGCATACATGTCAGCCAAAGCATTTCCAAAGCACGACACATTTCACATATAGCCTTTGACTAGCAATCTCATCGTGAATTCTTCACCCATATGAAGATCTTAGATACAACCACATGATTTCAAGTTGCAAGAATAGGTGATTATATTTGGATAAAGCCCTTCAGTTGACAATTGATTTAAATAGCATAAAGATTTCCTGACATAGCCATGTAGCCCAACACCTTGTATCCTCTCTAGTATATCATCTCTTGCAAACAATGCATTGGTTGCAAGGGACAATACCCATCAAGGACCTTTTGTGCCTTATAAGGACACCACATTCTGCATATATATGGAACAAAATACCACCAAGAAGGACATCTTTCCACAATAGCCTAATTGTCTAATTGGAAAATCACACTCGAAATTGTCTAGAATGTCTATCATTTTCACTCACTTTGAATTAGTACACATAAAGGACACCATCATCTATACACCTATGTATATATATGTGGTGAGATGAGAATAGAATCAAAAGTATATCATCTAAAGCTTCAATTCTCGATATAGAGAAAAAATTGGAAGTGTAAAGAAGAAGATGTTCCACCCATGCCTATCAAGAGGCACCCCCCTACATGTGCTGCCTTTGAACCTCTCAATTCATATTGGCCTTACTGACTACTCCTCCTTGACTACTCTTGACAAAGCTGATGCTCTTCACCCTCAATTTTTTCAATTGCATACACGACATTGCCTATATCATCGACTTCCATTGCCCCTTTGGAATCAAGCCCATGTGAAGATGCATTGCCCGTTACAATAGTACCATGATCAACTCTTGATTTGATTGCAGGTAGCCTTGGAAGCCCTCAAAACACTCACCAACTCTAGCGTTCACAACCTGCATGATTTCTACTCACTTCCTTGGATTAGTAGAGGCTGCTCTACCAACTTGTTTCTTTATCCTTGGCTCACACCCCTTCCTCTCTTATAATTGTTGATGGCACTCCACAATCCCAATGACCATTCTCCAGCCCAATATGGTACCAGAGTCTCTCTTCAAGCTGATCCCATCGATTTCCTCCCTTTCTCTAAGTTTGGCCAGTTTGGCCGCCCATGCCATGCACTTGCAAATTTCCCTGTCTTGATGACCCGCACCCGCGTAATAGCCTAATCGGCTCCAACATCAATGTGGTTGCCCATGCCTTTGCCCTCTCTCGGTCGACTAGTTGTCGATTTCAATCCGCCATATGTTCAACTATGTAAAACTACCGTACCATGACAAAGGAATTCATGGCTTGCAACTCTAGTATGTTTGCAGAGGGAGCCCTCCCTTGAGTTTCTTTTTAAAGGAAACGCCGCCCACAAGTGAACATGGACTAGCATCTCACAAGTAAACATGGACTAGTAGATGTTGGGAGGAAACATTATCATGCCATTGCATTTATTAGTCCACAATTATCAATAGAGAACTACTTTAGTTGATTCACATTGACATATGGCTCTACAAAAACGCTAGAAATTTTTGTCCAAAGTTGAATGCCATTTTCAAGAATGGATTTAATGTGAAATATTTAATTAACAATCATAAATGACAACACTCCACCCAAAGGTCAAAGACCAAGAGCAAGCTGCCAACAAAGTGGCCATCCGAGGCATATTTCACATGGTCATGGGGGAAGGATATCAATGGTTGAGAGTGTGAGAGCTTGGGTAAGGTTTAACTTGAGACAAAATATAAATTTGAGTTAGCTCTCCTCCTCTCCACCCTCCAAACTTGATGGAGACCAGTGCTCTAACCTATTCACCTATGTGTGCTTTGTGGTATATGTGGGAGCACCTTTATGTGATAAATGCGGACCGATGTAAGTTCAACAAACTTAGTAATCTCAAGGTTAGGAGCTATGTTAAAATACGAGGCAACAAATCTGCATCCGTGTGTTTGCATGCAGCTACCAAAAGCATGCCTGCTCTCTCACCATGCCTGTGTCACTTAGAGAGGAGGCATGGTCGCCCCGATCAAACAAAATAGCCATCATCCACGTGTGCGCGAACAATGGGAAGTCTCCAACCCCCCCTTTTTTGGCCTAAGGCCCATGTATAGAGATGGTAAAACTCTAGAATAGAAGATATGAGGGCGTCAATTTTGGGGCATGCAAGGTCGTGTGGTGTGATGCCTTTGGCTCCACTTACTTGTCCTTTGCAGCTAATGGACTCAATTTCCACTCTCCCCAACCCCGTTCGAAGTGACCATGTCTTCCACAACATTTCATAGGCTCCAGCAACAAAGTGTGGCACATCCAAATAAAAAGAGGGGGACTGGAGTCCCCCTCATCGGATAGCGACGGGCTCTAGCCCCCCCCCCCCCCCCTTTCTTTGTTCCAAACGCGTGAACGAAGTAGCTGGTTGTGCTTGGTACTGCCTGGCTTGACATGTATGCCAAATGTGGTGGGCATGACGAGGTTCATGATTTTTTCAGCAAGCATTTTATTTTTTGTACATATACATGGCTCAAAAGAAATGTTGAAAAGCAACAAGCTTCAAAAAGCCTAAAAATTGTGTGCAACATTTCATAGGCTGAAGCAACTAGAACGAACCAGGTGGTCATGCTTGGTACTTTCTGGGTGAACATGTATGCCAAATGTGGCGGGCGTGAGGAGGTTCATGCACTTTGGAAGACACTATTTCTCTTAAAAGGTAGTGTCAAAAAACGCTAGAGAAAGCAGCACTCCAGGCCAATCATCCACTCTGTGCAAGCACAGAGCAGGTTCCTGTCTAATGTCTTGGCTTGCTACCCTCAAGCTAGGCAATCACCACCAAGTACCCATGGCCTGTGTTTTCAAATATGATCCTCTCTGCCTCCTGGCTGGTGTTGTTCCACATATGATGATTATGTTGAGCATGAAGTAGGAGTGAAGGATCATGGTGATGCATGGTGTGCCCTTTATCTTGCTTCTATTGAGTCCAAGGACACATAGCCCATTTCCAATTTTCTTTAGAGGTGGAACCCAGTTAGAAGGAGCAACCTTTTTCTTGTCTACATAAGCTCGTTTGGAAATGGTACTCTCCATCGCTAACTCACATATCTATTTCCTCAACACTTAGCCAATTAATGTAATTTCATAGTCTCTTTGGTTGTTTATACACCACCCATGGGTGCCAATTCTTGCATATATTTGGAACTTAAAATAATAACACGTGTAGCCAAGATTGGGCACAAAGCTTACACATAGATTGGATTTACAATAAACATCTATATTTTTCTTTTATCAAGGAGGAAGATTTTAGCACCAAGGAGCTGCAAGATGATTGGTTGATCGGCATGTGGCCAAAGAAGGATATCCGAGATGCCTACCCAACAAGGTGCACTAGATCGGCATGTGGCCAAAGAAGGATATCCGAGATGCCTACCCAACAAGGTGCACTAGATCGGCATGTGTTGGCAGAAGATCAGTGTGTGTGAAAGAAGGGCACGTTTTGGTGTGTAAAGCTCTAGGGCTTGGCGTGCAATTTCATTCGCCCACGTCATGTGAGGGAATTGGGCTCCCAATAGTGTGTAAACAGCCTTTGTGTATACCAAACTTGTTGTACTACAACAAAGCAAGGATTTTCATGATTTTTTGTTCAATAAAATTTTCCGAAGTGTCTGCATTTTATTGAAGCAAACTTGACTCTTAGTAGCTAATTATTATGATGTGAATTATCAAGACGGGATAATCAAGATGATCACAGAGCTCACAATAGGCCATGGATACAAGCTGTTGGAAGAGTTGTCAACTATCAAAATTATTGTGCTCAAGCTTTATAAAGGGGAGAGGACAATGCTTGAATGAGCTGCACATCTTGGTGATTCTAGTCAATGGAAAGGCCTCTTTGAGGAGGCTACCTACAAGAAGGTAACTAAGGACAAAGTGTCAATGGCGATGGAGGGATCGATCCAGTCGTTGTGATACAAGAGGATGGCACAACTAGGGGAAGATTTGTGGCATGGATTGTGATCCATGACTACAAGTATTTGTTATATTGATCCAATTCAGGTCCAATCAAAGATAAGAATATTCTCAAGGTACATAGCGTAGATGCAGACAATGCATGCTCTGCTACCCACAATCACTATTGCCACCCGCCTTTGTTCTTGTTTAGCTTGCATAGCAATCAACTTTGTGGACCATCTAATGGATGGCTAGATTCTTTGCTTTCTCCTTGCAAAAGATATTGTCCAATGGCATGAATCATGATTTCTCTCTCTCTCTCTCTCTCTCTCTCTCTCTCTCTCTAAGAGAGAGAATACTCCAAAGGAGAGAAAGGGCTAAGAAATATCATCATTGAAAAATTGCATGCTGTCTTAACTAATTCATAAAGAATACTTGTACTCTTTTCATTGCTGATAGGTTGAAGGTATGCATGATCATGATTTTCACATTTTATTGCTCAAAATGTCCTCCCATAAGATTTGAAATCTCAAAATAAACCCTCCATTTTCATTTTTTTATAGCAAACCAGAGCTTTTGCGGATCTTTCCCTATTTTCATATCCAAGAGATGGAATCTTTAACAAGTTACTCATTAAGGGCTTGTTATGCTTTCAACATCTCCCACACTGATGCATTCTAAGAGACCTCATTTTAGATATGACATTTTTTTCTATGAGAAGCCTTTGACAAACAACCTACCATAAATTAATTTTTCCATGTTGTTGACTTGTGTCTTGCAAAATAATTCATGCCCCTAAGTTGCAAGCACATGTGAAGGCCTTTGGTGGTAGAGAGGCACTTCCTTTTGCATCAGATGAAAGCTAGCTCATGCGATGTTGTCTTCCATTTTCATGCCATTAGCTTCACATCCATCAGTCATGAGAGTGTAGTGCTCTTTATTTAGTGCACGAAATATTTGTTTTCCCTCATTTTATTGAAACACATCCACTAGAACTTAGTTACTTTATGGATTGAGCACATTGAAAAAAGTGATCACACTCAATGGAAGGGCTTTGTGTTGCATTTGCATAATCTAATGTAGAAGTTTCTCATGCCATGCTAATATTTGAAGATATCTTTAGTGTAATACAAGCATTAAAAAGCTCAAAAATAATGTTTCAATTGAAAAATCTAAAAATGAAAGCTCGCAAACATAAAATCCTGGACCTTGCGTTTATGTTGAGGAAAACACGTAAAAGACACCCTATTGTGTAGAGCACCTATCTGGAAAAAAAGTGGTCTTAAGCTATACTTCAAAAGAGTCATCTTTTATGTATGAGAAAAAAAATTGCATCTCTCTGCACCTTGAACTCTTTTTGTATTCCCCTCTTGTTAGATGTGTGCTTTAAGGCTCATACATTGCCAAATGTTTAAGCTTAAATTTGAGACTTTGCAAAATTTATGTATGCTTTTTGGTATCTATCGTACATGTGTAATGTATACTTGTTGATTAATTATTTTGAGCCGTTAAAAAAGGCTCTAAATTCATTGCCAAAAAGCTCAAAAAAATGATTTTGATTGCAAAAGCTTGAAATTAGAAGCGCGCTAAAAAAAAAACACTCACTTCTCCAACCCATAATATTTTTTTTCTCCAAAATAAAATTTCTTCTACAGTCACCCTGTAGTGAGATGACCAGCACCAAATTTGGTACTTTACAAACCGAATTTGGTAGATGCCAATGCGAATATCAAAAGCACCAAATATTTGTAATGGTATACCTAAATTCCCCAGCCCATAATATTATTTTTTGTCCAAAATAAGCTATCTTCAACAATCACCCTGTAGTGAGATGAACATCACCCAATTTGGTACTTTACAATACCAAATTTGGTAGTTGACAATGCCAGTATCACAAGCACCAAATTTTGTACCGGTATACCTAACTTCCCCAACCCATAATATTGTTTTTTTCCCAAAATAAGCTATCTTCAACAATCACTTGGTAGTGAGATGAACACCACCCAATTTGGTACTTTACAGTACCAAATTTGGTAGTTGCCAATGCCAGTATTACAAGCACCAAATTTTGTACTGGTGTACCTAGCTTCCTCAGCCCCTAATATTGTTCTTTTCCAAAATAAGCTCTCTCCAAAATAATCTTTCTTCTACAATCACCCCATAGTGAGATGAGAAGCACCAAATTTGGTATACAGTACCGAATTCACCAGTACCAAATCCTAAAAGTTGTCAGTGTCACCCTCAGTACCAAAGGCTTCAAATTTGATACTGGTAATTATAATTTCCCATGCCCACAATGGTAAATTTTTCCAAAAAAAAGCTATGCCATAAAATTTATACAATGGAGCTTCCATGAGTTACAATCACCATATAATGAGAAGACCAATACCAAATTTGGTACTTACCAGTACCAAATCCAAAGATCAAGACAAAATGACCACATAAGCATATTGTAAGAAAAATGACTAATGGACAATAGTGGATTTTCATTTTCACATAAAGAGGAATACATAGCAGACTGCACCAAGAAAATTTTCTTTCTTTGTTCCACAAATCATGGGTTGACACGGGGGTCAAAGTGATAAGCGTATCCCTCTCGTTGAATGAAATAATCAACAACGAGAGGGCTAACATTGTCTATATGTTGTTAGGTAGGGAGCAGAAATCCAGCCCTCCATCCATGGCTTGACCAAGTCCGTGAAATACAAGGGATAATATGGATCAAGGTAACAAGGCTCATATGACCAAATGGCCAGATAGTTCTCATAGTCATTTCTAAGAGACTTATATCTACAGTAATCTACAAGTATGGTAGTGTTGGCATTATACAATGGGTGTTTTTTCCACACTAATCTTAGCAGCTTCAGGAAGATAGGCTTATCACCAACATCCCCTGGCACACACGGGAAATCAAGGATGTTGGGTAGCACATCTCACAATCTTCTTGGTTGAATACATCTATAAGAGTACGTGAAGGTTAAGAAGAATTAATGACAGTACACATTGTAATCAGCATGAGTCAAGAAGAGGGTCAAACAAATACCTTTGACCACTCATTTACTAGGATAGTATGGTAGGCATGTTCTTTGAAAGTGCATTCGATTTTCTCTTCTACAACAAGACCATATCATAATATATGCTTGCCTGGACAACACTGAAATAGTTCTTATTGAAAAATTTTGGGTATGTTACAACAACCTATAATCTTTGCTTTTGAGATTATAACCCAAAAATTTCTTTCACAACCTTATCATCCAGTCTTTTCCATTTCTACTTAGGCATCGAAGCATAAGCAAAACAACCAAACACATGCAAGTGTTGAATGACTGGATTATTGTCATCCGATACCCATATGGAGTGATATAAGACAACACTTTAGTGGGACACGCGTTCGCTCTACATTCAGCCTGACTGCACACCATAACTCTCGACCCAGACAATATACAAATGGTCTCATCTCTGCTGGGAGGTGTAAAAACTGCATCTTTGATGGTGATTGGTTGTAGCTCTTTAAAGCACACCATTCGCATCAAATACAATCAACCACCTGCCTATAGCCATAACTTCTTTTGCAGCTCTGTGTCAGCTGATTTTTCCTTTAGCCACCATGAACCAATTTCTACAGTGCCATTAATATTTTGGGTCACTTAGCACACAATGAAGACCCTACAACAACTTACTTACAGGGTCAATTCAGAGATCAAAGGGTCAAAGTCTACCACAAGAGAGCACAATATAAGAAGGAAAATGTAACTTGTACTTAAAACATATGGTAATAAAATATAATCTCAGCGCGTTACATCAAGACACAAACTATCAATTACAAGGGTAGGCATAAGCTAAAGTTTGCAAGCATGGGACTTGTTGGCACGTCCATGGACTCGCTTTCTTCCTACTGCAGACAACAAGTCCGGCAAGGTGAAATCACCTGGGGATGTCAGCATCACACCGGCCACCTTTTTTGAATCAGTAGCATCCACGTCCACATGAATCGGATTAGTCACCTCATCCTAAACTTTTTCCTTGTTTACATCTTTCTTAGCAGTTTCACCGTTAGCACCACCCTCACTACTATCCACTTTCTTAACGCCATTGGCTGCTCCCTCGCCATTCTCTTCAATAGCACCGTGCCCTACCACTGCCTCAGCTACATTTAGTAGCACCTCGTCAATTGCACCCTGTCATCGAACTTGGTTGCTCGTCCTGTGTCTTGTCGATGTCCATTGAAGAGGCCTCAACAGTATTCATTCCAACACTATCCTGGCCTTCAACAACCTCCCTCTTGTCCATAGTTGTATCCACCCCTTGGCTTTCACCCTTTGTGTACACATCCTGTCCCTACCCTTTCTCCTTCCTCCAACCAGATTCCAAGTCCGTGAGGACGTCTTGAACCCATTCCATAGTGGCAAGGTCCTCCACATCCTTAACAGGAACCTTTGCTAGTCCAGGCCCATACAACATCAAAATTCAAAAGTAGAAAGCCTCAACGTATTGAAAATAGTGCCAACTTACCCTTTACAGTATAATGCCCACTATTATACACTTTTTCCACTGCAATGCCTGCCACTAGTGTGCAAAAGTGCATTGATGTAGATAGGGTGGTATTGATGTCTGCACTCTAACATGAAGCTACCCACAACATACTCCACCTCTATATACTCCCCGCATGCAGCATACATGCCAAACACATGGATTGTTTTGTCAATATCTACAAAGGGTGGTATGGGGAAGAGGGTAAATCTATTTCCCTGCTTCACTTCCTTGAGCATCCCATTCAAAAATTGGAAATGGACCTGTCCCTCCTTGCAAGAGGCCTCTAGCTTGTCATGTTGTGTCTGTTACACAACAAAAGAAAAATAATCAATCTCACAAAACACACCATGCACTAGACATTGCACACAAAATATCAATCATTGCACCAGTAGTACCCATGCATATTTGGACTTGCTACCTAGATTCGGAACCACTAAGACTACTAAGCAAAGTACCAAGGCAGTAACTAGGCAATAGTACAATAAGTAGCTAGAGATAGTGCCAAAAATAGTAGCAGGTAGGAGGTAAAGACCACCCTAAGGGAAGGTACCAAGACTAAACAATTGTCACTATGCCAAGGAAGTACCAAGGCAGTCCAATCCTACAATGATAAGGTCCAAGGCACTACCAAAACAAAGCAAAGAACCAAAATCACCTACAAAAACTACCAAAAACTGTACCTAAGAGTCCAAGGGTACTGTATGCACCAAAGAGATTGACATACAAAGGCATCTTCTAGTCAAAGGTAGATTTGGTACTATAATAGGGAAGCATCAACGCAATACCATCCTAGATGTATAAGTACCCAGGCACTTTCAAGACAAAGTAAACATACCAAAGCTAGCTAGAAGCAATACCAAATATAGTTGGAGGTAGTACCTATAAATCCCAAAGATACCATGAAAAAGTACCCGAGACAACCCTACATTCATTAAAAGTACCAAATAGTATTGTATGCACCACATTAGGTGAAAAAAAGACCCAAAAAGGGTTGTGTAAGGAATTGGTTAACTTACTAATTAGCAGAGCCATTGATGATCAAAACGGCTCTGAATTTTGACCATTTTGGTTATTTGAAAGCATATCTACGCAATTTAAAGCGTATCTAGGTACATATCTCTAAATATTAAAAAAGATATCATTTTCTTCACAATCCTTTGCGGCTCACCTCGAAATTTGTTCTCATTTACTTCACTTGGCGGTAAATAGTTGTTTCCACTCTTGAATCACTCAATTTCTCTTTTTTCTCTCTAACCTTTCATGATATTTCTCTCTTTTTTTCTGATGCTGAAAGCTTTGCTACTACGTTATCTCCATTATAATTTTTGTGTGTTCATTACTTACAATGAGTAATACATCTTACATTAATGATAACCGCAAGTTTCACCTGAACATTAAGCTAAGCCAAGAATATGCTACTACGCGGAGTGTCTATCAAAGACGAGTTACAACTACAAATGAGCACAAAAACTTTGCAACAAGGGGAAGGAACACATTGATCTATGGATAGATGGCTTGTATCCATCGGATCCAAGCACTGAAAGGTAACCATCTTTTTACACACCTCATGATTTGATGCTATTTGTTGGAGATGTGGTTGATGGATTATTAGGATATAGTTCTAGGCTATCTCATTTACACATTGATCATACACATTACATTCAATATCTCAAAAATGCTTTGTCTTCGAATGCAACAAGAACTTTAGAACTTGAAAACCAAATAGCGTCTCCAAAACAAGAAAATCATCAGCTTCAGACTTTAAAAGAAACTCCAATAGGATTAAGAGCACAAGTAAAACGAATGAGAGATCTAGTAAACATAATAGAAGATTTTGGGCAAAGAAAAAAAAGGTTAAAGATTACTAGAGAACATGTGACCAGCCTTTTAGGATTTGATATGTCCAATGTTCAAGAAAGGGTGAGATTTTTGAATGAGGTAATGAACAAGAGTGACATTTTGAAACTTCCCAAAATTTGAACCCAAAAGAAATTGGTATTTCAAAATTTACTGAAAGATATGGGTTTATTGGTCTAACCTTCTCAAATGCAAGAAGTTTGTGACACAGTGGGGATGAGTATAGGGCCATCTCTAAAACCTGGTTTAAGTTCCTAAAGTATTACAAGATTAAAGCTTTTGGATTTCCTAGGCCTCACAATGTTGGGAAAGTAAGGACTCTATTAAACAAAGAATTACATGTACATTTTGGAGAGAACTATCATATAGAAGGAACGATGCCATACAAAAAACAGAAGAAAAAATCTTCTTTTGAGTATAATGTTTTAAATAACATTTGGATGAGTATAAAAAAAGTTCAATCTGCTATGGTGAGATACTATAACATGCAAGAAGTAGATTATGAAAGAAAACTTATCTTTGTTATAAAATTGGATGAAGCTCAAATTTGTAAATGTCAAAAAATGGAAAGAGTATCTATATCCCTAATGAATAGAGCATTAGATTATAGCCAGGGTAATCTTGATTCCCCATCCCACAAAACTCAATAAAAAATGGAGCTTTGGTGGATTGGAGCAGCTCAAATACCAGTAGAAAATCATGATACATTGAAATGGCTCTTTTGCAGATCGATATCCCTTATGTTATACAGGACCCAAAATGTAGGTGGACGACTCCGTGTAGCTGGCATGGGTGACTTCATTGTAGAATGTCACTTGAGTGCCGACCTAAAGACATTGAATTGCATGTTTGGTGTATGTGGAGGTGGCAATACCAAGTATCCATGTCTCTATTGCATGGCAAGCACTAGAATAAAAGTTTGGCTTGCAGAACACGAGGTTGGAAAACCACCATCGACGAGAAATAGTGTGAACGTCATCGACTATGCATCATCTCAAGATGTTTCAATGGGTGGAGCAAAAGCCAAAATATTTTTGAGCAACCATGACAACAAACAAGTCAACGCTATGTGGAAATGGATCTTTGTGTAATAACAACCAATGTCAAAAGTAGACCAGATGTAGTCAACAAACGCATGGAAGTGTGGAAGAAGCTTGATAATTTTTTGAAATTTTTGAGACAACAAGTTAGCTCTACTACTTATGTAGATGACTTTAATAAGACAATAACGCTTTTAATAATTGCTATCACAAATGCTTGGGGAGCAAAAGACATCACATATTACTTAGTGACTATTCAAGTACTTCTTAAAGTCTGGATAGTTTTTTTCCAAAAACATTTACTTCTTCCTCCATCTATAGCTCATTCAAAACCACCATCAAACCATCTTATTGTAGCCCCTTCCTCTCTGTAGCAATGTCAAACTCTACTACTCATAGAAAGCCAAAAGATGAGGTAGAAAGGGTTGTCTTGTACAACAACAGAGATTCTAATGGGGAGTGGGTGCCTCAAGTGTTCTGTAAAGGCGCTTGGGTCTTCATACAACCTGCAACCATTGGGCCTCATCGTGTTCGAGATTGTGACAACTTGGATCAACATTGTAAAGGGAGGCTGCTCGGGTTCAAAGACCATAGGATCAATGGGATGGTGGTTGCTATTCAACATGTGTATTCAATGACTAATATGCATTTGGGACACACTAATCCAAGACTTTTTCCACCTAACTGTAAGTTTCTTCTCTTTGTTGTTCCAATAGACATATGCATTGAGTTGACCTATGTGTTCAAGTATGCTAGTATGAATATTTTGGCCCATTTGATATCTATGTAGATATATTTCCATCAAACTTGGTGAGCAACAACAATTAAGAAGTCTCTGGAACCTTTCAAAATTTTCATGTTGACATTGGTGCATGATGCTTCCCAGTGTGCAAACATCAATGCTATTGCAAAGCAGAATCTTTTCTACACACACACACAATCGTGCCCACCTCTGAGCATTGTTATGGTAAGATCAATGGAATTGACATGCGATCACTTCTTAGCATGGAGTGGCTACAGCCTGATGTTTGTCATCCATCTTATCCATAAAGTAGAAGATGGTTTTTGACATTCTTTCCTTGTTGAAGTTTGAGAAGGATTTTTTTTTGTATGTCTAAGTCGATCTTGTCTCATGCATGTTTTTGTGCATTCATTTAAGGCCCTACCATTCAATGTCACACCCACTATATTTATATGCAAGAATATGTCTTTAGAAGCATTACAACCCTTGTTAGGAGAGAATTGGGGATTTATAGAGGGTATGCATCAGGGAGATATATATTGATGCAAGCTAGGGGGTTCAGGTATTGGGATACAGTACTTAAAAGTCTACACAGCTTTGTATATGCGCTTCCACTTGGAGCTGTGGATGTGTAGACATGGAAATGGATACCTTACAAAGCCTTGAAGGGAATCTTGTGACATATGACATTCTATTACAATATCAAATGATGTCTCTGAAACTATGCAAGTTAGTGATCGCACAAGCTAGGGGCTTTGGATACGATACTCAAAAGTTTGCACAACTTTGTATATACCCTTCCACTACATGTGGTGGATGTGTAAGACTGAGAAATGGATACCTCTACAAAGCCTTGAAGGTAATCTTGTTACATTTGACATTCATATTACAATGCCAAATGATGTCTGTAAAACTATGCAAGTTAGTGATCGCAGTCATTGACATAGTTTCCTTGGTCACTTCAAATATTGTAGTTGTTTGCAGAGCAGGCAAACGTCATGGAGGAGGAGTTATTGGCAACCCAAGCCAAGCTTGTGGAAAATCAACAACCTTTTCATGTTGAGTCACTTGACTCTAATGCCCCAAAAAATTTTGATGAGAGGAGATCGTTCCTCAATCTTTACCTCACACCAACTATGGACGACGACGACAGGCAGCATGCGGTAATTGTCTTCCTTGTGTAATTGGCCATCCCAATGTATTTACTTTTGTAGGATCTTTGGGCATAGAGGTGGGGCAACTCGCAAGGTCGGAGAGAGCAATGTTTTAGCCCAGAAGCAATGCTTGCAAACTACATCCGCAAACTACCCATGGACGACATCTGTATTATTCACAAGGACTTCTCCCTTGATGGACATTTTTCTTTGTGGGTCTTAAAGGCTGTGAACAATTTGGCATGCGTCAAGCTTGAAAACAAACACCAACTTAGTTTCAAGCAATGCAAGAGAAGAAAGGAAAAAAGTGAAGGTCATACAACGACAATGAAAGCAAAACATCACATGTTTCTTTCCTCACCATTAGAAGGTAGTTCATAAAAGACAACCATTGCTTATTGAAGCCTCTTCAAATGGACAAAACATTATTTGACATAGAGTAAAGAAACCCCTTGTCAATATTATCATCACGATTCCTTGCATTGGTAAGGGCATTGTCTCCTCGATGTGCAAATAGTGACCTAGACGTGAGAAAAAATCTTCATTGGAGGCCCCTCTAGCAAGTTTCACCTTGCGTGGCACTGGGAATACATTCTCAGTAACTCTTCAGTCCCTCAAAGCGTTCTTGAAGATGCCATGTAGTGCAGTGTACTCTTTGTACTAATTCCAAACTTCATCACATTCCTTCTGCAAATCAACATCACTCATGAGATTAGAAAACTTACACATCACCTCCTTGGTTACAACAAAATAGACATGTTTTCCTTTTGGTGTGTGTAGGAGTGCTATTACAACTGACTTCTGAAGGAAATTAGTAAGCAAATGAATGGGATCCTCTTGTCTTTGGCTAACATATGTCTCTTGGATGAAATTCCTATAATAAGAATAAAAAACAAAACAATCACCACAGAAGCGACTTCATACATGTAGGAAATGTGATAGGGTATTCAAAAGCGCACCTTGTAGCTATAACTCTTCTCATCCAAGCACCACCTTTGGGAGCAAGGGTCTCTATGAATGAGAAGATCCTCTTATGCTCCCTTGACCTAAAGGTGTTGCTTTCAAACTCAATATGGTACCCTCAAGCTTTACAATCTTACCATCCTTCTCTTCCACATGCTGCTAAAGAGTTTGTGCTTCTTTCTCCACATGGATGATCCTCTGTTGCAGACTAGAATTGTTATGAATGATAACTTGGTGTTGATGCATCCACCATTACACACTATGAGCTTTGATAGTGGACAACCGCTTGCACTAGCCAAGCAGGTCTGGCTCCCCTCTACCTACATATTTCAAGAAGGTAGGGAGACTATTGAATGTTGGATACACATTTACCAAAGGGTCATTGGGGTAGAGGCAACCATCCACCCAAAGGTCCTCATCTGTGTGACCTGCATTGCGGCATTTTTTTGATGTATGTATGTCATAACACTTGGAGGGTGCAAGCTCTTTTGACAACCAGATATGGGCGCATTTTGTTTACCATGGCGATCGTGTTGGGGATGGAAGATTTGTATTGTCATTTGTATCCATATCATGGAGAGATGGGGTTGTATAGCATAGAATGAAGGAGGTAGAGAGGGGCCAAGGCAGAGATTATGGGTTGTATATTATGGGTTACAAAGACCATAGTGTGCTATCAGCTCCAATAAACAAAATCCCTTGCAGTATCCAAGAAGACTGTGCTCCCCTCTATCTACATATTGTAAGAATGAAGCAAGGCTATTGAATGTTGGATACACATTGATGGCTAGATCATTAGGGTAGAGGAAACCATGCACCCTAAAGGTCCACATTGGTGTGACCTGCACCACGACGTTGTTGTGCAGTTTGCAAGTAATGACACTTTGAGGGTGCAAAGTCCTTTGGCAGCCAAACATGTAGAGAAACCGTTTTCGAACTTGATGATCTTATTGTGGATGGGAGGTTTGTAATGTCGCCTAGCTCCATGCTAGGGGGAATAAATCTAGCCTCAAGAAAGAGTGGAGAGTTGCAGCAAATCCATGGAGTGGAGAGGTGAGCTATGGAGTGAAGAGCTATGGGATGGAGAGCTGCAGGAGAGCTACATAGTGGAGAGGAGAGCTATGGAGCGGAGAGCTGCAGGAGAGCTATGGAGTGGAGAAGAGGGCTATGGAGTGGAGAGCTACAGGAGAGCCACAGAGTGGAGAGGAGAGCTATGGAATAGAGAGCTTTGGGATGGAGAGCTGCAGGAGAGCTATGGAGTGGAGAAGAAGGCTATGGAGTGGAGAGCTATGGGGGAGAGAGATGCAACAAAGCTATGGAATGGACTTGCAACAAGGAGAGGGAAGGAGGAAGATTGTGTGCTGAAAAGTAGGAGAGAGAAGAGAGAGGGAGAGGAGTGAGAGAGAGAGAGGGGAGTGATTTTGGAGGGAAATAAAAAAAGAACGGAAATAAAAAAAAGGAGGGAAGTTTGATATTTAACAGGTCTAGCAATGAGATTTTGAGAGAGAAATTTGATTTTTGGGTATAAATATAGGTTGGGGAGAAGTTTTGAGTAGAAGTGAGGTTTTTTTATTTTTTTTTGAAAAAAGTGCTTTTTTGGGCTCAGGCTATGGACGTCCTTCATGTTGTGGAAAAAAAGGAGGGGAGGGTAGTTATTGTCATAAGGACCACCGCTCTTTTGGGTAGAGAGAGAATGTACATATCCTCCCTCCCTAGCCTCTATTTCAATCTACAAAAAGCCTATGACAGCCTTAAAAAAAAGCCTATGAGAATACCCTCATTCAATGGCCTTGTCCCCTAAATCACACACATTTTCACTCTTGATTCCTTAAAATTAGGGATCCTTATAAGGCCCTTTTGGGGTAGCATATGAAACCATGTGATTTTGTTCCCAATTGTGTTTCATTTTTTATTTTTTAAAATTTAAGGGTGGATATGATGCAAAGCAAAGAAGAAATCAATGTATTCACTGATTTTAATGAGACCAATGCCAATGTGCCACATTTTCATAAATTGAAGAGAGTGAAGTTTTAGAGGACGAAAAGATTGAGAGAGACTATCATGACAACGATGCATATAATCAATAGGTTGGCTAGTACACTGATGAACTACAAGATTCTACAGGACATGTGGACATGCAAGAAGCCTGGGTGTGAGACATTATCACATGTGCCTAAAGAGCTTAGAAAGAAGTTGGATCCCAAGTCACACAAATGTATCTTCATTGGCTATGGTGCAGATGGAGAAGAGGATTATCACCTTAGGCACCCAAAATCTTGGAGAGTTATTCATAGCTCACATCTGATCTTCAATGAGGGTGAAAGCATGTTAATATGTCACACACTTTCATGTCTCGGACAATGCTAACTAGCACAATTTCGACATATGCTAACTAGTACAATAACATGAGCTACATCTCCAAGATCTATAATGTATGATATATCGATAGAAAGATCTTGAAACAAGGAATCCAAATGTACAACCTCTGACAAATTTTGATATTATTTGTACAAAATTTACCGGATGCCCCACTTTTTAAAGATGTGCTAACTTGAAAATGCTAACTATCACAAAAAGCACAACTGTTAACATGCTTTCACCCATGAATCAAAGATGCACGGACATCCCATGAAAGAGGTTGAGTACCGTAAAGTGAGATTTGAGGACGTAGCCTCAAGTTGAGTTACACAAAAAACTCAGTCTACTAGTGACATAGCTAGTGCTAGTAATGCTCTAGAGAGAGCTAGTGATGGTCTTGAGAGAGCAAAGTCTAGCAGCTAGGTAGTGAGGAGATCTACATGTGTATCTAGTGCCCTTGCGCGGTTCAGCTAGGATTAGATTGTCTATTGGTCACTGACTGCAGAGAGCCTACCTACTATCTATAGGGCTATTGAGATGGAAGATATTGCAAAGTGGGAGCAAGCAATGCGATATGAGTATAACTTGATTATGATGTTGAGACTTGGTAATGATAGAGATGCTAGAGGGAAATCAAGCCTTGTCTTGAAAATGGTTGTATAATAAGAAGTACACAGCAAAAGATCCAAAGCCTGAGTATAAGCTTGATCTCCATAGGGGTTTCAATAAAAAGAAAGGCATGGACTTTAATGAAATCTTTTCTTAAATGATTCCAGTTGTTCATGATTGCCTATGAGTGAGTCAAAGTACTCACTAAGTTCTTTCATTCAATTTCCAACTACTAAAAAAGTGCTTCAAATTCCTACAAGTATCCAATATCCTTCAAGTGCTCCCAAATGCCCCTAAGTGCTTCAATTTGGATTCCAATCGTTTTTTAGTATCTCCATGTTGTTCTAAGTGATTTTGAGTTATTCTTAGTGCTTTTAAAATATTCTAAAGCTTCAAGAACTTGGAAGTTCTTCTGAAGACTTTTGAGTGCTTCCAAAAGCTACTAGATACTTCAAGGTGATTTGAGCTCGTGAAAAACTCCAAGTGCTTCAAGATGCTTTTGAAAAAAGTCCTTTGAATGTTATCTTGTGCTTCCAAATGCTTCCATGTGCTGCTAAAGGCTTTTCAGTGCTTCCAAGGTCTTTCAAATGCTTCTAAGCGCTTCCCAAGTGCTTTGAAGTCCTTCCAAATACTTTAGAGTGCTTTAAGGATCTCATGAAAGACTCCAAGTTCTTCAAAGTGCTACTAACAAAAGTCCTTTCATTGTTTTCATGTGCTTGCAAGTTCTTCAAAATACTTTCAAGTGCTTTTGAAATCTTGCACGTGCTTCAAAGTATGCTTGCTCTCGATAGCACTTGGCCATAGGCCACACATATTCCACCAATTACAATAGACTCAACACTTAAGATAAAATCGGAAGGTAGTGTAGACACAAGAAGGTTCATGTCCTCTCTCTTCAGGAACTTCTTCATGAAGTAGGCATGCCTTCTAACCTCACATAGCATCCTTTCCATTTCCTGAATTGTTATCTATAAACATGAAAGACAAAAGAAAATTATGGATTGCTTCAAGTACTTCAAAGTGTTGTGAAGTGTATGTGGATGTCATAAAGAGAAGCACTTTGAAGCTCTTTTAACTACTTCAAAGTGGTGTCAAGTGCTTAGAGATGCACTTAAGGATAAGTGTTTTCAAGTAATCTGAAGCACGTGAAGCATTTTGAAGAACTTTCAAGTAGCTACAAGTACTTCAAAGGGCTTGAAAGTGCATGCTAATCCTTAGAATTGCTTCAAAGTGCTTCAAAGTGTTTGCTAGTGCCTCAAAGTACTTCAAAGTGCTGGAAAAATACTTCAAATTGATGTAAAGTGCCTAGAACTATTAATAAGGAGAAGCATTAGCAAGAAATTGCAAGCACTTGGAAGCCTTTTAAAGTAGTTTGAAGCACTTTCAAGTACTTTGAGGTACTTTGAAACACTTTTGTGCACTTTGAAGCACCGAGCTTAGCAAGGTTAACAAAACCTGGTGGCTGTTACACAACATTACTAGAGCATGCAAAAAACTTGATGAAAATTGAAGCTCAGTAATCAAAGGCTCATTGGCCTTAGCAGGCTAGAGTAATTGTAAAAAGAAAATAGCCTATTCTCCCAATTTTCCCCTACACTCTAGTTGTAATATGTAGAGAATGCACTCTCCCCACTCCCTCCCACCCTCGAGTGTGACGTAGCTCAAATTCTAAAGAGGTAAAGAAAAGATTCCAATCTTTGCCTAAAATTTGGGGAAATTACCTCATTGCTAAATTCCATGGGGTATTAATGGAAGTGGGAGCAATGGGATCTGTGTTGGCTAATCTTGGATATGCATTGAGAGACCCAAGCGATATGTCAAGGATGCAAACTTGGACATGAAAAGGTGAAGTCAAGTTTACCATAACATTGTAAGGTTTGCCTGCATTGGCTATATACATACATGATGTGTAGCCTAGTGGAAAGGAAGGATGCCTCTCAAGTAGGGGTCCAAGTTTGAAACCAGCCTCCCGCCTATTCTTTCGTAAGCGTTTAGGTTTTTTGAGATCTACATCAACCATCCTCGGCCTTCGATCCCATTGTCCATGGGCATTAAGGACCATGTGGGCAATGTTCACCAGAAACTTTTTTAGCAACCAATGGAAAAAAGGAGAGCATTGGAAATCTTCAGGTTTTTAGTGAACTTTTAGGGGCTTTATCAGTTTTTACATTGAAATCTTTCAAATTTGCCGGTTTTCATCAAGATGACCCTCCAAATTGGTAGCCAAATTATTGTATATCCTATGTAGAACCCTTGTGAAAAAAGAATACTCTTTGAAATCCACCATTGATTTGTATCTTCTTGAGGGTTGTGGTAGACTTTAGTAGCACTCGGTGTTGTTCTTTTGTATTGTCTCTTCTTAGCTATCCTAGAATGTTGTGGAGGCTGATACCCATTTGGCATTCTTCCTTGGGAGGGTCTTGATTTCACCTGACGGGCTCTGATCTTTGGTTTTGGTACCCATATGTGCCTATTACCTCTATAGTACTCTTGTTCTTCTAAACTATATTGTGATGCTATCCACCCCATGTGTTTGTCTTTCTATGTTGACCTTCCATCTTTGATCCATATTGGATTGTTGACTTTTACTAGACTTCTCAAGACAAAAACTTGCTTGAATTTCTTATGCTTTAATGAGTACTTGGGTTGATATACCTTTTCTTTTTTGGGTGTCTCCATAGAAATCTTGTTTGGGTCAGCAGATAACTGGGAATTTCTAAAGCTTAACTTGCTTGAAGGAGATGATCCATGAGGTTTCTTTGATGTAGAGCCATATGTTGTCACATCTTTAACATTCGTTGATGGGGGTTCCACTTTAGCTTTACCTTTGTCTGTAAGATGAGTCCTTGATTCTTGTGACATTTGCAACTCTGAATCCAACATTAGTGGTACCTATAGCTTTTGCTTGCTACCACTTGGAAGGGTGAGTAATATAATTTTATTTTCTCTATGGGCCTTGTGTTGGTCTAACCACCAGTAATGTCCAAGGATGACATATGTAGCAATTTCTTTTTAAGGCTTCACTTGAAACTCTACCTGCTCTTCATGCTTTTGGATGCTAAGAGTAGCAACCATTTCTCCTTGACTTGTAGCCTTACCTAGCATTTCTTTGTTGTCTTGTTTGCATGGAGTTATCTCAAGGATACTCTGGATGTTTTCTGCAACCATATTGCACTTTTCTTCTTTATCCAATAGATCATTGCATCGAACACTTTCTCCGTTTTTAATGTTGAGGACTATAGCTATCCTCATTGGTGGTTCTATTGAAGACTCCTGTTTTTATTTTGCCATGGTCTCTTTCTGATCTAGCTGGGTCTCTACGGAAGGTGATTTGAGACTTTGTTTTCCATTAAGACTTCCATTTGTTGACTAAGTTGGCAAATGAGTGACACACCTTTGGATTTTCTATTTCTTCTTGGTTGTCTGCAACCTCAATCTTCTTTACTTCTAGTTTTGATGGAATTTTCTACTCAATAGTTTTCATGATTGTTGTCTGCTCTATTTGAACTACACTTGCTTTTTCTTGATTTTCTTCAAGCTCTTTGGGGTTTCTGTTGGGTGGAGATCAATCATCTTCAATAATTGGCACCGGTCTCCATTTGAGCTATACTCAAAAAATTTGTGTTTCCTTTCATCAGTGACCATTTATGGTCTTCATTCTTAGTTTTCTTTGAAGACTGCATCTTGTTTGAACTCCATATCTCCAAAACTCTATGGGCTAGTGGCATTTTCAATATAATTTTGTATGGTATACCTTTTATTGTCATCACATAAAATTGAGCTTCATGGGTATGTGAACCTATTTGAATGCTGGTGGAAATGATTCCCCAACTTTTTGCTTGCTTGTTTCTAGATATTCTAATGAATTCTAGTGCATCTTCTAGTTGTGGTTGGCCACTTTTTTTCCAAGTGCAAAAGGACATGGGGTTCTTGTTTAGCTGAAAGTTTAGCTTTACTTCTCTTGAAATATTATCTTCATGTTCACTAGTAATGTTGCACTTGATCATCTCATGATATATTTATGTATTGACTACTTTTGTTGCGATTGATTCATGAGGTTGAACTTTTTCTGCATCTTCTTGGTTTAAACCACCTGCTTCAATTAATGTTGACTCATTTGGCTATGCTATTGCACCTTTTGCTTGCAGATGTTGTGCATTATCTACCTGCATTTGGGTAATCTTTGATCTTAGAAGATCCACTGTACTTTCTGGCAGAATCTATCTATTTGGAGGAGATTTTGGAGTTGACCTTTGTGTAGTTTTTTGAGCTTTAGCTTCCATCGATCTTAAGCACAATGGGACGACTTAGAAATGAATCCAACAAAGTATTCTCACATGTTTGACTCTATATATTGGTCTCTCCCTCCATATTAAACTGTACATTTATACAATGAGAGTAATTACTTGGGTTTGTTATCCTATAAACTTGATTAAAACTTGGTTGATTTTTTGGTTGATTGATTGCTCGGTTGGTTATTTGATTTGGTTGATTACATGGTTTAACTTCATGCAATTTATTCAAAGTAAATTTTGACCTTTTTTTCCCCCTTAGATTACATTATGGCTACCTTAGCAGACACAATTGCAAGGCCATGGTGTGTTTGTATCTATACATGGCCAATGAATCATGTTTGCATTGATTCTTCAACAAAAATGATGACATCGTATAGTGCCTTCATCATTAAATTAACCACTGATATACTTGTCCACCAGTTGCAAAGAAAATTCCTAGAGCTAAGCCCCCTTTTGACTAGATCTACATGCATAGAAGATTGATTGAAAGGTTTAGAGTATTTACTACAATTCAAACAGTAAGATTCAGTTGAAGATTCAAATTATTAATTTTAAGTCAAGGTGTAATCTCTTTTTTTTATGTCATGATAGATATGGACCATGAAAAAACTCAACACATCATAGCAACCTAGTGTACACAATATCGGAAGAAAGTTCTTTTTTTATCCTTTACCAATATCTCATGGAAGTGGACCTTGAGGGAATGCCTCTTAACTTGAAGTAAGTAAAGATATCTACCCTTCCTTTTTCAAAAAAGGAGGGGATTGACCATGGAAAACTTATTGTACCGTGTAAGTGTAGGGGATTGGTGCTTTTTAAAAACCTAGATAAGCGTATAAGCTATGAGTAGGTCCACAATAATTTCCTTTTTGAACTTATAAGTGTGGGGTGGTGGGGGGAGGATACAGGTCTCGCTAGAGGGGGCAGGGTGAAAGGGGAAGGAGAAGAGATAGAGATGCATTGGAAGAATAGGAACATATACTCTTATTAGCGGGTCGTCACAATGGATGCTCATTTTCTCTCTCTTATTCTCTACACACACTCCTTCCATAGCTATGATCATTCAAGACTCTATTTGTTTCTACTACACAAAGTCAACAAGTGGTATCAAAACAAAGGACATTCCTAGTCAGAGCATTGCAACACAGAAGGGATCGTGAAGGGGCCATGAGGAGGTTGTGGAGCTTGATTTTGCAGCAGCCCCAACAGCCTAGTGTGTGGCAAAGAAGGATCAAGTGGCAGCAAGAAGGGTACCCCAAGACTAGAGCTCAACTTTTTGAGGCCCTGAGCTCAACCAACCAAGGGCCGGTAGTAGAAAGTGCCCAAGAGGATGGAACAGCTAGAGGCGTCCAACCTTGAGAGGTGCACCATAATTTAGCAGCCACCAACCATGATAAAGCACCGCCAATGGCAGTGATAGATGTCACCTACCAGCCACTAGTGCTAGCCACCTTAAAAAACGGCCAAGAAAACCTAAATGAATCCCTCTTTTCATATTTGTGTTATTAGTGTCTTCTTATCTGCTCTATCTCCCTATCTCTTCTTTTGTGTAGACACTCCTTCCATACCTATGAGCTTTTGAGACTCTATTCACTTCCTCTATGCGAGCCCAACAACTTTAAGGGAAGCTATATTAGTTCAAGGTGACATGTCTACAAATTTTGGTTGCAATCTGACAAGGTACCAAAATCGCGATCCATCATGTACCATGCTATAAAATGTGCAACAAATAGCACAAAGAGGTCCCCCTAAGGTCTAATAACACTCTTTGTTAGAATCTGGACACACCCTATGGAAAATGACTGCTCGACGGATCATTATTTTTTGTAATTATTCATTTATTGAGAAAACCCGACATTTCACCTTTGTAAATATTGGGGCTTACAGAAGTTTCCAGATTGTATCCCAGTTTTGACATTTAGATTGAGTAGATGGTTAAATTGGAACATTCGGGTTTGAGATTGTAAGGTATTTATATCACTTTTTGACCTTAATGAAAAACCTTTGTCATTTTTAAAAAAAGCACTGTCTGTGAGTGAGCCATACTGTGTACGAGAGAGAGTGAGAGCTTCATCTTGACGCTATGCACGTATCGGTGGTCGGAATCGAGTGCGGAGAAGTGCGGTGTGTTGCCCCCGATGAGAGCTACGTGCCAACACCTACATTGCACGCGTACGGTCCGGTTTTGCGAGCTCGACCTACGAGATTCATCTGGTGAGTCGGTGAGTATACATTATCCGTTTTTGCATTTCAGCATATCCACGCGTTCGCATCGAGTAGAGCTACACATTAGGCACTTTAGTTTTCGGAAACGACGACCTACAGATTTCGGCCAGACATCCTACGTAAATTTGCACCGGTTGTTTAGGATTGGGATTTTGGTTCATAGACCTTAGGGAGAGCGACCTATTGGTGTTAGTAGGGTCTCTTTCAAGTTCTGTGGCGTTTCGAAACTGTTTGATGGGTGTTCGGCTCTAGAAAGCATTGTAGGAAACCTCTTCTTATGCACTCCTGAAGGCGGTAGCTTAGACATTGGGTAGAGACGTCTGTAGGAATTAGTCGAAAGTCGATCGAGTGTAGATTGACACCCTACGCTTGCTTCCACGCGCCTGCGGGTCGAGCTTCGTCCTTAGCCGACAAATCTTGTTAGGCGAGTTCTCGTTGTGCTGACGTTCGTTGCGGCGTATCCTCCAACATTGGCGCCGCTGTCGGGGACGAAAACCCTAGGTAGGTGACCGAGACTAGTCCTTGAGGATAGGGATTCTTTGGCTTGCTAGAGTCTTGTTTTACATTTAGATAGGATCAGAGGGTGGAGGACTCTCTAGGTCTTAGAGGGAGTCTAGGGAGCGTGTGTCTGGCCTAGATCCTTCGACTTAGGTAGACTTAGGTAGACTGAGATAGTTTTAGGTCTTAGTTGAGTTGATGAGTAGGAGTTGGAGTGGTAGAAGCGGTGAAAGGAGAGCTTGAGAGTCCGGAGAGGCCAGGAAGCAACCAAACACCATTATCACCATTTCACATGATGAGTAGGAGTAGAGTAAGTAGGACATCATGATTTATGATCTAGAGCACTTCATGCATGTTATACTTGCTGATAGGTTCATCACAAGGTTGTACAAGATGCAACAGATTGTTTGAAAGCTAAAGTGAAGTTCAAAAGTTGTTGTGAGTGTTTCTGATAGAGATGCAGAGCATCAGGAGCATGTCAGGAAAAAAAATTAATTTTAAGCCAGGAGACATCCTACGCGGGATAATCTGGTGGAATTTTGAAATTTTGAGTTGACCAGTGTGTTCAGAAGGTAGGTTTTACCCTATTTTCACCTAGAAAGTGGAAATTTGACCATATCTTGACAGGATAAGGCCAAATAAACAGAAATTGCCATACATCCTACCCAAATTGTGCCAAGGCATTATTTTAAGACCAAAACCATAGGATGGCTGCATAAGCATGATCTGCATGATATATTGAGTGACTGAGAAAGGTTTCATCTCAATTGGGTGAGAAAATTGAGTTATAAGCAGACTTTAGCATTTTTTGATTGAAAAGGGCTAGAACAACTAAAATTGGGGTCTTTTGAAATCCAAACCAAAATTTAAGCATAGCACTAAGTTGCTGACATCAAGGGGAAGTTGTGACTCAAGTCTGGGGTCAAACAGGCCAAAAAGACATCCTACGCGCTACTGTGTGATTTAGCACTCCAAACTCAATTTTGAGCATACCAAAGTGATCAGCACCTTAAGGAGAGTTTGTGCTTTGCATGTGAAGCTATTTTGATCAGTTAGACATGCTACGCGTAGAATGTCTAATGCATGAAATTGGAGCCAGAAACTGACTGTAGGCATAGCAGGGTGTTGTATAGCCTAAGACAAGCCTCCTAGTCAATTTTGGTCCAATGTGGAGTTGATTTGACTGATCAGACCAACATCAGGCTGTCGCAACAGATTTCTAATCTATTGACCAGCTTCTAGGTGTCCAAATCAAAAAGTGAAAACAGCTGTGGACTGAGCACATCAAGGGGAGTCTATAGTGCAAAGATCCAGGCAAAACAGAGCAGAAGACATCCTACGTGTAGGATGTCTACTGGGGCTTAGGAAAGAGAAAATTTGACTGAGGACACACAGTGATGTTCCAATTGACTTGAGGGTTCCAAAACTTCTTTCAGAAGTGAATTTGGACCTTGTTTGACCTTTTGACGGAGCAAAGACTAAATTCAGACTTTCCAGGTAAATTGACCAACATCCGAGGAAAGTATTGTTCCAGATTAGCAGACCTAATCCAGAACATCAAAAGTGTATAAATACAGTAGTGGTTGAGGTTAACTCTCCAGACAAACCAATCATTACTAAGATCACCTCTAGCGGTTAAATGCTTTGATTCGATTGCCGAAATTAAATGCTTGTGTACAGGTATATTCAACGGCAAAGCAAGAAGTTGTGTAGAAACTGATCCTTTGCCAAGTGAGTGGTTGGATTTGTGTTAAATTGCATTACTAAGTTTGATGATTTTAAGATCAGGAAGATACATTTTTAGAGACCAGAAGGTGGCAGGTGATCATAGTAGCTTAGTGTCCACCGAAGAGAGTGTAACTCAGGCAAGGCTAGATCCACTAGCACCGATAATTGAGGAGGGTAGTGATACTGACACTTCATCAGACAAGTCCTTCTTCATGATGGGTAGTCAACATCCAGAAGGTTCTCCTATGAAGGACCAATGCCAAGGGGAAGCACCTCCCTAAATCCTTTGAATGATTCCAAGTTCACTGTAATCTTCTTAGAAGGAACAAACTTGAGGGGAGCCCTAGTTTATTCTCACTATTGAGGACGCAAGTGTATTTGTATTGGAAAGGCCAGCTTAGAGACTGAAGATAATTCGAGTCTATGATGATGGAGATAGATTTCGAGACGAAAAGGGGAACCACTATCTGATAGTTCCCTGAGGATTACAATAGATATGGAGATAACGTGGCGAAAGGAAAAATGGTTTCAGAAACTCAAGAACCACCTCCAAACATTGATCGACCTGGAGGACTTTTTATGTATGATAAGAAAACAACCAGGGTCTCAACCTATAACGAGAATGTGGGGATTTACAAGCATGAGAGCGAGGGAATAGTCTCTTACTTCCGATGCAAAGAACCCTACCCAAACGAATTAAGCAAAGACAAGGTTCTTTACTTATTCTCTTATGAAACTACCATGGGGAAGGATATTGTTTTTGTTGATAGGTACGGGCGGGAATACAAACGTATTCTCCCAGAGGAGGTAGAAAAGGCAATAGTTCTAGAGGCATCAACATATGCCCCCGAAGAAGTGCCAAGAGCCACTTACACCCCTAGCAAGTCGACAAATCCATTTTCAGAAGAGTATGACGCGACCTCACATTCTACCCGACAACAGACGTTCAACTACCAGGACAAACCAGCAACTCAGCCATCATTGCAGGCATGGCTTCGATAGAGTGCAACATTAGAACAAGACCGAAACTGAGATGGTTATCCAGCCGCACGAGGGCTAAGGGATTACAAGAACCACCACTCTATTCACGGTATCAAGGCGAGAGTAAGCCAAAAACTCAAGGGTCAACAGAGCCTGGAAGACCACCCATAGAGCAAGTTCGACAAGATGAACCATCTCTTGCAAAAACCGTCAGAAATTACGGCTTAGGAGCACCATTGGGAGAGGAACCTGCTCACTACCGAAGGCCAGAGGAGGTATATAGATTGGGACGAGGAGATCCAATGATGAGATTTGTAGACCATCGTAGATTTAGACCTTCTCAAGTGCAAAAATGGGTAAACAAGAACTACACGGGAAACAGAGATCCTAGGGATCATGTAGCAGCCTTTGTGCGTGTAATTAGAGCTGAAGAGGTTTTAAACTTCCCTACCCAATTTGCAGGGTTTGGACTAACCCTAGAGGAGGATGCTGCTACTTGGTTTGACTCTATGGAGCGTACAGACTTTGAGTTTATAAAGGAGGTGTTTGACGAGTTTATTGAGGAATTCTCACAAAGGAGGATAGCTCATAATACAGTCTCACTAATCCATAAACTCAAACAGAAAGACGGGGAGTCTGTGCGAAAGGCAGCCCTACGATTAAAAAGATATGTTAAGTTCTGCCCTGTGGAGGAACTACCAACTCAGTCCAGACTTATGCTTATATTTATCCAAGGACTAACAATGCAGATCTCTAGAAGGACTTACATATGCAGAGGAGCACGACGTAAAACGAGTTAACTAAGGAGGCTCTTTACCTTGTAGACAATTGCGCTGTCTACAAAGAGGGTGAATTCAAGGATTTTGATGATGATTCATCCTCACAACAAAGTGGAAGCAAGTCTTCTAAGACAGCACCGAAAGGAGAAGTAGCTGTAAACCAGGAGCAACTTGTCAAGGAAGTGCTAAAAAAGATTAACCTGTACGCCAAATCTTAGGCTAAACAGCCCAAGTAGTGTGCTATTGAACAAAAATGGACAAACCATGGGACGGAGGAATGTTATTATAACAAGGGATATGTGAGAGAGAGACCTTATGCTCCCCAGGCTCAGGTAGCATCTCCTCAACTTCCACTGATGCCTAGGTATCAAGCAGGAAACCTACCAGGACCTGTAGGTGTAGAAAGACCACAACCAGTGTTGGGGCAGCAACTACCCCTACCAAGATTACGACCAGTCGGCATAAGATACACACCAATAGTAACCGAATCAGAAGAGAAGGCTTTGGTGCCTATGCATGCATATTATGAAGATCCCAATGGATATGCTACAAATCCTACCTATTATCCACTAGAAGAACCCTCAACGCCAGAACCATGGAGCATGATAGGAACTGCAGGACCACCAACAGTTGCACAAGCAGTAGGAGAAGGAAGATATAGCTTGGATGAACGAACATTGTTGTTCATAGCCAACGGAGGCATGGGCGGGCAGAGACATGCATACCAACAAAGAGGAGCTCAAGGAGCACCTCAACAACCTAAGGGACCTTGCTACAAGTGTGGTGGAGACCATTGGCTAAGAGAGTGTCCTCATGATGAAATCATTAGAGTCAACGCATATTGCACCGAGTGTGGAGTTACTCATTTGATTCCAGATTGCCCTAAGAACCTGAGCAAAGGGGCAAAAACTACCTTGAACATGCTTGAAGTAGTGCCTTCCAGTGGAGGGTCAGAAAACAAAACAATAATACCTATTCAGGCAGTGACACGAGCCCAAGCTCAAAGAATGACGAACGAACCCATAATTGAAGAGCCAAAAACCAATGCCCCAAGTTCAGAAGTGAAGAATGATAGAAGCACTTGAAAAGCTAGAAAGGCGCATATGAAAGCTAGGAGAGAATGAGAGCAAATGGCTCTATCCGAGGAGTTAAAATACACAAAGGGTAGATTAGAGAGGTTAGAGGATCTAGCTAGTCTAAGCTCACACACTGCGGCAACCATAGCACCCAAGAAAATAGCAGAACCCAAAAGTGCAGGATCAGGAGGATTAGTATTGGCACAAAAGGTAAATGAGCAGTTAGATGCACTTTTGAAAGCTTACGAAGCTAGACTCGAAAACAACCAAACCCAAGAGCAAAGATGGATGACTTATCCAATTCTGAAATAGAAAAACAGAGGTTGGAAATGTGTAGAAAGATGATTGAAACAGCTCAATCCCCGCTTGAAAAACCTGCAAGGTGCCATGAAGTACCAACTCCAACCCCTATCAAACCAACTTTAGAGAAACGAGTAGAAACTAAGGAAAGACTTACGAATGCCTCTGAGTCAAGGGGAGAGCCTATCATAGTGCCAAACACAACAGATGAGGCGAGTGATGGATTCCAGCCTAAAACATGGGCAGAAATGGGTAAGGATTGTAACGGTCTAGATAACCTGTGGAAGCAAATCTGTGATGCCAACGAAGCCAACAGGGTGAGTTACCACATGAATAGCATGAGAAAAGAGAAAAATGAGATATTACCTCCTATTGAAGAATTTGAGGCAAGATCACAAATGAACTTTGATATGCATTCACAAGGGGGAGACCAAGGATCAATTAATTCGGGGCACAGTCAACCAGACTCGCTGAAAACTCTACCCTCTTACCTAGAAGAGTATGAAGCCAAGTCTGAGGTGAGAGAAATCCCATCTCAAAGACTTTCTTCTAACAGAGTGATGGATTCACAAGGGTTGATTGAGTTATTGTCCACCCCTGTGGCATGCACAATCACATTAGCCGAACTCCTAAGGTTACGACTAAACATGTGGACCACAGTAGGCAAATTCTTAGAAAAATTTGGAGTGAAAGACCCCACCTCGAAGCTTCAAGAAGGGATCAGAGAATTGGACAGGCCTCAACTAAACACAAGGCCAGTACCTTTAAAAAAGGTTGGAGAATATTGCGAGGGAGAAGATGGAAACACCACGCTACGAGTAGAATTCCTAGGAGTAGTTTCCAAAGCTATTCTTGACAGTGGAGCAGGAGACGCTATTGCCACTGAAAAAATCTGGAAAAAATGGGAAAAACCGGCTTTGAGAGCTACCAGAATGAAATTGCAATTGGCATATGGGTTCATGGAAAAGCCTCTAGGACTCTTAGAAAAAGTAATTGTCACCTCGTGCGGAATCAAGTATGAGCATACATTTGCAATAGTCGATTTTGACAAAAAGAACAATTACGAGATCATTTTGGGAAGACCATTCATGCGACAATTAAAGATGGTCCAGGATTGGGGTTACGACCACATATACCTCAGACATGGCGAGACCACAACCAAAATACATCTGAAAGACCATAGGTACAAAGATGTGAACCAGACACCAGTGGAAGAGTTTGATTTGGCTACCCTGGCAGGATCAGAACTCCCCACATGGTTAGGGCAACAAAAAGATCTATGGATGTGCGGAGCTTCACATTGTGGGAGCTTAAAAAGGGAGGAATGCGTCTTAGAAAGAGCTATTGAGGACAAGGATTATATTCCGGAACCTTTTCCTGAAGATGCCTTGGAACCTCTAGAATGGGAACACATACTAACAACATTGGATGTCTGTACAATTACAGATAGCCCAACGACGAAATTTTGTGTTAAGGATGGCTATGATGTGCTACCCTATTACATAGTAAGCCTTATACCAGGAGGAGATGAGATTGTAGAACCACTAGAAAAATAAGAGTTTTATAACTCCTCTGAGCATCTAGAGGTGAATAACGATGAAGATAACGAGTGTTCAGACAGCTCAAGCGCGCATGGGGAGAAAACAACGAATGACAAGTTTTATGATTTTGCCAATCAGCACCCTAGACGCCAGGAATGCTATAGGAAAAAACGAGCAGAAAACAAAATGAGAGAGAACTTGATGCCCAGGATAAAAGATAAAACTCACTATCTAATGCTTGTCAAAGCACAGGATTGTGTAAAAGACCAGATATCAGGAAGATTCTCGAGAGTGCGAAGGGAACGGACACAAGCGGAAAGAAAACAAGTACGGAAAGCTAAAACAGAAACAAAATTAAAAAAATCTCAAAAATCAAAACAAGAAACAACAAAAGACCCAGAGTGGACCAAATTGGAGCTTAGAAAGAAATACCAAGAACTAAAACGGTCTTTACGAGAGGTATGGACTACTGAGGGAGAAAGTGATGGTAACTTAGGAGTCAGAAAAAGGAAACATGAATGTACCATCACACTATCGAAAATTCACCATCCAGGACAGAAAAATCATAATGACACCACCAGTTAGGGAAAGGATAAACCAGGAATCTTATGATGGGCCAGAAAATGCAAAACGGATAGACGTCGTTGAACCAGGAGAAAAGTCTCAGCCGGTCTATATTGCAACTAATTTAGAGCCTGGCAAAGAAGAACTGTTAACACAACTTCTCAAGAAGTATAAAGATGTGTTTCAATGGTCCTACAAAGACCTCAAAGGAGTTGATCCATTGATATTCCAACATACAATTCCTTTGAAATCAGATGCCAAACCTAGCAAACAACGTCCTTATACATATAATGACACATTTGCTAAACGAATCAAAGAGGAGATTGACAAGCTGATGGAAGCTGAATTCATCTATGAAATCGATGGGTGTCACCCATTGTGGTTGTCCCCAAAAAGAATGGAAAGCTGCGAGTGTGTGTGAACCTCAAAAAGGTAAATGCAGCCACCATAAGGGATAACTATCCCTTGCCGATCACAGAACATGTACTTGAGAGGGTGGCCGAGAAACGGGCTTATTCCTTTCTAGATGGGTTTTCAGGGTATAACCAACTGGCAATTGTAGTAGAGGATCAACACAAAACAGCATTTGCCACAAAATGGGGAATATATGCATACAGAGTTATGCCTTTTGGCTTAACTAATGAACCAGCTACCTTTCAAAGGTTAATGACGCATGCGTTCAAAGAATACCTGAGAATATTCTTAGAAATATATATGGATGATCTTTGTGTACACTCTCTTCTACGAGAAGAACATATTGACCATTTACAAAAGGTATTTGAGAAGTGCAGAACATATCAAATATGTCCTAACCCAGAAAAGTGCATTTTTATGGTGAGGCAAGGCCGCATCTTAGGACACATTGTCTCAAGAAATGGCATAACCACTGACCTATACAAAATCAAAGTCATAGTAGACCTGCCCAGGCCTTCTAATGCGAAACAAGTGCAATCCTTCATGGGACACTGCGGATATTATCGAAGATTCATATATATGTATGCAGTCATTGCACAACATCTGTATCGTTTGTAGTCAGTTTCGACTAGACTGAGGAGTGTGAAACTTCATTCCAAAAGCTGAAGGAAAACCTTGTATCAGCACCGGTACTTAAGGCACCAGATTGGAAAAAGATATTCCATGTTCACATTGATGCATCTGCATATGCAATCGAGAGTATTCTGGCTCAACCTGGAGACGGAACAATGGATTTACAGTTTGTTATGCAATCCGACAGTTAAACAGTGCATAAACCAACTACACAACCACCGAAAGAGAGGGGTTAGGAATGATTTATGCTGTAAAGAAATTTCGGCATTATTTGCTCGCAAACAAATTTGTGTTCTTCACAAATCATCAAGCTCTTTTATATCTGGTAAATAAACCATGCAATACTGAGAGAATTGTACGCTGGTTTATTATATTTCTAGAGTTTGATTTCACAGTGGTGGTCAAAAAGGGTAAAACTCATCTACGGGCTGATCATCTTTCAAAGCTACAAAACGGGGAAGCTCTTGAAGGAGTAGATGATGACATACCTGATGCGTATCTTTTCAATATTGAAATGATACCCAAATGGTCTCAGGAAATTGTTAGCATTCTTTCCTTTGGAGGTAGATTTGATAACAAGGAAAACAGATCCAAACCGCAAACAATTCGACAAACAAAAAACTTCCAGTTGATTCAAGGATGGCTGTATCATCTAGGATCGGACCAAATTCTACGACTATGTATAAATCCGGAGGAATTCAAGTGTTATCTTGAAGAAGCACATATCTAGGATTGTGCATTTCATTGTTCAACAATGAAAACACACCAAAGACTGAAACAGTTAGGGGTTTATTGGCCAACTATGTATGCTGACACACATGCTTATGTTGACAATTGTACTATATGTAGTGCCAAACGACCAGTGGACCATGCGACATTGTTTCAGGTAAACATTGCACTTGCATGGAGTCAATATATCATTGATTTCCTAACCACAAGGACGTTTCTTGAAAACATCACAAGAGCACGGAAAAGGGCTATAGAGATGGAGGCTCGTGACTTTAATTTAATTGGGAACCAACTCTATAAGCGAGGAAAGGACAATCAACTTAGAATCTTGCAAGTGAAAATGAATACCTGCTGATTCTAGAACACGCACATGGAGGAATAAGTGGAGGCCATTTTTCAGGCGCGATAAGACGGCAAAAATTGTCTTAACCGCAGGAATATGGTGGCCTACATTGTATATGGATGCTGAGGAGTTTGTAAAGCGTTGTGACACATGTCAGCGAACCAAGGTGCCGATAAAGAGAGATGAGATGCCACTACGGCCAATGATGGGAGCAAGGACATTTGCAAAATGGAGCATTGATTTTGTGGGGCCTATTCACCCTCTACATATCGCACCCATACCCAATATATCATTGTGGCTACGGACTATCTTACAAAATGGACGGAAGCCAAGGCAACACAAAAAGCAAACACACGAACCACTGCACAATTTTTGTATGAGAATGTCTTTGTACGATACGGGTTACCAATATAAATTGTCAGTGATCGAGGAACACATTTTCTTAATGAAGTCATTGAATATCTGATAGAGGTCATACATAGAAAATCTGCTCCATATCATCCACAGGCAAATGGACAAGCTGAGGCCACAAATAAAACACTATGCACAGTTCTGACTAAAATTGTATCAGAGTCAAGAACAGACTGGGATCAACAGTTACACTCAACACTATGGGCATACAGGGTAGCTTATAAAACATCAATAGGAACGACACCGTACAACATGGTGTTTGGCATCAATGCTATATTACCCATAGAGTTTTTAATTTCAACTCTACGAGTAGCGAAACGCTTAGAATGGACAGGGCATGAGCTCTCTTCAAGAATAGATGATCTTGAAAAGCTAAATGAACTTCGCTTACGAGCTGTAGCTTCGATTGTTCAAAACAAGTGATTACGTACTTGTTTATACCTTGAAGCAACATGCAAAGAAACTTAAAAAGCGAGGGATGGGACCCTTTGTGATTAGTGACTTATCACAAAGTGGAGCTGTCAAGATTGCTACATTAACAGGGGAAGAAATGCCAAATTGGATTAGTGGGTGGCGATTAAAGAAATATCATTTACCACTAACACATGATATGCTTCAACAAATCCATCAAGAAAAACAACGAATGAAGGAGAAACAGAGGTTACGGGAAGAAGCCCAAGCAGAAGCAAAAGAACGTATTGCAAAAAGACGGCTTCTACGACAACAACAATGTGGATCACCATTGTGAATCAATGCTATTCGACTAACAAATTTTGATGAAGACACAGTGGAGCCAATAATTGCAGTCAAAGTGGGTAGCAATCAAGTTGAATCAACGGCATTGCTTGATTTTGGAGCTCAAGCAAATCTAATCTCTTACATATTATACAAACAGCTCAAACCCACAGGTCAACTACATCCCACTCCACAAGTGCTGGAAAGTAGTACATCACATTCGCTGAAAACATTGGACTGGATTATATTACATGTAGAAGTACATCAATATATTTACCCACACAAGTTTTATGTGGTCGAGGATGAAAGCACATAACACCCCATGTTGTTGGAACAATTTTGGCAAAAAGAGTACAATGTGCAGATAGATTGGAATGCGGATGCAGTAAAAATTCAGCATGCACAAAATCAACAGGTTGTAGCCTTTGCTCAGCAACCACGGAAGAACCAGATGGCACCAATGCAATCACTAGATAAAAAGCCCAAAGGCTGGGTGCCACTAAAGAACAACATGGAGAAAAAATGGGGAACTGCCAACCATGTTCACTACAAGCATAAAAAGTCACCGACCGTAGTGAAAAGATCGAGGTTACCAACACGAGACAAACAAGTATGGGTGCAGAAGGATAGAAATGACATGGCAGACAAACAGCAATACAACAAAAGAACTCAACAGAAGAAAACAGTTCAACCAAAAACCAAGGGAATAAAATAGATATGGATCCAAAAGAAACTGCTCAGCAACAACTTAAATGCGGCTCGCATTTGGATCCCGAAACCGAAGCAACAGGAACTCCCTTCAGTACAAGCAACATCGAAAGGCAGAGACACACAACATATGAAACCGGCAAACCGATTTATGTGGGTGCCAATCAGCAGCAAACCAATGATAACTGCGGAAGTAGAAATAAACCTACAAAAACCTCCAAAACAAAGCTACAAATGGAAAGCAAAAGAGACAATGAATACGGCCAGTCCAGCCAAGACAATTCTCTCCGAAGAGACAACCATGGACATATTGATTGTAGCGGCAAACCAAGCGACTTTTGTAAGAAAGACGATCAAACAGCGAGCGGTACAATTACAAATTTTACTTGCAAAGAAAATCTGCCGACCAAATCAACAACAAACAGGAAACCTCGACGGCGAATGCCAATAAGCATCTTGCTTATACCCTCCTCTTGCACAGCATTAACTTTTTCCATGCATTGATCGAGTATGCATCATATAGGGCCACATTACACGACCAACCATTAGCACAATTTTTTAACCCATGCACGACACATACACCGAGGCAATACCTTGTCATCCGGGAGGACTCCGACTACGAGGGGGGGAGCCATTCTCAAATGCGGACCCAATGGAAGAAAGAGCAAAAAAGGGCATGTTTTTCGACTATTTTTAAGGTTTATCGTTTGATTGTGAAATTTTCTGGACTAACCTCAGTACAGATGCCCTTATACAACATGAATCTACAAGTATATGGGGCCAAACGCCAAATCAAGCCCCTAGGTGTGTGTATATAAGTAAAAATAGCCATTTTTCGGACAAAAATATTGGTAAAACGGAGAAATCCGGCCATAAAAATTGCATGTGAGTGTATATAGTGTTTTGCGGTGATGTTTTTTATTTATTATGATTTTTGGGGATTTTCTGGGTTTGATTGCTATTTTCCTTTTAATTTTACTAATTTTCGGCAGAAAAACTTCAAAAATACACAAAGCAGGTGAAAAACGGTCGTAATGAAAAACAAAAAATATGGGAATGATCAGTGACTATAGGACAACCTATGGTGAGATTGGAGCGGAAAGCGTGTTTTTGCCAGATTTTGACCGAAACGTCAAATTTCTCGTAAACTGGGCAAGTGGAGTCCAAATCAAGAAATTTTCGAGCCTAAACCGCATCTCGCAAGAAGTTGGGAGCACATGTCAAATTTCACGAAAAGTGGTTCGGGGACCCCTATTATAAGAAATTTTCACTTCATTTTAAGCTCATTTTCACTATTGACTTTTGAGAGAAAGCTTCTGCCACCTAGAGCGAACGGAACTTCCAGAAGCTTCTACGATGCACACGACCACCCGACAGGCTCCAGACATGAGAGGTAGGCTCACCACCTTAAGCTTTTCGCGCATGTTTGTTGTTTTGTCGCAAAAACTAGCGTAGGGTTCACACAGAAAGCGAGCGGTAGAGACCTACAGGTAGTCGCGACCACCTAACGGCTAGCCCAAAATCAATGAGGTTTCATCGGCAGCTTACCCTAGTATAGGAGACCACTTTTGGATGACCAAAGGTAGTAGAAAACCATCGAGAAAAACCCTAATTCGTAGAGCCCCGCAAGAGGCCACCAAATGGGAAATCGGCGGAAAGGCGCCCAAATGCTACCAAAACTCAGGGGTAGGAGCATTTCGACATGCTCGACAAGTCTATATAGCCCACATGGCCATACGGTGACCCGAAGCGGCACTAAACTTCAGAAACGGCATCAAACACATAAAGCGTCAAATAGCTCTCGCAGCCAAACCGCATGTCCGTTTGCCACCAAACTTCACGAGCGGCTTTCCTAAACCATCAACAACCAAGTCCTATGGTGGTAGACCACCACAAGTCATCGACGACATGAAAACGCAACCACGGGCGCTTCTAGAGCGACAAATTGCTAAATGGAGCTCCGGTGAAGCCAACGTCGACAAAAACCATATGGTAAGGATCCCCAAGGGATCGGGAAACTATGGAGACCAACATCAAAAAGTTTCATCGCCGAAAAGCACTCCAAAAGTCAGAAAACGGCTCAGAGGCTCTGAAATCCACACAGGGAGTTTCTTTCTATCAAATTGACTTTTTTGTTGAAATAATGCTTAAAAGGGACTCACGGGGGCTCAGGGCAGGCACCAGTAGCACCTCCAACAAAAATTTCATCACGAGACATCCTACGCGTAGGATGTCTCAAGGCCAAATCTAGGCACCAAACCTAACATTTCTCATCACACACAGCTTCTGAATAGCCTGTACAAGCTCTCCACCAAGTCTCATCACATTTGGGCAAAAATTGACCTCTTGTGCACCAAAAAACGCAAAGTCAGAGCATAGAGGCAATAATGGGGCATAGACCTACCAAAACTTGTCCCAAATCACATGAAACTTGCACGATACATTCATGAGTACATTGCCAAGCTATCTGTGTGGTCACATGCAAAAAATGATGAAATAGACATCCTACGCGTAGGATGTCTAAATGATATTTTTGGCCCACAGATGGTTTTTTTCAATTCCAGATCTCTTTATATCACCTTCAAGAGCTCATATATCAAGTTTCAAGCCATTCCCGTCTCTTTTGGCTCCCAAATCCTCCAAGATGCACTTTTTGGGCCTAAAATCGCTACACATGCTCTTACCAACACCAAATCTTTTCCAAATCAAAATCCAAGAGTAGGGCCATGTTCCACATGCCAAGAGCTACCCACATAACAAATCTCAAGCTATTTTGATGAAAAAGACATCCTACGCGTAGGATGTCTCCAGCATGATTTTGAACTTCTGTGCAAGAAATGACCTCATGGGAGTCATTACCATGGTGCAAGAAGCTCATATATCAAATTTCAACCCATTTGAATATCATTTTCCACCTGTTGTGGACATCCTACCAAAATTGTGAGCCTAAAGCCTGAATCTGCCCAGATATGCTCTTTTTGATGCCCAAACCCAATTTCAATCATATAGCCATGTTGCATAGGCCAAGGACCATCAGCTTGCCAAGTTTCACCAAAAACTGATGAAAAAGACATCTTACGCGTAGGATGTTTAAATGATAAATTTTGGCCAGAATGATAATGTGAGCACATGCAGGGTTTCCCAAGTTCCTTTTAAGTTTTATTTTCAATTTTCAAGTCATTTGGATAGTTAAAACTCAGTTTCTCAGCTAATATGGAAAAAACGCTAACTTCGGACTATTGAGTGCAACAGGATCCATGGCAGCCGCAAAATCACCGGCAGAGAAGAAAAGGATGACAATAAAAGATTACTGGGAAGAAGTGGAGCCGTTTGTCATCCCAGAAGGAACTCTAAAGCCAACCAACACCTGGATTCAGGATGACTTGCTCGAGTCCAATGACTTAAAGATCTACCAAGGTGTGTTCAAGGATCCTGAAGGAAATGCAGTAGAGCTACCCATGATACCACGGGAGCTCATTGAATTTGCCAGAAGCAAGATGGGAGAGTACTTGGAGAAGATAGATCTCCATAACTATTTTGAAGCACTGCCAGCAGGAATTGACATAAAACGAGTGTGGGAATTTGTAACCACGATCAAAGAAGATGGAGTTGCCAGAGTCACACATCTGCACGGCAAGCCAGACACTATGATTATCATCACAGAAAGGGTGGTGGCAGATGCGCTAGACATCTCCAACAAAGGGGATAGTGTGACCAAGAGAAGATATGAAGTAAAGGTGTACTCACGAAAGAAGAACAATTACACCTTTGAAGACATTGCAAATCCTAAAGTGGCTGTCATGAGCCAGCTCTACAACCAGTATTTCCATATGTGTACAAAGCGGCCACAGAAGTACAGAATGCCACCTGAAGCAATTGCTACCACCTTCACCTGGGCAATGAAGAAGAGCAAGCCGAAGGTGATCAACTATGCTACCTATATCCATGACAATCTGGTGAAGATGGGAAACAAGAATCCCACCTACATTGTGCCAGGTGAACTGATAACAAAAGTGGTTTATGGAGCATTGCACGCCAAAGGAAATTGGCCTGCCCCTCCATCACAGAATGACTGGCTAAGGCTCAAAGAAGATAAAGAAGAGGAACCGCCCAAAGCACCCAGAGTTGCTACACGCTTGAAGCGCTGGTTAGAGACCGTGCAAGAGGAGCAGCCAGAGTTGAAGAAAGGAAAGAAATAAAGCTAACAAGTGCCAATCAAGGAGACCAAATCTCAGAAAGCAGCACGGCTTGAAAGATTAATGGAAATCTTCAAAGTCGAAAGAGTCCTCAAGGGAGATTTGAGCGAGCTATGGAAGCCCTCACTAGAAGCAATGTCGGGATCATCCCGAAGGGTGCATAGAGATAGATTTGAAGATTACATCAATAATTTTAAGATCCTTGATGCTACAATAGAAAATATCCCAAATGTACCATTTACAGAAGCAGAAGTGGATGAAGTACGACGGCAACTGCTAGAAGAGCAGGAAGGCCAAGAGAGAGAGAGAGAGAGAGAGAGAAATACAAAGGCGGACAGGGACTTCAAGAAGAAGCCAGCAACTCCACCGTCAAGCCCGAAGTCCCCAGCCCACCGCCATCACCACCTCCTCTTAGCCCTCCACAAACCCAACAAAAGGAGGAGCTAGACAAATCTGATGATCAAGAAGATTCAAAGCAAGAGAAGAGCCAAGAGCAAGAGCAAGAGCAAAAGGAAGAAGCCAAGCCCAAAGATGAGCAGCCATAGCCAGAGGAAAGAAGGTTTAGCATATACCTTGATCTTTCTAGTTGCGGGGTATTCAAGAGAAGAAGCAGCCACTGTGCTATTTGAGCTGCCAAGCACAAGGCCTAAGGAACAGAAGCCGAGCCTGCGGTTAGTGGAACTAAAAGAGATGGCCACTGATACAGTGACCTACAGCCACCTACCAATGACTGGGACGTGGTGATGCACAAGTAACCGGGCTCAGGGCAAAATCGTTGGCCATGGAAAGTAAGGTTGGCAATCTCAAAGCCAATGAAGTTCTGATCAAATCTAAAGTAGACACACTACAAAAACAAATCCAAGGCCATATAGAGAAAGAAGCAGAGCTACAAGCCAATCTGGCCATGGCATTGCAAAGATGCCAGGAGATAGAACGAGAGAATCAGGCAGCAGATCAAAGAATTCAAAGAGCTGAAGAAGAATACAGAAAACTCAGCAAGTCATTGACAGATGCAGAAAGGGAAAGGGACAACCTAACCCTACAACTTGCTGAAGAATCCAAGGAAGTGGAAGCCATGAGGAATTCCAAAGAGAAGGCAGAGATAGAGCAGGAAGCTAGCCAGGATGTGGTCATCGAGCTAAAAGACTAGATTAAAGTCAAAGATCAAACCATCCAACGGCTTACAGGCATCTCCTGCCAGAGTCAGAGCTGCTAGCTTGACTCACACCACTTCAAAGACGGAGTTGTATGAAGAACAAATGAAAGAGCTCCAAAAGGAGTTAACCTTAGAGAAAAGCAGAGGCTGATGATGGACGAGGGGTCAGTGGTCATGCAAACCCGCATGGAGGAAGAGCACAAAGCAATGCAGAATGAGCTAGAAACCATCAAGAGAAACCTCGAAGAGGCAGAAAGGATAAATGCCGATCTAAACGACCTCCTCGTGAATATGGGAGAACAAGCTGAAGCAGAAAAGAAGACATTTCAAAAGCAAATAGAAGAGCTGAGAGGCCAGCAGCAAAGAGAAGAGCAGTTTAGCACCGGGCCAGCAGCCATGGAGGGAATAGACATGGAGAATGTGGCAGATCTAGTGGACACCACCATGCAAGAGGAAATCCTTGTAGGACCCTCTCAAGAGCCACAAGATCTGACACAAGAAGAAGAAGAGAATATGCAAAAGGCCATAGAAGCGGAAATCAGAGACACAGCCAAAGAAGCCATGGGAGCGGAGCAGAGGGTCTTTAAATCAATGACTATTCAGAAGATAGACGCCAGAAACCTTCGACGTGAATGGCTACAACCCTCTCTCCCATATCCTTTGCTGAAATATGAAGCTACCACAATCAACAAGCGGATCAGAGAGGAGCCAACAGTACCAATGTACAAAGCAGACATCTCCAAGCATGAAGGGGTAAAGTTGATAGTAGACTCTCAACCCAGGTGGAGAAAGGCATGGCTGACAAAGTATCCACGGTATCTAATCCATTCGGTAGAGGCACCTAAAGTGATCAGAGACAACCTCAGTTTCTGCCCCCTACCAAGGATGAGGACATGGAAGGCCCATGAGTTGCTGCAGAGAAGCCAACCTACTTGGCTAAATTACCCGAAGCTGCCAGGCTCGAAGGCAGGCGAGAGAATAAGTTAGCAATACATGGTGAAAACCCTAACGGGCTCCATCAAATTGTTCACTGGCTCGCCTGACCTCTCGTGCATCATGATGAGGAAGATTTGTAAAACCCTTTTGGCAGTCTTCGAAACATTCAAACCAGGCCAGGCAACAGACAGTATCTTCTTCTTTCAAGATACATACAGAAGTGCATACGATCTGTCTGGTCATCCATCCCACGAGGTGATACATGCATTGTATCAAAGGATCATGTTTTTACCATCTTATCACCTCCAGGCCTTTGAAGAAGCCTTCTACACCGGCTTCTTCACAATCAGCACAGACATATTCGGCCCAACACTACTAGCTCCACATGCGAGATATGAGTCTCTTCTTAAGATGAGAGACAGCCTAAACTGAAGAAGCAGCTCAACAGCCATGTCGGGGAAGACATGAACAAAGAGGGGGGAGTGTTAGAAGCTGGACACACCCTACGGAAAATGACTGGTCGGCGGATTATTATTTTTTGTAATTATTCATTTATTGAGAAAACCCGACATTTCACCTTTGTGAATATTGGGGCTTATAGAAGTTTCCAGATTGTATCCCAGTTTTGACATTTAGATTGAGTAGATGGTTAAATTGAAACATTAGGGTTTGAGATTGTAAGGTATTTATACCACTTTTTGACCTTAATGAAAACCCTTTGTCATTTTAAAAAAAAGCATTGTCTGTGAGTGAGCGTACTGTGTACGAGAGAGAGTGAGAGCTTCATCTTGATGCTACGCACGCATCGGTGGTCGGAATTGAGTGCGGAGAAGTGCAACGTGTTGCCCTCGATGAGAGCTACGCGCCAATACCTACATTGCGCGCGTACGGTCCGGTTTTGCGAGCTCGACCTACGAGCTTCATCTGGTGATTCGGTGAGCATACATTATCCGTTTTTGCATTTCAGAATATCCACACGTTCGCATCGAGTAGAGCTACACATTAGGCACTTTAGTTTTTGGAAACGACGACCTGCAGATTTCGGCCAGACATCCTACGTGATTTTGCACCGGGTGTTTAGGGTTGGGATTTTGACCTTAGGGAGAGCGACCTATTAGTGTTAGTAGGGTCTTTTTCAAGTTCTGTGGCGTTTTGAAACTGTTTTATGGGTGTTCGGCTCTAGAAAGCGTTGTAGGAAACCTCTTCTTATGCACTCTTGAAGGCGATAGCTTAGACATTGGTTAGAGGCCTCTGTAAGAATTAGTCGAAAGTCGATCGAGTGTAAATTGACACCCTACGCTTGCTTCCACGCGCCTACGGATCGAGTTTCATCCTTAGCTGACAAATCTTGTTAAGTGAGTTCTCGCTGTGCTGACGTCCATCGCGACGTGTCCGCCAACACTCTTCTTGAGTGAAGACTTTGATGTGCCTAGAGAAATCAAGCCTATCAATGCTCTAATTTACCTGTCGTAATTGTGAGTGATAAACTCTACATTGACAATGCAGCTTTGAGCATACCTTATAGTGTTGTTGACATTAAAGTTTGAAAAATAGATTTAGGACAAAAAAAGGAAATATGGACACTACTCAAAGTTTGCTCTCGAAGTTTGACAAAAAGTCAAAGATAGAGAGAATTTTTAATATTCCTATCTCCACCTATGAAGTCTAAAACTAAGCTCAAAGATAGTAGAAGGGGGGATGTGCATGTACCCGTTTGAAACTCTAGAGAGTGTGTGAGACAAAACTCAAGCACAAACTTGAGTCACAAACTGTAAAACATAACCAAAAAATAAAATAAAATGATGTAAAGAGATACCATTACCACCAGGAGTTGATACGAAGCGTACTTTTGGAGCAAGCTTTGGAGTGCGCTTTTTTGGATATTGCTCTACTAGCCAAATCTAGTGTAAAATCTCGCTCTGAAAGATTTCTCCAAACAGATTTTTCACAGCAAGCTTCATTTTATCTCCCTCTTTCTCTCTCCCTTTTCCCCCTCTCTATATTCTCTCTCTCACTCTCTCTCTCTCTCTCTCTCTCTCTCTCTCTATATATATATATATATATATATATATATATATATATATGTGTGTGTGTGTGTGTGTGTGTGTGTGTGTGTGTGTGTGTGTGTGTGCGCGCCCCATCTCTCTCTCTCTCTCTCTCTCTCTCTCTCTCTCTCTCTATGTTACATTATCTCATAAGATTTACAACTTAGCCAGAATGGTTCTAGCTCTAGCCTGAATGTCTTTATCAAGGATTTCCATAACATCTTCCATCATCTTAGCTTTCAAAAGATGTATTGGCAGTCATGATGTATACTGGATTTCCCCCTCAAAAATAACATGATTCATCCTAGTCAAAATGAACCATTTAAACCAATATGCAATAGTAGGATAATACCAAAATAGATTATTATGTGTTTCCAGTCTTCCAAATCCCCCACATTTTTCATTTCATATGTTTTTTTTGGAAATTTTCTCAGTAGTTAACACCCCCCACACATGAGCCTCCACTGGAAAGCTTTACCCTTGTACATATGTTTTCTCTGCTATATAGATGTAAGAGACGTGTCCACTAGGATTTGGCTTTATGCACACCCAAGGTTTTATGGCATTTAGAAAAAATGTAAAATGAATGCAAAAGCAAGAGCCTATAGAACTTATTTAAAAGCCCACTAGTTCGCCACATTATTTGGTATGGCCCAATCTCTATGGCTATCCTCGTCATTCGTGATCAATGAGATCTGGATTCTTCTTATACAAGCTCCCATAGTGGACCAAGTGCCTCTGAATGTGTATGCAACTCCAAATTGTCTTCTAGCCGTAGAAAACAATTTAAAGTGGTTATGAGAGTCCATAACTTTTCCAATCTAATAGGCATTCTTCTTGTGCAAAGAAAGTGTCCTTCTTCCTAGTACATAAACATTGGGTTTATTTAGATTTCAATAGCAAAAGAGTTCCCTATGTACCTAACCCATCCATTCCATACAAGTTTAGAACATGTAAGCTTTCAAGACTTGACAACCATCTAAGAAGTAGCAAAGGCAGTTTTAATAAGGGAAGCAGAAAAGAGTTGATCCCAAGAAGACGTTTTCGAGAGACCATGAAAGTGCACCAGAAATGCATCCACCAGATACCACATGCACTTTGTATCAGTATGTAGCATATGTTTAAGAAAGGTTTCTCTCCTGGAATGAGCATGCATTTGCAAGTTCAAAATTTCCAAAACCTCCATATCTAGAATGAAGAACATAAAGTCATGATTGATCATAGTTGCATATCCTTTATTGATACCCCATATATATTTAATCAAGACATAACTAAATGCAATTAGATTCTTCATTGACTAGTCCAAGGGAGGAAAAAAATTACTGAATATGAGGAATCAAGATGGCTTGCAAAATTCTTACTCAAACATGAAATGGCCACTCAAGATAGTGCCATGTAGCTACCTTCTTATAGACCATAGCCCAAACCCAATCTTGCATATGTGCTAGGACACCATAAACCCTAATGGATAGCCCAAATGTCTAAAGAAGTGCATCGTTCAATTAAGATTTAATCACATTAACATGCAGACCAATATCAAGTGTGTACAGATCCAGGCCGTTCATTGACATAGCCAAGGTGACATTGTTAGCCTTCAAAAATAGGGTAGTACCATTTGCAAACCCTTGCCCAATAATTTGTTTCTATTTTAGTTGTAGGCCCTGAATGTGTTCCTTGGAAGCCACGCACTCTACATATGTGTACAAGGGACGCAAAGTCATTATCAATGAAGCCTACAATGTCATTGACATTGGAAAGATAGAAAATGCTTTTTTTTAAAGGATGGTGAGATGATTCCAAATATGCAATGCAAAAGTTTCAACTGTATGTTGCCCTTTCACATCAGGGTCGACGATAAGATGATCCTTAAGGGTGGAATTCATGGTTGTAGGGTCAAAGGGCTTATCATTTTTGCCTACGGCTTAGGCCGAAGCCACGTCTTTGGGAGTGAGGAAAAAGGTTTCAAGAAGTGACATTGCTATAGAGGTCCAAAGTGGATTTAAGCAGTTGCAGTTCTATGTTGATAGAAGATAGGGAGGCGTGTTGTTTTGTGACTAATGACCGTGGAAGACCATGGAAATGCTTGCCTTGTCATGCGTGCTAATCTTTATTCTCTCTCTCTCTCTCTCTCTCTCTCTCTCTCTCTCTCTCTCTCTCTCTCTCTCTCTCTCTCTCTCTCTCTCTCTCGGAGCAGTATATCTTCCAATGTCAATTAATTAAATACTTAAATATGTTATAAGAAAAAGGGAGTGAGGGGAAGGGAGCCAGGGGTGAAGTTGGTGGTGTAGGTATTATTGATGCTGGGCAGCAAGGTGGTCAAAGAGGTTTTTGATGGGGCCCATTCAAGTGACAATGGCCTACATGAAGAAGATGAACATGGAGAACATGGCAAGGCGGCCATTCTTGATCTCCTTCACCTTGAGCTTGGAAAAGGCCTCCGGGTCTTCATCCAAGCAAAAGGGGTCGACCTGGCCACCGGAGTAGATGGGGTTTGACATGTCACCTAGGCCACTTGATAGCCCTCCACGGTTACCATGAGGATGACTTGGCATGCCCAATTGGCAAGGATGCTTTGCGTGTGCACGAGGCCAGGGTTACCTAGGTACTCCAACCCTCCATCATTGAAAATCTGTGAGCTGGCCTTGAATCAGATGGTCTCGATAAATGAGACGTCGTTCTTGGCAAGCAGCTCCACGGTGATGCAACCGAAGGTGACCATCATGGCCGAACGAGCACATGTGGATGACCTCTCAGAGGGGCTCATTATGTATTCAACATGCATATCGCGTGAGTTCAAGGACTACTCCTAAAAGTCCTTATGTGTAATTTTTTTATGAATAAAATATACCCTTTTCCCATTCAATCTGTAAAAAAAAACCATGTCCACTTAATAATAGCCTTATGTATGTGAAAATGTGAGAAAAAATGAAATTCAATAACCCCTTTTGCTACTTCACATGATAGTCACATGATTATTAAGTGACTCCCTGAGATGACCTCCAGGGTTGTGTCCTTGGCAAAGGTCTCAGGTCAGCGAATAGGCCAATAGTAGTCCCTAGGGAATTCACCTACTATGAGCTAAGAAGGGGGAGATCCAAAGAGGGGGCCCAGATAGAGGGGGTGGTGCGGCCCATACCAAATGTTACTATTGGAGCCCTTGCTAGTCTTCATCTGCATGCATGCCTCAAAGTCCCCCACATTGCGTAGCAGCTTGCTTTCCTACTACTTCAAGACGGCCTAGCCACAGAAGGAGGAGGAGAGGGTGGTGGAGGCCATTGCTTCAACAAAATTTACGTATGTGAGATTGTCAGAGTGAGAGTGACCGTTGTTGGATCTCCCTCCCTCTCTCTCTCTCTCTTTCTCAACTTTAAGAGCTAAGTGCCCACTTGAGCTAAGGGTGTGGGAGCTTAGCGCTCGGAAGTGCAAGACCCGTGCATCCCTCTCTTAGGGGATGTGTTTATGGTGGTGTGTATGTCTTTGAATATGCTGGCATAGTTTCTGTTGTTCGTATGCAATGGATCTAGTTTTGACACTATCACACTTCTAAGCTTCAATTGGTTTGTTTTAGGAACTCTAGCAAATCCAATATTGCCGAGAATAGCTTCAATTATAGCCCCTTATGGAACTAGCTTTGGGCATTGGTAATTGAGGGTAATAGGGGTGACTTATCTTACTAACCAGCTTAAAAGAAATTTTTTGTAAGTTTTCTTATGCATGCATTAAGGAATTTAAAAAGTGTGTAAAGCCTTGATTTAGAGAGAGAGAGGGAGAGAGAGAGGGGGGGGGGGATATATATATATATACATACATAGAGATAGATAGATAGAGAGAGAGAGAGAGAGAGAGAGAGAGAGAGAGAGAGAGAGAGAGAAGAGAGGTAGAGAGACTCACAGAGAGATAGAACCCATATTCATAATCTTTCAATGTGCTGCAATCAAAATGTGGAAGATAAGTTCAAAGACTGGAGCTTTCCTACCACAAGTGCAAATTGGTGGACTTCTTTATCCGGGAGATCCGATGGTCATCCGCTGCCTCCATCAAGGATATTCTAGGAATGCAACAAGATGTGGAAACTAGTAGATCATCAGATTGGTGGCTAGCAAAAAACTAAACATTTATGCCAATTGCATTGTTCCTACAAGATAAGATGTTCTTGTGGAGAGTGTTGATAGGAGCACTACCTATAGGCTTGCCAATTCAAAAGAGATTTGGGCTTGTATGGCAAGGGAAATGGTTTTGGAAGCCTGCATGAGGTCTAAAGGTGACTCATGGTCCAACCTCAACATAAAAAACAGACTTCCCTCCCCCCCCCCCCCCCCCCCCCGCCACACCACCCCATTGGGGTAAGGGCTCAATTAAATGATTTACTAGGAAGTTTATTGGAAATTTTTGTAAAGATGTAGGTACACTCATGTGCAAGGAAGAGACCATGTATTGGAAAGGAACGGGTAGACATAATGGAAGTCTTGCGCCTTAATAACCATTGGATTGCAATAGCCAAGAATCTCCACAACAAGGCCTTTGATACCTTGGACTCCTTTTGGGATTATCAGAAAGGGGATTGGCAATCCTTGGAGCATATAAAAAGTTGTGATGTAATCCCTCAATCCAGAGGAGATCCTCATAGGAAGATTACTTGAAAAAGTCTTAAACCTAACCCTTCCTCTCTGGTCCACACCATTGGATTGGAAAGCTTGGTTAGGAGAAACGTTGTCTAGCTCGCCCAATAGTAAAACAATCTATGAAAAGCTTTGCTCTATGAAGGATTGGATTGATCACCTCAATAGGATTTGGTCCACAAAGTGGATTGCAAGCGAATGGAGCCAAGTAGTTGGAAACATGTGGAAGGCTAAATGAGAAGAGGTTATCCTTTAGAAAGTAATTTTTGGATTCATACCAACCATAGATAAGGCAAAAACAAGAGGTTTAGGCAAAGGCACCCATGTAAGATGCAAACACCCGAATGAAACCCTTACACACCTTCACGAGCATTGTCTACACGTGGGTGTACACACATTTGGAAACTCCCTTCTTTAGACATGACCTTGCTATGGACTCTAAATGCATTGACAATAAGGAACTTCTTAGTAACAAGAAAAGTCTCCTAAAGCTCTAGTCACTTTTTTGAGTTTTTTTTCTTCAATAAATCTAGGTTTTTTTTTTTCCTTTAGGTCTCCCAAGCTAGAAAAAATGAAAACTCTGTCAAAACATATTAAGTGCTTAAGTGAAGGGTGAATTTAAAAAATGAAAAGACATATGAAGGTGGAAAGTCAAAAATCATTTTGTGTCGATATAAAGAGGTAGTTTACTTCACATTGTATATTTGTGTTCCTTCTTCTTTATTTTCCCTTAGCGTTTTCTTCTCTTTGAAGTGTCCTCTCTCTCTCTCTCTCTCTCTCTCTCTCTCAATTTTGTATCCATCCTTCTCACATCCAATTGATATATTAAATCTACGTGCTTCGGCATTGCCCATTGTTGCGTGCTATAGACTAATGCATTGTTTTTATTGTTATTGAGAAAATATTTGAATTGGGAATACCTTTGATTTTTTTAAAGCCATTATGAATATCTTTTAATATAATTTGCTTCCATAAAAGACATGCATATAAATAAACACAATTTCCTTTACAACTTCTCCGAATAAATGTCAATGAGTGCTAAGTCATTTGATAGAGCAAGAGCCTCTTGAGTCTACGGTCTTGGGTTCACACTCCCTTGATAGCTCATGTGACATGTTGCCCTTAGAAGTTGTTTCCCTAGTCCATATGATGAAATGGCCAACCTTATCCGGCTGAGATGCTCCACCTCACAAAGTCGAGTGTGTGAGTTATAATTTCAAGTTCTTACTCTCCCTATTAAAAACAAGTGAAAAGGTCACGATGGTTTTCTAAAACAATAAGAAAGTGATAAAATCATTAGATTGAGTTTAACTAGAATTATATAAGTGTTTGGGAAAGTCTCTTTTAATAAGCAATCGAGTATCCTCCTCACAAAGAAAGAAACCAAAGATACTAGACTTTTTTTAAAAAAATTAAGATTTTTAAAGTGAGTTTTGACATCATTGCATCGGTTTTTCTTCTCTTTACCATGGTTTGTTTATATATATATATATATATATATATATAAACATACATACATACATATATATATATATATATGTGTGTGTGTGTGTGTGTATATCATAAAAAGAACTCATTAACATATATTATATATTAATTGACAAATGGCCGCAAGGCCCCTTGGGCTTTTTGGATACATGAGGTGAGGCTACCACAAAATTCTTCTTATTATGATTGTGAGATGCATGTGCATTTGTAGGGTCATGCATGTGCATGCTAGGCAATATCTTTCCATCTAGATCACCATGGATATAAGCTTGCACTCAATCACTAAGTGTCTTCCTCATGCATTTTGGGGTTCTATGTTTTAACATGCTTCTTAACCTCAAGATTTAGCCCATGAATGAATCTTCTCACTTTACACACACACACACACACACACACATATATATATATATATATAAAATAAAAAAATTTATTAATATATATTATATATTTTTTCATTTATATTGTGTGGGTGTATGTATAGAACTTACTAGAATTATGCAAAATAAAGCTTCACTGTTAGCCTTCTAAAAGAATAGAATGCAAGAGGAAGTGAAGCCATGCGAGTAAGTGAAATAAAAATATCCGTTCAATACTTTAAAACCAAACTAACATGTAATGTAAGTGTCAATCATGACAATGAAAACATTGAAAGTATGCTAACCCAACACTAGAAGTTCTTTTAGAAAGGAAAAAAAAACCTACAAATAGGGAGTTGAAATTTTAAGGCATGTCTTTGTAATTTTTCGCTTTTTCAAAGTGTGCACGGAGCATTGTATTTTTTCTTCCTTTGCTTAGATATGGTAAAGGGGCCAACTTTAGGCCACCTAAGCCGCATGGGCAATTGGTGAAAGCATATTGCATAGAATCAATCGTACAATTGCGCAAAAGGTCAATGCTCATCGTTACAACCAGCAAAGAGTCCGTTGCGAACAGTCATTCACAAGTGTCGTACGACAACAAAAGAATTTTTGTGTAACAAAATCGGTCTTGCGAAGTGAAACACTGCAAGGCGAGAAATAAACCAATGAGCCAACAAGGCTTGATCCGAAAACCTGACGGCCGAAGATGAACATCACTCACGTTAACCACTAAAGCATTCGATGTTTGATGTCCCAATACTGGTTTTGATTGGTCTTATTCATTGGCGCATCCGTGTCTCCCTTTGAGGGGGTGGCTTTTTATTGGCCCCTTTATCCCTATAGAGTGTAGAACGATAATTTAAGATATTTTTTTGGAAGGCTTAAATGTTTTAACACGCCAGCGCCAATGGCATGCTTGTAAGCTATCATGATCCCATCGCATGTGCTGTGCTATGTGTAGCAATAGAGACGTTTTGTTTTTCTATCACTACGAAAGTCCTATTTAGGTACCCCATGTACATTTTCTAGCCCTGCCCATGTACCCCTCCTCCCCCATTAACTACACCCAAAAAGGGTGCAGTGACAATATCTCTATCTTACCAGGCATGCATGTGTGGGTGTGTGTGTATGAGAGAGAGAGAGAGAGAAAAGGGACAAGAATGTCCCATCAAACGTCAAACCAAACCTTTCTTACTATTCTTTTTTAACTATTGCCTCACAGTGCACACCCACATAGAAGGGGCCCGCGGTCAACCTATAATGAAGCATGAACAATGGGAGTGACCTTGACACTAAGTGACATCGTGCATTTATTGTTTTTTTTTTGGGGGGGGGGGGGGGGGGGGGGGGGGTTTGTTTTTTGAAGGAACTGACGGCCGAGAAGTGAAGGGCAGAATCTCAAGGCGCGCTAAATTTGGACAACACAAAAATCGAGGGAGCATGAGAACTTCACCATCTTCTTTCGACCCGATTTGAACCCATGATTTCATGCACCAGATTTTGTGTCACATGGGTTGACCACCTCACCCGCGTGCACGTTGTGTAACCCTCCACGTTTTTATGAGGCTATATTGTGAGTTAACACAGGCTGCCTAGTTTTTTGAGGTTTAATTTGTGTCCGGGTGCGGTTGCGATCACCACAGCTTTCGCGCGTGGACTTCCCCATCGTGGATCCTTTTACCCCCCTTTAATAAATGCGGCTGTTACTTAGTGCTAAGGGATGGGCCCGATAGCATGCAATGGAGGCATGACTTTTAGGGCACCTTTGATCGATCCGATGGGCCTTGATGTACTTTTTCCTTCCGAGTTTACTTTTGCTTGTTGGAGTTTAGTATAGCATTTTGTGATTTGGCCTTGGTCCCAAATGAGCAAGAGTTAGAACAAGATACCACCCACAATTTCAGTGGCTCAAGTCCTTGGTGGAAGCGGTGGTAGTCTACATTGTTGGCTTCTTTTCCACCCTGTGTTTGCTCCAAGATTTGCGCAATGACTGCCAACTATTGATCCTACGGCTTAATCATGTGGGGTTTAGCTTTGGTTTTTCTTTGTGTGTGTTGGGGGAGAGGTTGGGGGGGGAAGGGGGGGGGGGGGGGGGGGGGTCTTACAAAAATTGACTTTAGTATGTTGTCCCAATCTTGCAAGCAAGACACATTAAGCGGGATCTTGGGAGATCCCTGCGACAATTTCGAAGTGAAAAGCCGGGGAGCTACCAGGTGGACTGAAGGAGTACGAGCGGAAGTGCGACGCGAGAGAGAGTGCGAGAAGAAGAGCACGACGATATGGTGAACTCGCTCTACTGTAATGTGTAGAGCATAGTGAGTTCTTATTAGGTTTTTACAAAAGAATATGTGTACATACCTGGTGGCCCGCCCACTTACCTGGGCGACCACATTGGGCTTTATACCCCAACAACCTCCCACTTAAAGTCCAATGTGGTACTTTAAGTGTGAGAGAAGCTACTATACAAGCTAATATACAAGAGATGTAGAGAAGTGATGTACTACCCTACACCTAACTGCTTGCGAAAATGCGCAAAGCTCTCTGAGGGAAGTCCTTTTGTAAGTAGATCAGCAGGATTTTCTGTGGTGTGAACTTTGACAAGCTGAAGTTGCTTATCCTCGAGCATTTCCCTGATGAAATGATACTTCACATCCACATGCTTTGTCTTTGAGTGATAAACTAGATTGCGAGCCAATTGTATAGCACTTTGACTATCACAATATAACACAAGCATCTCTTCTTTGATTTCCAAATCTGTTACTAGTCGATTAAGCCAAATTGATTCTTTGCATGCCTCTGATGCTGCAACATATTCAGCCTCTGTAGTAGACTGAGTAACACAATCTTGTAATCTAAAACGCCATGATACTGCTCCACCAGCCAATGTAAAGACATACCCTGATGTAGACCTTCGGTTGTCTAAGTCACCTGCATAATCTGAGTCTGTAAAACCCTTTACACTTAGCTCCTGACTCCCATAGCATATACGCATACTCTTTGTAGCTTTCAGGTATCTCAATATTCCTTTCACTACCTCCCAATGTTTCTTGCCTGGGTTTGACATGTATCGACTTACTACTCCCACTGCAAATGCAATGTCTGGGCGAGTAGCAATCATTGCATACATCAAACTACCCACTGCAGACGCATATGGAATCTTATCCATTTCAGCCTGTTCTTCCTCAGACACAGGACAATCTTGTTTGCTAAGTTTCACATATGGTGGTAATGGAACACTCAATGCCTTTCCTTTCTCCATATTGAAACGTTGCAAAACCTTGTCAATATACTCTGTTTGAGATAACTAAATCAACTTCTTTGATCTGTCTCTCTCAATGCGCATACCAAGTATATGACTTGCCTCACCCATGTCTTTCATGTCAAACGATTTTGCCATCTTTGACTTCAAAGCTGAAATTTCTTCCAAGTACTTGCCAGCAATCAACATGTCATCCACATACAAAATAAGGATCAGCCAACTGCCATCCTTAACCTTATTTGTATATAGACAATGATCGAACTCACTACGTTTGTAGCCTTGAGAAAGCATAAACTTGTGGAATTTATGGTACCATGCCCTCGGTGATTGTTTTAAGCCATAAAGACTCTTTAACAACTGGCATACCCAATCTTCCTTGCCTTTCTCAACAAACCCTTCTGGCTGCTGCATGTAAATTTCCACATCTAAATCACCATGCAAGAACGCTGTCTTGACATCCATTTGGTGCAACACCAAATCTAATATGTCAGCCAATGCAAGAAAGCATCTCAATGTAGTCATCTTGACCACCGGAGAGAAGACTTCATCAAAGTCAATGCGTTGTTCTTGCTTAAAGCCCTTGGCAACAAGCCTTGCTTTGTACTTTGGCTAACTATCATGAGCGGTGATCTTATACCTGTAAACCCATTTACAAGGTAGAGCCTTTTTGCCCTGTGGTAATTTAACTAGCTTCCATGTCTTGTTTTTATGCAGAGCTGTCATCTCTGACTGCATGGCCAATTGCCAATTCCTGAAGTCCTTCATTTGCACTGCTTCCTTGTAACATGAAGGCTCATTGCAATCAGTCAACATGACATAGTTCATAGATGGAACAAACCTATCAGGAGGTCGCGTGACACGTCCAGATCTACGCACAATAGGTGGCTCAGGCTCAGCCACAACCTGTGGTTCCACTCTATCCTGTCCTTGCTCCTCTTGAGCCCTGACATTTTGTCTTGCACGTGCAGGTCCATCTTCTTGGAAGACAACTCTTCTAATCTCCTCAACCCTCTCTGGTTTAGAATGATATTTGGATTCATTAAAGTGAACATCATTGCTACGGACAACCTTTCTGGATTCGGGATCCCAAAGTCTGTACCCCATCTCACCAGAATTACCATAGCCTAGAAAGATGCACTTTCTACTCTTTGGCTCAAGTTTGTTCCTAAATTCCTTTGGAACTATTGCCTAATAGCCAAAGACTCTGAGATGCTTGTATGAGGGCATTTTGCCTAATCATACCATCTCTGGCACTGAATCCTTCTGCAAAACCTTGCTAGGAGATCTATTTACAAGATGAACAGCTGTTGATACAGCTTCAGCCCAAAACCCATTTGGCAGTTGTGCATTAGACAACATACTTCTGACCTTCTCTTGTATGGTCCTATTCATCCTCTCAGCAACACCATTTTGAGGAGGATTGTAAGGAGCAGTAAGTTCACGTTTTATACCTTTTGACTCACAAAAGTCCTGAAAGGCCTTTAAAACATACTCTCCACCATTGTCAGTGCGTAAGCATTTAAGCTTCTTGCCACTCTGATTCTCCACAAGTGTCACAAACGTTTTGAAAACACTAAACGCTTCATCCTTGTGCTTGAGAAAGTAAACCCATACTTTCCTCAAGTAATCATCTATAAATGTCATAAAGTAAGAAGCTCCCCCTAGAGATAGGTTAGGCATAGGTCCACACAAATCACTATGAACAAGTGCCAACTGTGTATCTCTTCTACTGCTTCTATGCTTATGTGGCTACTGTGTTTGCTTACCATACAGACAATGTTCACAGAATTCAAAATCATTAGATGAAAAGCCAGGCAAATAACCAGAACGAGACAAGATTTCCATTCCCTTCTTGGACATATGTCCTAACCGGCTATGCCACAAAGAAACGTTCGGCTGCTCGGTTACATTGATTACATTTTTAGAGACATTTGATACATAAATCATGTAAAGACCTCCAGACTTTACTCCATGTGCTACTGTCATAGAACCCTTGGATATCTTCCACATGTTCTGTCCAAAAGTGGTGACGTAGCCAGCATCATCAAGTAAACCTGTGCTGATCAAGCTCTTTGTAATTGCGGGAACATGTCTCACATTCTTCAGCGTGAAAGAAGAGCCATTCTGAAACTTCAATTGAACATCTCCAACACCTAAGATCTCACATGTCTGCCCATTGCCTAGCCGAACATGATCTTTAGTGGTCACATAAGAGGTAAACCACTCCTTGTTTGGAGACACATGAAGTGATGCCCCTGAGTCTATAATCCAGTCACTCAGTGCATTTCCATCAGATGCTGTAAGAAGAGCTGAGTCCATTGTATTCTTCAAGAAGTAGATGTCTCCTGACACTAGACTGTCATCTTCTGCAACAGTGTTTGTCACATTTATTTCTTGAATATTCACTAAGGACTTGTTCTTCTCACCATGGTCTTCATCTTTCTCTTTGCCTTTTTCTGCTTTCCATTCTCTGCAGTCTCTTTTCATGTGACCCTTCTTTCCACAATGGTAGCATTCTATGTCACTCTTGCCTTTAGCACTGCGGGACTTGCTACGAGACTGATTCCTCTTTCCACCTTTGTACTTTTCTTTGGTCCTTCCCCTGACAACTAAGGCTGTTCCTTTGCCTTTGTCCATTGTCTTTCTATTGGTTTCTTGAGTAAGCAGACTTCCTTCTACACCTGCTATGTTCAAACCATCTGGAGGTGCAGAGTTACTCAAAGCTGTGCGAAAAGTGTCCCAACTTTCCGGCAATGTGATCAACAGGAACATAGCTCTAACAGGTTCATCAAACTTGACACCTTGAGCTGACAACTGACTATAGATTGTGTTGAATTCATTCAGATGATTGGACATAGGTGTCCCTTCTTTCATCTTCAAGTCAACAAGCTTCTTAAGCCAGTATACCTGTGAAGCTGCACTCTGCTTCTCATAAAGATCACTCACCTTTAACCATGCTTGATAAGCCGACATCTCGTCTACTACATTGAAGTAAACGCTTTCTGCCAAAGTCAGCATAATGGTAGAAAGTGCCAATTCATCCATTTCGCTCCATTCATCTTCGTCCATATCTTCTGGTTTTATCCCCTTGAGCTTTATAGGTTTTATCTGCTTCTTTTGTACCAACACGTGCCAAATCTCCTTCTTCCACAATGGGAAATTGGTTCCATCCAGCTTCTTGATATTGTAAAGAGCAGTGTCCTGTGATCCAGCCATAGCTACGCTTCATAGTAGTTTACTTTTCTGGGAGAAATTCGGCAGAGTTTTCCCTGTAAACTGACCTCTGAACCAATATCAACTTGTCAAATGAACCAAGAAAGCTTCAGATTTTGCAGAAATTTTGGCAGAGTCTCCTTTGTAAAATGGCTATGGTGTACTAAAAACAGCTCAAAAAACACTTTCTCTATGACACTGTAAGCTGCGGGTAAACCTGTCCTGCACCTGTACTGTCTCTCACTGTCCTGTCATTGTCCTGTAAGCATAGACTGTGACAATGCCTCAATGGCACTAAAGCAAAGATGCACGACGATATGGTGAACTCGCTCTACTGTAATGTGTAGAGCATAGTGAGTTCTTATTAGGTTTTTACAAAAGAATATGTGTACATACCTGGTGGCCCGCCCACTTACCTGGGCGACCACATTGGGCTTTATATCCCAACATGGACGAGAGAGAAAATGAGAGATTGATTTTTTTGCGTGTCGGTAGCCTGCGAATCACTTGAGCGAGAGGATTAGGCTGGGGAGGCACAGGTCTGTTTCCCTGTCTCGCAGGCAATGCGAGTCTCTCTCTCTCTCTCTCTCTCTCTCTCTCTCTCTCTCTCTCTCTCTCTCTCTCTCTCTCTCTCTCTCTCTCTCTCTGTTTGAGGCTATGTGAGCGTCAGGAGGAGACGAAGGGGGGAGTTTCGTGCAGGGCCTGTAGGCACGGAGACGGGCAGAGGGCTTGTGTCTGCTGCATGAGGACGCTGAGAGGCAAGCGGGCACAGTGCGAAGCATCAGGGTAGCAGGAGCTGCGGAGGTGCTCAGGGAATGTGCGCAGGCATAGAGTCTGCTGGACTGCATGCTGATGCAGCGCAACACAGGGCAGCAGGGGACGTTGTGGGGGCATTGGGGGAGGTCACGAAGAGCAGGGTGAGATGGATATCGCGCAGGGGGCCAAGGTCGCAGGAGGCGCATGCACAGAGGGACATGGCGTGTGCATCGCATCCAACAGAGACAAATTAAGGTCTACGCGAATCTGCGAAACAAATTAATTAATGAAATGGTGTTAGACCTAGTATGTATTTATATCGGCCAAGATATGAGAATTTAAGCTCAAATAAAACCTTTCCATTATGCAATTCTAGTTTAAAAACAACGTTTTCCAATAGAGCCTCACCAAAGCCCTCACCAAAGCCAGCTCATCTTACTCGATGTGAGAGAGTTGTGATGTGGTGGTACCCATGCAATGGGGTATTTCGAATCTACTTTGTATTTGGTTATAGGCTTCCTTGCAAAAAGCCTAGTATGAACCGATATGGTAGTTGGCATGCTCCTCTCATCTTGCTTTCATCCTGGTCTATTATCATGTTGTCTGTGGTTGTTCCCTATGGCTCATTCTGAGCATGGTATAAATTTTTAGACTGGATAAGTATTCCTTAGTGAAGGGTGGATTTTTGGGTGCAATCTGGACCATTGAAAAAAACTTGTCGATCAAGCCACATGGCAAGCTAATGAGAATTTTAAATTATATCTTTTAAGCCCTTGTGAGAGAGTGTTGACATTTGTGTACCTCTGTCTTTAAAGAGGGTCATTGAGTATTGAGTCAAGCATTAATGGCTTTCTAAAAGAAGCCTTAGAGAAATGTTGGTTAGGCATATTTCAATGTTTTCATTGATGGTGCAGACTTACCTTAAATGTCATTTTGGTTTTAAAGTATTAAATGGATATTTTTAGTTTGCCTTTCATTTCACTTCCTCACATCCTCACATGGCTTTACTTCTCTTTGTTGGTTAGGCATATTTCAATGTTTTCATTGAACCATTCAATGTTTTCATTGATGGTTCATACTTACCTTAAATGTCATTTTGGTTTTAAAGTATTAAATAGATATTTTTAGTTTACCTTTCATTTCACTTCCTCACATGGCTTTACTTCGGTCTTTACTTCGGTCGCATTCTATTCTTGCATAATTCTAGTAAGTTCTATACATACATACATATGCACGCGTGCGCATACACACACAATATAGATAAATAAATATCTAATATATTTTTATAAGTTTTTTTATATAATGTATGTAGATGTATTTATTTATTTATTTATTTATACACACACACACACACATATATATATGTGTGTATGTATGTGTGTATGTGTGTGTGTGTATACATACATACATATACACATACATATATATATTAATGAGCAAACCATGGTAAAGAGAAGAAAACCGGTGCAATGATGTCAAAACTTAGTTCAAAAATCTTACACATTTTTTAAAAATTTTGATATTTTTAGTTTGCTTATTTGCGAGGAGGACATTCGATCGTTTAATAAAAGAGACATTCTTAAACAGTACTTCACCTTAAATAATTCTAGTTAAACTCAACCTAATGATTTTATCACTTGCTTATTGTTTTAGAAAGCCATCGAGTCTCTTTCACTTGTTTTTCATGCTCCTGAAGTATATTATAAATTAAAAAAGTCATTGTTACACTTAAAAAAGTCTAAAACACTATCATGACAAAAAAAAAATCCTTTGTCACTTTCTCATTTTTCCTCTCACAAATTACCCTCTTATCATTCTCATTTTTTCTCTCACAAATTACCCTCTTATTATCCTGTTGAAGTTTGTAAACTAGTCTCTTTCTTTGATGTGGTAGGACGTGCCAAATTTGCTTGGGGGTTTATTAACAAGAATCTTAGTAGATCCCTTGAGTTGAGTTAAAGAAGAAAAGGTGGTCTTTGCCAACTGGCACGCGAGAAGAAAGGGGATGATGGAGGTGTCACACAAAGCAGGATTCGAAAAGGTCATATCTAATGTGAAAAAGTGGAAAGTGGTCACGTGGAGAGAGAGAGAGAGAGAGAGAGAGAGAGAGAGAGAGAGAGAGAGAATGAGAATTCTAGGTGCATGCGAAGGTGAACGGAAAGAAATAATTTTTTTTCCCTGTGCAACTGACGAGAGGTGTGCCATGTCCAGTGCCTGCTACACTGCGGATTCTTGCTCACTCGTCAGTTGCTAGAGGTGCCATGTACACACGAAGAGAGAGAGAGAGAGAGAGAGAGAGAGAGAGAGAGAGAGAGAGGTCAAATACACAGATGAATACGCATAGGTATTGGGGGAGGTGCGTAGCAAATCTGTGTCATGTTAAGATCCTCGTGGAAGCACCATGGTATGCACGACCTAATATCGCAAGCATGAATCAGTTCGTAATGTTAACCACCGATGTCTAAGTAGGGTGGCGAGTTTTTTGCAGTCAAAGCAGGGTGCACCATCGCGGTGGTCTGCACGAAAGGTTGTGACATGTTTGCCTATAGGAGATGAAGGGGGTAGGCCTAACACGGCATAGCAAAGGCCTCTCTCTCTCTCTCTCTCTCTCTCTCTCTCTCTCTCTCTCTCTCTCTCTCTCTCTTTCTCCGTGTGTGTGTGTGTGTGTGTGTGTGTGTGTGTGGCAAGGATCAGACTCAAAGAATGCAGATTGAGGAGGATGCCTTTTTCTTGCTTTGGTTGGTCCGATGCCATGGTTTGCTAATGGTGAGTGGGAGCAGTGCATGGCAAAGCTATGGTCAATGATGGCTTTGTAAGTTTTGTACGATAGCTGAAGGCCTTGACACGGGAAGGCAAAAACGCATGTGATGGTCCGTCAACTATTGGTGTCAAGAGCAGAAGGAGAAGGAAAGTGAATCGTGTCGTCGCTGGCTGACTTGCTAGACAGAGATAGGGAGGAGGTGGGAATCTGTAGCAAAAATATTTAAGAATCTTTAACAAAAATTATGTACACAAAAGTAGATCTCTTTATTGACTTATTGAAAGCTTGTATATGTACAATGAGTATGGTGTTACCCAACTCCTTAGCATCTATGTACATATCTTTTTCCCTGAACCTACAATAGATTTTTACAATAGATTTTCTTTTTAGGGAATTTAACATTGGCAGCCATGTGATCAAACCATGGTGCCCCTAGGATTACATCCTTGTTCGTGAGAGGAGAGATAAAGAAGTCCTCTTTGTCCACATAGCTTTAGACATGGAGCCTCAAAAACCCAATTAAGGGAGGGACTGAAGCTTCTTGCCCCTTGAAAGCACCATCGGCGGGTAGGACATCTCCCATCTCATAGGCTTGGATTCCTAGCTTGGTGGCCAACTCTTTGGATATAAAATTGTGAGTAGAACCGGGGTCAAAGAGAATAAAAGCATCATGTTCTCTTACCTTTCCCCAAGCATGGCATAGAGGGGATCCTTATGAGCATCCTCTTCTTGGATTTTGACCAAGGTAGCTCTAGGAGGCTCATTTCTTGTATTCTTGTTGGGGCAAGCACGGTAAGCATGCCCTTGCTTCCTGCACTTGAAACAACGGTTATCTTTATGATAACTCTCAACCTCTCCAGGAGAGAGTTTATTTTTGCCTCTATAAACTCCCTTCTCCTTAGCTTTGTTGTTGTTGGTGTTGCCTTTAGGAGACTTTTGGACATTGTCCTTCCGCTTAGGCTCATTGTTACGGTCCTTGTTCTCCGTGCGCTTATTTCTCTTAGCCCCTTGTTAGAAATTGATCGTGAAGCCACCATGGTATGGTGTATGACCGCAGATATAGTGCGTGGCCTTTGGGACTTGACATACTCCTCAATATCTTCAGTTAGACCCGCACAAAATTGTTGTTTTTGCTCTCCAAAATCCATCTTTTTGAAGACAGATGGATTTTGAAGACAGTGGCTTTGAGATGTAAGTCCCAAAACTTTTCTACATATTTCTGAATAGATTCGTAGGGAGAGAGATTCAAGCTTTGCCATTTGGTGAGTACTTTGTCTTTGGCATCGGTAGCAAAAACTGATTTATGATGGAAGCTCTTAAAGCTTTCCATGTTCCTGGAGCTTCACCGTTTGCCCATAGCCCGTAGGCTAGACACCATTTCCTGGTGGACTTTTGAAAATACATAGCTACATGGCGTAGCTTAGACGACTCCGTGAAGCCCTCATCTCCAAACGCCGCATCGAATTGTTGGATAAAGGCCAAGACTTTGTCCGTAACACCAAAGGTGCCATCTTAGGTAAGGAAAGAGATGTTCTTTCCTCCCTCCTTGAACTTCTTGAGCTTGGACGACCTCTTCCACGCCGCATAGGATTTCCTATGGCCTCTTCTTTTTGGTGGTTCAAAGGTTGCACCCTCGCTTTCTTCAAAAGATGAAGAATTTGAGGAAGATGGAGAAGAGGGTGACCTCTTTCTTGCCTTGTTCCTCCTTGTCTTCACCATCACTTTCTTCATAAGAGGAAGAGGATGAAGAAGATGGAGAAGAGGGTGACCTCTTTCTTGTCTTTTTCTTCTCTTGTTTTCTACCATCCCTCTTTGAATCATGGTGTGGAGAAGTGTGCGATGGTCTTCTCCGTTTAGGAGGTGATGCAGAGCGTTTTCCCCAGTGTCTTTGTGGAGCCATCTCCACGGAGGTGGCCGTAGACTCACTTCTTTCTCCTTCTTTTTGGTGGGGCTCTTGAGTTCTCCTTTCGGAAGGAGATGCATCATCAAGTAGTAGTTTTTTGAGCCCTTCGTACGGATCCTCTTCTTCTTCCGGAATCGGAGAGAGGCCTCTTTTGGAAGTCCCACAAGGAGGCTTCCTAGGTACTCTCTCTTCTTGGTAGGGAGTCTGGAGAATCCCATGGATTGCCCATGGATTGTTGAGCGTAGAAACAAGGTATTTAACAAGCATAGGGGCATCATTAGTAGCCTGCTCATTAGCAAAATCAAAGCTATCAACATTAATTTCACTCTCTTTACTATTGTCAGCCATTCTAACAACTTTTAGGTGTAAACTTTTTTAGGTGTACTTTGGCACTTCAAGCCCTATTTGCTACTCTTGTTTACCCCTTTAGAAAAGCACTCAAGCTCCTTTACCCATGGCTCAAATATCATTAATTTCAAGGAATAGAAGAGAGGGTCTTTCAACACCAAAACAGTATCGGCTCCTGTCAAGCTTCTAATAGCTCAATAGTGGTTAAGCCGTAGGCAAGCCCCGTAGGAATCCACTATTAAGACCATAGCTCTCGACGGTGATGCTCCATTTTTTGCACGAAGCAGGCACACTAAAAGGCTCAAAAATCCATATTCTACTTACTCACTTGCATTTAATAATACCAACCATTTATAGTTAGCTTGAGGACCTTCCTTCTTGAGCAAAAAAAAGAAAAACCTTGTGCTCTAATACCAATGTAACATTTAATGGCCTAGTAACTTGTGTGTAGCGGAAAATAGCATAAACATAGTGAGCATTTCATTAGAATAGATTCCTAACGAGCATAGCAAGGGTGCTTGGATGAAAAGAGAAACAAAAAAGCATAACACCTAGTTAGATAGGCATGATCAATACTTCAAAAGAGAGAGAAATTAAGCTATTGACAACAATTGAGGACCAGATTTACATGGAGCCAGTCCCCCCTCTAAAAGGCTTTGTATTTTAGGTTTCCCCCATCAAGGGAGACATTTTACAATTCAATACTTTGTGTTCCTTCAATAACTTGCTGGTGCAATGAAGATCGAAGCTTCAAGCACCATGCTCACACTTATAAAACACAACATCAATTCCCTCACGGTCTCAGACCCAAGACCTCACACACCTTCGAAAATGGTGAGAGCTAGCGGGGTATGAGAGTAGATTGAGAAGAAGAAGGAGTATTCTTACGAGAAAGAAGTATATCTCCTCACATAATAACTCATAAAATCTTAGCATAGCTCAATAATTAGCATGGTAGAGGAGATGAGCATGCATTAAAGCTTGGCTCTTGGTTGGATTTGCATCACAAAGCCAAGAGTTGCTGGTGTAGACCTCCGTTCTCACAAGCTTGGAGTAGATGATGAGCTTTCCATTAAAGCTTGATTAAGGAGAGAGAGAGTCTTCTTTGCTTCACACATGAGATTGTGTGAATGTGTGTGTATTAATGCCTTGCCAAATTCAGCCCCCTCTCTCTCTTGGTCGACCCCTCTTGCATTTTACTCATGATGGCACAGCATTGGACCGTGCAAAGCTTAGCCAATGATAATTAAGAAGCATAAGTGATAGCCTTGTGACATGTGTCCCCCTTTCCCTTTCGTGAGAGCTTCAGGTAATTAATTAATGCAGTTAAACTCTCATTGAACCCCTTAGTCTTCTGGCCAATAGGAATCAGGCAAGTCATTGGGCTGCTGAATGCTCATTGGACCCCTTGAGAGATTGTCCAATAGTCTTCTAGAGAGCTTAATTTCTATTAGTTCTTTTATCAAGTGTTTTAAAATGAATTAAACTAAATGTACTCTAGCCTAATTCTCATTGGTCCACCTTTATGGCCATACAATAGGAATTGAATGCATCTTGGGGGCAACTGGCCGAGGGAGCTGACATGTGTCCCCTATTCCCTTTGTGTAAAGGGAGCCTGCTAGAGTGTGTGTGAGTTTCTCTCTCATCCCCTACAAGAAAGGCTCGCCCCCTCCAAGATAGGGATGTGGGAAGACTTTTGAGTCTTCCCACAAGCCTCCAATTTTCCCTAGGTTTTGACCATTGGACCTAACCTTTGAATTTTGAAACCTTACTTTTCATAAGGTGCTAGCCATTGTTCAATAAACTTAGGAGTACTCTACTTCTATTGGGGGAGAGAGAGAGAGAGTCTTGCTTTTGGTCTACCTTGGTCTAGTAATGCTACCAAACTTGATTATATAGATTAGATAAGCTAGCATGGTGTGAAGTGATAAAAGCTTAGAGAAGTCAATGTAATAATAAAGCCTTTTTAGCCTGCAGAAAGCCATAGGGGAAGGTTGAGAAAATGTGCATCTTTTGAACCGTTGATATAGAGGTTTTTGATGGTGGACAAAGTCCTCTTTGATTGAAAAGGAAGGTTACATAAATATTATCTTCCTTCTATAATTTGAATGTTCTTTTACAGCTCTCATCTATACATTTTCTTATCTACTTTTGCATTACATTTCCTTAGCAAGCCAATGACTCTTCACCTTGTTTTTTTTTTTCTGGCAAACTCACCTGAACAAGGTGAGGAGATATATTAAAATACCAAACAAGCTGAAAATTCACTATGGCTTACGTAAGGCTATTGAGAGGAATATAATAAGAAGAGGCTTTTATATGAAAGAGAAAATGAAAAAATAACACTAACACTTTAAAACATTTGTTACCACAATAAAATATTACCTTCTCTAAGAACAAGTGCCAAAGTGAACGAGGATGGAAAAGATTGTGTGTGGCCCAATACCTAATGCCCCTCTTTAAAGAGGTCTGCCTTAAATTGGGAGGTAAACTAATGTCTCACAAGGGCTTACAAAGGATAGTAAAAAGAAGTTTGTCAGCATTAGTTTGCAATTTTATATTAATCAACAAGCTTTATCCAACGGTCCACAATTTCAGCCAAAATGCAATGCTTTACTAAGGACTTACATAGCCCAAAAAATAAACCAGACAATATATTTACTTTTGAATAGTGGTGGGCATTGTTCAACCTCGCTAAAGTGATATTGCTTAATATTTCTATAGAGTTTCAATTTCAAAAAGAGTACACAATGTCAATAGCTAGTGGGATTGCAACTCATTACCACCATCAAGATTAAGCATGTGCATAGACCTTTTAACCTCAAAAGAGCCCACATTACGATGTTCGCTCCTATTCTTGAAGATGTGCCCTCAAGTTGTCAAAAGAGCTCTAGAGATTGTACAAACATTTGCTATGGCCTCGGGATCTAAGTGCAATATAGAGAAGTCAAGACTAATCCCTGTCGAAGAACGACTCTTTTGACCCTACAGTCTGGACAGGAGATATTATCTCGAAAGGAAGTGTATTTAGACACCTGGGAGCCCCCGTAGGGGTGGACGTAACCCACAATCAAAGATTTCAATGGGTCCTCGAAAAAATAAGTGCCAAAATGAGAAGGTGGGAGCTCGTTCTTCTACCCTTCCAAAGCCGGATTAGAGTGATCAATGCTTTTATCATCCCGTATATTGCTTTCCTCAGCCCCGTGCTCAAGATGGCTAAGTGTAACTGGAAAGAATTCTTAAAACTAGTGGAAAGGTTTCTTTGGAAGAACAACACAAAAACCTCCCGGCCATGGCAGTGGGCTAGGTGGGAGGTAGTTGCTCACCTGGTAGACCAAGGAGGGCTCGGCATTCTTAACTTTGTATCCCATGCTGAGGCCCTTTATGCCAAATTTATGGTCTCATTGGCTAAATAGGACCAAAAGCTTGGGCTATCATGACCAAGGAAATGCTTGATGCAGCAAAACTAGGATCGAAAGGGGGAAAGTGGAAGGGGGTTCTGATGCTGCATGACAAACTTCTCGCCCCAAAGTGGTCTTATCTTAGATCTGGTGGACTCTCAGGGGAGCTGATGAGGAAGTGCAAAAGTGCAGTTGAGGTTTTGGAATGGGGGGAAGTAACCAGATACTTTAAGAACTCCATTTTGCACTGGTCTCCTTGCTCTCTAAAATATTGGGGCCGCCGCAAAGCCCCTATTGAATAGAAATGGCCAGGAATGTGAATAATAAGGGGCTCATTCGACTAGAGAAATTCTAGGATGGCAACAGGAAGTGCTAGAAAACTGACTCTTTAGCCATCCAATTTCAACTGAATGGCTTTGAGACCTTACTAGTCTACAGGGTGATGAAAGAGCTTGATAAGGTGGTGATGCCAATTTGTGAATCCAAATTTGAATGGGACGCTTGGAGATGGACCGAGAGTAGCCTCTTTTGGAAAACACACTCTAAAGGCATTTACCATGCATTAATGCACGAGGCTAATTGGTGTAGACCCCTCAACAAATTATGGAAGAGGCACTAGACGGAAAAACGGTGGGAGGGAGTCATGGAGAACATCTGGAATCCAAGGTGGCCTCAGTATATGAAGATATTTATGTGGAAGTGATGTGGAGTGCTCTACCGACGGGCGTGAAGATACAAGAAAGAGGCATCGGGTCCGATCGTTGCTCGGGGTGCAGAATAGCTAGTGAAGACCTAGCCCACCTTTTCATGGGATGCTAGGCAATCAAGGGCATGACTGGGAAAATATGCAAGTGGATTCAAAGGACATGGAAAATTAAGTTCTTCAAGAATGATATGCTCTTTGGTAGTAAAAGGCTAGGAAGTCCTGCTCTTCTCGTCTGCACTCAAATAATCAGGTACTACTTATTGTACCATATTTGGCAAGCAAGGAACCGCCACATGTTTGAGGGGGATCTGGCTGTGGAAAGCTTTTGGGAAATCATACAAGAGAACAGAGTGATGATCCACATGATCAGAGGCAAACAAGTCTCAAAGGACTGGTCTAGAACAATGTATAACATCTTGTAATAAGTAAAGCCGAGGAGTAGTAGTGGTTTCTCTGCCAAGCAGATAACTTGTAATCCTTTGACCCTCAAGGCTCAGTTTGAGCTTGAGGATTGATGTATATTTCTGATGTTCTGAATACTATCCACTCACAATTCTGAGTTTTGCAACAAAAAACAAAAGATTAAGCCTGTGCATATTGGACCACTTTGCCAAGGCTTGTTCACCACACAATCATAGCATGGGTCTTTACATTTAACTTTTACATAGTACACAATAGATCTTATCCATGTAACCTTTTTCAGTTCATATGAAAGCACGATAATTGTTAAACTCAAAAGCTTTCTTTCAACATAGTATGTTTACCACACAAATGTAAAGGTTCTAAGCTTCAAGGTGGAGATAAAACTCAAAAGAAAATAATTTACCCTCATTGAAAAACCTAGTAAGTTTTATATCATTCCAACCACAATATGGAATAAAGCATATTGAGGGAGGAAGTTATAGTTCCAAAAAAAAAAGAGACTTACACTTTTTTTTTGGGGTGGCTCTACTCACAAACGTTTTGGGGCGATGAAAGTTCAAGTTGACTACTATTGTCATAATAACTAATATCTAATTCTCCTAAATTATTTTCTCATGTTAAACTGATCATTTGATATGGGGAAGTGCCAGGGGAGAAAAAGCTAGAATATTGATTAAGCTGGCAAACCGGCCACAGTAGGGATCCAAAGGAGGAAAAATAGGGATCCAAAGGGGATCTTTAATATTTTGCTTTATTATTATTTTTTATGAGATAAGCATTGACACACACATATTATATAGTAGAAAGACAAAAAGTTTGAAATGTTCAAAAACATGTCTCTCAATGTTAAACATGAAAGGAAATTCCAATGAGATTATCATAGTGATTTTCCACTTTCAATCAAAAAGTTTAAGCAAGGTGAAACTTAACTATGTTCTAGTAAGGCTATTGATGGGTATTCCATAATAAGAGGCTTCTTTTTTGTGAGAGAGAAAAATAGAAAGCGAGACTAGTATTTGAAAACATGTGATATCACAATAAATTATTATATTATTTGGAAAGAAGTGTAACAATGAGCTAATTAAATTACAATATATTCCAAGGCATAAATAAAGTATATCCGATTAACATAAATCAAGCATCAGTGTACAAACTATCACAAAAGTGTAGATTTATGAGCATTAGCTTGTATTAAAGCTTGAATGTTTGACACCAAGTTAATGCTTAGCCATGGCAGCTTGAAACAACAAAACCTTACTAGCACAACATTGTGATACTTACAGTAGTAATTATTTCATCATAATTTAGAAAGCAACAATGATAAATAGAATCCTAAGCTCTAGCATATATTTAAACCTGGTTAGAAAAGAACACTCGAGGCTTGCCAAAGTTGTGTGATTCATCCATGTGTGGCACGAAACATAAATTGCAGAGTTGTCACGGCAACTATCATTCTTGATCCTTCTTGGTTTTGCAACAACATTGTGGAAGAGCTATTAGGAGCTATCTGGCGGAAAGTTTGAGAAAATTGAGGCTGAAGTCAGAATCCTCATCTGAAAAATGGGTTGTGCGAAAGAATTAGAATTTGTGGAAGAGATATTGAGGTACATACAAAGCTTGGAATTGTGTTTTGTCATCAGTGTTGAGAGACTTCTTGGCTCCTCGTTCCTCTTCGCATGCACAAAAGAGGGTCACATTTTTTGTTTGATATGACCCTCTTTGGATGCACAACAAAGGGTCCGCGATCGTAGTTCAAACTCTCCATCCTTACATCTTGACCACTCTGCAAGATTTTTAGATAGAAAATAATGGAAACATAGAACATAAGCTTCTTGTCAATAACAAAGACTATGCACAAGATCCATTCTCTAGACAACCAGTCTAGCATGTTGGTGCCAATTGGTGGTTTTTTGAGAGACTTAATCATGGCTATTGTGCATGCATGCATGCAACCACTTGTAAGGCACTGGCAATGTCCTCTATTGAAGCATTTGTGTGCGCGCATGTGCACACACACGTGTGTGTAGCTGTGTAGTTATTTTATCATAAATAGTAAGACATAATTGAACATTTATATTCAAAAGACAGCTGGCTTTAGAGAAAGGGAAATGATAAGTACAAAAACAAATCAATCTTAGAATTATCTTTGTACAATGCTTGTATGAATGAAGCCTCATTCTAGTCTACAGATATCAGAAGTAATTCCCTTGCAATAGGTGTATGTGTAATCCTATATTGGACAACTGCTAAAAGACACAAAAACCTTCCAAGATAAGATAGAGTCCTTGCCTGTATCCATCCAAACAAGAGAATAGATATGTTAGCCTTGGATGTGTTTTACAAGTATTAATGGACTATACCATTTGTTATCCATGTCCATCTTTTCACTTTTTTTTAAAAAGATTCTAGCTTAGTTCAAAGTAATTATGTTCTTTTCATATAAGGTTTTATTAACCCAAAGTTTTCTTTAGTATTTTAGTCTTAGCTTAGAGGGCCATACCCCCTACTACTTCAAATGGTAAGTTCCCCAATACAAACTTCTTTGGGTAAATTAATGGGTGTCCGTCTGTAAAGAAGTTTTAACATATTATAAATGAGTATAAGCCTGTTGTAGAATATATTCAGATCCGATATAGTTAAAGTGGAATCCGATCCTTCCTACTTTCTATAAGTCACAAATTCCTAGCAAGTCAAGTGGTAGAGGCTTTTTGTGGTAACTTTAGCCTGTGCGACTGTCAAACCAAAAAAAACTCGGTTAAGTTGTGAATGCAAATAGAGTATTGCATTATCCTGTCCTATCAACTAATATCAAACAAGTGCCAACATGTAGTGTAACTGGGCCATAACCACCGAAGGTCACCCAAATATGCAACAACAACGTGTTTTAGTAGGCAGAGTACGGCCAAAAATATTCCCTAAGTACACTCAACCAGAGGTGTTTATACCAGTTTTCACAAGCGACAGTTTTATCATAACGAATTATAGCGACAGTACCAAGCATAGAAGCCCATAGTCATTCGAGGAATACCCATCCCAAATCTTCTTACCATAACGATAGCGACACTTCCATATGCAAGAACCAAAACCCATCGAGGGTGTACCTTTCCAACTAAAGCCCCATTGTGTATAGACGGGATACTTACCTTCACATTGGGCAAGGATTTTAACAAACCAATGAGCCAATTATCACAAAGCAACGAAATAGATTTTAGTGTAAAGTGGTACCAATTACCAGCCAGAACATCATTGTTAAGTACATCCTTATTTAAGCTAATGTGTGTCATCTTATAAAAACCGAAACCCGGCTGAGGGGTTTAGCAAAAAAAAACCCTAGTTAGTGCCATCATTTGTCAAAGCCAAGCAACCATAAAGTAGTTTTTATTAGTAAAAGCGGCAGGTTATGCCCTCATATTTTAAGCTTCGTTTTTAAGTATTGTCCTATAACCGAAACCAGTAATCACTGGGTTAGACCCCTCCTTTTTTACAGATTTTTACCGTACAGTCTGCTGATGATGCACAAAAATATATATACAGTATGGTCATGTTAGGTGGTAGTAACCCAATATTACAAGCAAGTGAACAATTTTCATAGCGCAGCCAGGAAAATTAGTAGTAAGAAGCAAGTTATGCCCTAAGAATCAATATTAACTATATAATGATACGCGCAACCAACAAAAATGGGGCTACACCAGTTATAGGTATTTGAGGAACAACACTCCTTAGTGGTGTTACCAAAGCAATGCCAACCCACATCGTGGTCCTTATCAATCAACCAACTTAAAGCAAGCTCTACCAAGCCGAGTCAAACTTCCCACACACAGAGCATTATTGTAACAATTACATAATCTCAAAAAATATGACTGTAATGAAATCCGTGATACCAAGCATAGTAACCAACATGTGATGTAGCTGTTGCAAGCTCCATTTTAGGCGCATTAGAGAAAAAACATAAACAGTCCTCACAATTTACGCAAGCAAAACCCACACAAGGCTAAGTGAGGGGCAGAGTGCACCCTCACCTCTTAAATAGAAGAAGGAGGAAGGCCGCCATCATTGAATATGTATAGCGTGTAGGGAGTATTGAGTGGAGCGAGCCCCTTCTGAGGATATGATCATGTCAGGCCGCCTTTTTCATGGCAGAAACCACCATAGCACCTTCACGAAAGGATTTAGAGAGGGCAATAAACCACGTTATTTGCAAGCCAAAGGTTTTTAATACCTTTTACACTTATAAGGGCAATATCCCATGGTGGATACCCATATAGGAAAACTAGGAGGCGTGTTTATAAGAATCCAAATTGTTAGTAATGCTACAAACTCCCAAAGGTAAGTACCACAGTGTGTGTGTGTGTGTGTGTGTGTGTGTGTGTGTGTGTGCATGCATGCGCGCGCACGTGTGCACGCGCGCACATGCTTGCGTGGGTGAATCTGCATGCTTGTCTTGTAAAGAATTGAGGTACAAGACCATTACTTGCAAATCAACAACTGTCTGTGAGGATGCTAGTGTGTCAAGAATTTGAAGGAGGAGGAGTGCATCTTACCTAAAAGCATTTGTGCTGAAATCTCACAGCTTCCTATTTGAAATCTCAAGACTGGCCACCTTACTATGCTTCTTCCATGTCTCTCCATTTGAGCTAAGGATGCCATCCCCAAGTAAATCATACATTGCACGGCACACTCTCTCTCTCCCTGCCATCACCATCTTTCAACAACAAAAATTAAATGTCGAGTAAAATCTGAAGCAGTATTTGACTGCAATATAGGATGCCGAAAGAAAGAGGCTCAGATGCATGCACAAGGGAAAAGGACGATAAAAAATAAAGTAGAGAGAAGTACATTGGGATAGTTGGGGAATACAGACACAGAAAAAGGAAGAGGAAGAAGAAAGAAGAGAGGAGTACCTTGGGATAGTTGTAGAAGTTGCCCTTGAAAATGTGCTCCACATTGCGAGGATCCACAATGAAGAATAAGGTTGTGGAAGAGATGAGGGAGATCTTAATGGTACGATGGCGATCGCTGAAGAAGGAGAGGAGCCAGTCATGCAAATGGTCCATGGAAGTTGAGCAAAGTTTTCGGTTGTGCACCTACAAGAGGCCATGTCTTGGGATCGGGGCTATGACGCTACCCAAATCTCCCTTGTGTACTTCTTCTTATTTTGCTTCTTCTTCTTCCTCTCTCTCTCTCTCTCTCTCTCTCTCTCTCTCTCTCTCTCTCTCTCTCTCTCTGAGTTGTTGAGTAAGCTCCTTCATTGTCTCCTTGCTCTCTTCAACCTGTTGAACACATTGCATGAAAATTTGGTGTAAGGGCATGTTTTCCTTGCATGCAATGTCTCTCTCTCGATGTTGCAAAACATCATATCTTGCAGCCAATTGCTGGGTGTAGCCACACAAGCCATTGGGTCCATCTTTGACATAGTTCACTAAGGAAGTTATATCCTGGAAAGATGGAGTGCAGTTTGTGATGGGATGATTGGGATACATTCTGTCGTCCAGCCAAAGGTCCACATTTTTTAGGCCCTCTGATCTCAAGTTCTCCTTTGAAGATTTTGAAATGGTGTTTTGTTTGTTTTTCTTGCAAAGGGTCTCATACTCTTGTGAGAGCTCTATGTGCATATGATATACATCTTTGTGATTCCTCGCAGAAGTTCTTCATGGAGAAGCTATGAGTGGGCTGAGACACGACTAATTGAAATTGTTTGTAGAAGGAGGTGAGGGCAATGGAGGAAAGAAATTTCAATATTCACGCGCGAGAGCACGCAGGGGGAAATGGGGGGGGAGAATGAGCCGAGAAAGCAGAGTTTAGTTGTCAAAAATACAGAAGATTGAGATATTCTGCATGAATTCTTATCAGCTGCGGAAAATTAAGAGTTATCATGGCTAGATTACTTTTTGAGTTTTTTAATAAACGTACCTTGTAATGAAAAAAATATTCAAAATTTTTAGAAAACATGTATGAAAAAAGAGAAAATGAATTTCCCATTACCTCTTTCTATGCTTATTACAAGGCTCAAATTTGAGTCCAAACTTTTCGTAATGCCTTCAAAAGAGAACCAACCTTAGGAACTTGACCTATTCAATGCTTAATGAGGTAAGGTTTTACATGTCATGGATCATGGTTGCCTTGTGCAGCTTATCGTCTCTTGTGGTTGAAAGGAAGGGACTGTATATGTGTCACAACGGGCTTTCTAGGGTTATCATCATGACAAAGGAGGATGTAAATGGCTCTTCTAGGTGACTACTAAAGAGAATCTATTTGGTTGAAAGGAAGGGATTTTACATGTGTTGCAAAGGGTTATCATGACAAAGGAGGATGAAAATGGCTCTTCTAGGTGACTACTAAAGAGAATGAGTTCATTGAAGGAATGAAAAGCTAAGCAAGTAATAAGGGTAAGGGTCTTGGATGTGAGAGATAAGCCTAATTATGATGCTGACAAATCTGTCTTGACTCTTGTATCAAAATGAAGGTACCAAAGAGGAGCTTGAAATTGAGCTCAATGAGGATGTACCAACCTTCTTAGGAGGGAAAACAAGATACTCCATTGATGTGTCACCTGTAAAACTTGTAAAGAATCTAGACAATTCATTTCACATAGCTTCATCTAACACAATTTGAGAGGAGGACTATGCTTCATTCCATCGCAACAGATGTGAAACATCCTTGGGAAGATCTAATGACACAAATAGGAGAGTAAAATCTTGCTCCAAGACATCACGGTTTTGAACTCTTGACGTATGACATGCCGCAATGGAAAAAGGATTCATTTGGTAAGGCACCCACATTTACAAAAGTCTTGTTTTTCTATGTAGAATGTAGTTTCTCGAAACATGTTGATTGCGGGATTTGTCCAACATGATCATGGCGAGGATTGAAATGCAAAATTACAAGAGATAAATTCACATGGTCGTGGCATGGACATGAATATTAAATTCTCATAGGGAAATCCAGATTCATTATCTTGTTTTTGAATACCATGACTATGTAGTAGGAAATGGACTATGGGGCAGGGCATGGCTTTCGTTTCTTATAAATTTTGGGAAGACACAATGCCAACTCTCCACCATACTTTGTATGGCACTCACATAGACCACGCACTATCTTTTTTTTTTTAAATATAAAAAAATTATTTTCTTTCATAGCTCCACAAAGGAAAGATTTTTGCCCTAAGAGCTTCAAGAAAAGGCATCACTCATAAGGTTAGTGCTTTGTCTTTACAGAAAGATTGCATGAGTGCTTTTCAATAACTTGAGGTTTTTATGTCACAATTGTATTTCGTAAAACCTTCTATATGTTCTTTGATTTATCTTTTCTGTTTTGAAAAATTTATCAAGCAATTTACCCATAGTATCTTATTTACACATTAACTATTATGATTATTATTTTTCTCATTTACACCAATTCACACATTAACTACTATGCAAGGCCAACCAAGCTAGACTAGTTTCCAAAAGCGATGGTGGTGAAAACATTCTCTCTCCTCCTCCAAGAGGGTTGAGCACTTGTCTGTTTTGGTTGTTTTGGTAGTTGGGGAAGTCTCTTTAAGGGTTCACACTAGTTGAAAAGTCGTTTTCTTACTTTGGTCTCTAGGATGCTAAATGCTCTCTAGGAGACGTTCCTTTGATAAATTTTTCAAATAGTGGGAAGATCCTCAAGACAAGGACAAAATAAAAGGGCTTAAAAAACAAAAATCAAGAGTAATGGGTTCTTCATGATATAGTGTCATTTGTATTAATTTTACCAATGGAGAAGTTGGTAGCATCCCCGAGCACAACTTGTGAGCTGCGAACCCTCAACCTTGGAGTTACATCACAAGGCTCAACCAACTGAGCTACGACGCACTTTGGGTTTCACACCTACAATAGAAATGAGATGAAACTTTGTTTCTCAATCACCTTTTTTCCTATTCAAGTGGCACTCCTCATTAAACAACAATCTCAATTTTGTAGGCAACAATTTCAATTTTGATTTGCAAGAAAAAAAAATATTTTGCTACTTGAGATATTCTTGCTTATCGCCCTTTTGAAACGATTACAGACTTGGGCAATGGAGTATCTAGCCAATTTAAGCATGTAGAATCTCAATAATGTTAAAATCCAAATATTTACATTTTGAAAATTCAAAATAAATCTTGAAGGGATGCTAATACATAATGGGGGAAAAGAAAAAAAATCACATCCACAAAGAAATTTTTCCTCTTTCCTTTTTTTTTTTTTTGTAAAACTCACAATTGTGAGTGAATTATATTGAACAGCCTAAAAAATTACAAGGTCTTGTCATGCTCTTGTTGAGCCATGACATCATCTAGGGACTATAATTACGTCGGCTATCAGGGCAGCCACCCCACCAACCCGCCCCCTCCTCCTCGATACACAAGGTCCATAAACTTGTCCTTATGAGATCTTTTATTTACCGATGGCCAAGATTTTTCCCCATCCTAGCTAGGCATTTCATCTGCTAACAACAAGGCACAAGTAGTTCGAGACCAATCCTCCGAGTGTTGCTTGGGCCCAAGCGTCCATATTAGCACTTTGCTTTCTTGAGTAATTTCTGCGAAGCTTGCCACCTCAAAACCACCTTCAAACACACGGCGGTTCCTTGTCTGTCATACATTATGTAAGAAGAAGTATCTGACGATTTGAGTGCTGACGAGGAGGGCAGGACTGCCTGAATTCTTACCTCCAAGGAATAGGTCAGTCTTGAAGAAACTAATTTCTCATGTTCTTTGGACCCACTTGATATTTTCCCTATGAGGCCTTTGATATTTGGGCAGTCCATGAATAGGTGGGCCAGATCTTCACTAGCCATCCTGCACCCCAAGCACCGATCTGACCCAATCCCTCTCTCCTAAATCTTCACCCCCGTCGGTAGAGCACCCCACATTACCTTCCATAGAAAAACCTTCATGTGTTGCGGAACCTTTGGCTTCCATATGTTCTCCATTACTTTCTCCCACCTTTCCTCCGGCCATTGCTTTTTCCATAGTTTGTTAAGGGGGCTAGACCAATTCTTCTTATGCATCATTGTCTTATAAATGCTTTTAGGATGGGGTTTCCATAAGAGACTGCTTCCGTGCCATTTCCAGGCACAGATTGGCATCACTAAATTGTCAAGCTCTTTCATTACTTTGTGGACAAGCAAGACCTCCAAGCTATTGAGTTGGTACTGAGTAACCAGAAGATCAATGGTTTTCTAACTCTTGTTGCACTATCTCAGAAGCGCCCAAGTTGCTTCAGACCCTTATTATTCAGTTTCCTGGCTGTCTCAATCCAATAGGGAGTTTGTGGCGGATCTACAACTTTGCAAAGCCAGGGGGACCAATGTCAAATGGAGTTCTTGAAGTATCTGACTGCTTCCCCCCACTTTAAGACTCCTGTTGCTCTATTGCATTTTCTTATCAATTCTCCTAAGCTGCCCCCAGTCTTAAGGTAGACCACGCCGAGGCTAACAGTTAGTCATGAACCTTCACCCCTCTCCACTTTCCACCATTCGAGCCAAGTTTAGCTACTTCTATCATATCTCTGACCATGACATCCCAAACTTGATCCTGTTTAGCCAAGGAAACAATAAACTTGGCGCAACAAGCTTTTCATGGGCCACAAGGTTGAGAATTCCGAGGCCTCCTTGATTCACCGGCCGAGCAACTGATTTCCAATAGGCCCATTACCATGGCCTGGAGAATTTTGTGTTGTTTTTCCATGAAAACCTTTTTAGTGGTTTTAAGAACTCTTTCCAGTGACATTAGCCATCTTGAGAAGCGGGCTAGTCAAGGCAATGTAAAGAATCATAAAGGCATTCATTACTTTTATCCGACTTGGGAATGGGAGAAGAGCATACTCCCACCTACTCATTTTTGTTTTGATTTTTTCAAGCACCCACTCAAATCTTTGCTTGTGGGTTATGTCCACCCCCAAGGGGGCTCCCAGATGTCTGAATATATTCCCTTTTGTGACAATCTCCCCCGACCAGATAGAAGGGTCAAATGAGTCGCTTTTTGATAGGGAGATCAGCCTTGACTTCTCTATATTACACTGGGATCCCAAAGCTACTGAGAATATTTGTACAATCTCCAGAGCTTTTCTAATGACCTGGGGGCACGCCTTCAAGAAGAGAAGAGAATTGTCTGCAAAAATTTTTGCTAAGAGTTGGCTATTTCCTGGCAAAGCAAGGCCTTGCAACTCTCCTCGTTCCGCACTAGTTTCGAGCGTCGTGATCAAAGGATATGATCCTATGGCAAAAAGTAGGGGGGCCAGAGGGCATCCCTACTTAATAGACCTTTTGACCTCAAAAGAGCCCACAATTCTATCGCTGAATAGGAGCTCTGACTGGCTTCTAGCCCCCCAAACGCGTACCAACCGACATAGGCAAGTCCCAAAGCCCAGAGCTTCCATGATGGCTTCTATATATGTCCATGTTATTCTGTCATAAGCCTTGTCCAGGTCCAACTGCAGCAGAATGCACTCTTGCTTTGTGACAGTTGCGTACTCAATGACCACCATTGCTGCCAAGATTATCGTAAATGGACCTTCCTTTTATGAAGCCATGTTGATGGGGAGAGATGATCTTGGTTAGTAAGGGGGCTAGTCTGAGGGCTACTGCTTTAGTTATAATTTTGTAGGCCACCGACATCATCATTATATGGCACCAATGTTTCAGTTGAGAACAACAGATCTGTTTTGGGATGGGTTTGATAAGCCCTCTCTTTACACTTACCTCCAATGACCCTTCGGCCATGGCTTTATTGGCCAATCTTGTGATTGGGGCCTTGAGATCATCCCAAAATTCTCTATAGAATTCCACCATCATCCCATGCCAACCAGGGGACTTTTCCTTGCCAAGGGCTTGCAATGCTAGTGAACATTCGTCTTCGGAGAATTCTTGTTCCAAGCAATTAGCTTCTGAGTGGGGAATTTCCTTCTTGACACTTTGCAATAAGGTCCCTCTGGCTTCTTCCACTTCTTGGGACTGGATCTCTGGCCGTCCAATATTTTGACTAAGATAGCTCAACATCAGACCAACCATCTCATCCTGGTTATGAACTGTTGTCCCTTTCTCATCATAGAGCGAGCAGACGTGGGCCCGGCTCTTCTTGCTTTTTAAAGCCCTAAAAAACTGAGCTTGATTTGAGGCTTCAGGTTGAAGGAAAGTCTCCCTTGAGAGAAGCCTTGCCTTTCTGATATCTTCTAACTGCTCATTGGCAAGGTTAGATTTGTCTTTGAGCCATCGTTTGTGCTCCTCCTCAGTAGAATGCCCATTGGCTTTTATGGAGGTAAGCAATTGTACCTCCGCTGTAAGATGCAGAAGGTGTACCTCCCTAGCTTTCTTGAATCGGGGGCCCGAGGTTTTGATTGCTTTCTGGATGCTCCGAGCAAAGAGGTCCCACGCATTGTGTTTGTTGAGGTCGACATCTTTTTTGAGATTACCTAGTGCTTTCTTGGTTAGCTTCCTGAAAAGAGGGTCTTTGAATAGGTGTGCCCCTTGTTACAGTTTTTTCTCACCTCTTGGGGTACTCTCCTCCCCTTTATTCTTCTTAAAATGTATGTGCAGGGGAATGTGATCCAGAAGGCTTTTTGTTGGGACTACCTTCATCTCCATCAACAACGGTATCCAGTCAGCTTGGTGTGAGCAATAGCATCTGTCCACCAGCCTAGAGGCAGTGCGGGCATACTGGAGGCTTGTGTAGGTGAAACCAGGAGTGCTATTCCATGGGCCGACTTCCCATAAGTCGATCATCGCCCACTTTTTGCACAAACTTTGCCATTTAGACCGTTCCGAGCCAGCCAACATATTGAAGGATCCTGTTCTATCCCTACTCTTTTCTACCATATTGAAGTCGCCAACCAACAGCCACTCCCCTTCAGTAGGAGTATCTCTAAGATGCATCCACAATTTAGCTCTTTCTTTTGCATAAAGGGCCGTACACATTCACAATGGTGAAGGGAGTGCCCTTCCCATTTGATTCTAATCCCCTGGATTCTGTCGAATGGGTGGTTAAGAACCAACTTCGGCTCCAATTCTCTATCCTCAATGTTGAGGACGCCACTGAATCGTTACTTCCTTCTCCATAGGATACCAGTTTCTTTCCTAGCACCTGTTTTCTTTTGCTATGGGCATCTAAGTGGTGTTCTTGGATGGCCTAGCAGTTTATTGTCTTCTCCTTTTTTATTTCCTCCCAGAAAAGGGTACTCTTCTTACGGGTTTTCAACCCCTTTACGTTCCAAGATTGGATAGTGAGAGACTCCATCATTAATGAGGGGTTCATTGGGATAGAGGAAAAATTCTTCAGCATCCGAATCATCCCCCCCATCTCCTTGGTCACAGAAGAATCTGGGGGTTCCAAATCAGGGGATTTCTTTTCTTGCAGTGCTGCAAATGGATTATGCAGTAGGACAGTGAACCCCCCTCCTTTTGAAGGGGTGGAGGATGAATTAGATCCTTTCACCTCAAGTGTTCTCCCAACTCGAAGCACTTTGGGTCTCTTGCCACTAGTGGCCTTCACTCTTCTGGCTCTTTTCAGACCAGGGAATTGGCTAGCCATCACCGTTGTCACTGTCATAAATTTGGGGGTAGGAGCGGGAGTAATGATCCTATTATTATTGCCTGCACCTTCAGAAGTTCGTTGTATGGAAATTGATTCCTCCACAATCTTATCCTGCATCTTTATATCCATTTTTTCACATACCATACCTCCTTTATCCTTCTCTACATTTACCCCTTCGTTACTACCTCCTTGCTTCTCCAACCCTTCCATCGGGGATTCCATTTTATTGGGGGCCTATGTTGCCGGAGCTACAATATCATTAGACTTCAAGGGGCAGTCCTTGGCGAAGTGTCCAAAGTTGTTGCATTCAAAACATGCCCCAAAGCATGTTGCAAATTTTAGCGGAATTGTAACTAGCTCTACTCCGACATTGATAACCATGCTCTTAGGTGGTGTTTTAGACACATCCCAGGCTATACAAACCCTATTTGAGGTTCTACCAAACCCTCTCTTGCTAGGTATAAATAAGGGAGTGCCTAGTCGGCTAGAAAGCATCCTGAGATTTTCCCACAGTCAGCTAGGCAGTCCCACAAACTCAACGCAGACCGGATGAAACCCTTGTAGAGATTCAGCTGAGTCAAACACTGGCTCCCAAGGCACCACACAAACCGTAGGCCTATTAAATACTAGGTGCCCTTTGTCAAGGATCTTTTTCACATCGGAGGCCTCTTTGAATCTCACTGAACAGAATCCTTTAGCTAGGTAAAAAGTACTTTCAACTGCTCCTCCATGACCAAGAATTTGAGGGCCTTGAAGCCATCGAATCATCTCAAACCTGTTCGGAATTCTTCCACTGAACCCAAATACAAGCGTTAGCTTAGCTTGTTGGCCAACTGTTTTTTGATAAGTGCTGGTGGAATCGCTACAGTAATAGCCTCGGCAGCCTGCACCTGCTTGGGCAAAGACTTTTTTAAAGCCGAAAAGACCCGATCTGCCAACCCATCTTCCACCAGCCCATTGTAATCTGTTTGGGAGGTAGTTCTTTTTTTTTTGGTAGGGCCGGACTCAATCATTTTGTTGACTTCCTTGAGCTCTTGCTGAAGTCTAGCTCTTATATTCTGCAGTTTTTCGATATCTCCTTCACTTGACAACCCTTCTGCTGAGCCTTTTCCACAATCCTTAGAGTTAGGCCCCTTGAGTATGCTAGCAAACGAAATGCTTGGCCTATGAACTGCAGATGCACTTGACACCTTATTTACGTTCGTACAGATGGGACCCTGAGGAACCCCGTCTTTGAGGGTTTTAACCTCGACTTTGAACCCTTGAGCTGAGCCCATTTTCTCTCTTGTTTTCTCAGATGCACTTTTTCAATCGATACAGTTTTGTCCTCTTTCATAGTTGAAGCCTTTGGTGAATTGGGGCTCGACATTTCCGCATCATATAACGGTTTCAAGACCGAACCGTCGCTTTCATCCATTGGCAATGCTAACACCATTTCGGATAATTTACCCGTCGCTAACACTTGTGAAAATTTTACAATATCTTCGCTTATAACTAAAGCGTCGGGTTCCATTACCAAGTGACACACAAAAGAAAACAAAACAAAAAACAAAAAACCCTTCCAAATTCAATATGCAGTGGTATGTTAAGGCATAAGTTCCGAAAAAAAAAAAGATTATTTTCTCAAGACTAAGGATCAACCAAAGTAAAGGCTAGTGATTATTTGCTAGGGCAGCGAGCAAAGCTAAAACAAACGATTATTAGGAAACAAATAATCGCGATTATTGGTGATTCGGTCAGGCTTGCAACGAGCAAGAGGCAACCTCGCACGATCTGACTACTTGATTCGAGGGGCCACGACTCCTACTGTCAGAAAGAGCGCAAGGAAGTACTCGCGGCAGCAGGTCCCGACTCAGGTGGGAGCGGAGCAGGTCACTATCGCGAGTCACGAGCGACAATAGCAGTGTGCACACTGGACAGCAGGTCGAAGTTCGAAGCTAGAGAATGAGCGTCTGCAGTTGAAACTTGGTGGCCTTCAAAGTTTGCATGTCGCTGCTTGCAAAACAGTACTCAGTTAACCTTTCCTCTTTCTTAACTATGTCAATCTTTGTGCATGTTAATTATGTTTAAAATTCAATTTAAATAGTTATACAAGTGGGTAGTTTGATCTTTGCAATAAGAGGGAAGAGCATTGTGGTAAATGTGAGGAGCTCTAAGGGCACCCACTACAGTTCGACCCTGGAGACATGCGGGTGTGGGTGAGTGGATGCAATCCCATAAAACTCGTCGAGGCTTTGCTTCGAATGGCTTTTTTATTATTATTATTAAAGGAAAGCATAATATATGCAGCCTCAACTGATACATATATAAGTGTTCCCATAACACATGCCTTTTTCCCCACATTGGTAGAACATGTGTGCACGCATGTGTTTCTTTTTTTTTTTTTGGTTTTGGGGGGGGGGTGTGTTTCCACGTTAAGAACATAAGTTCTCTTATTTAGAATAAGCTCCCATGTGAGAACACAAAGGCTAGACCATGGAACGTGCTGAGCAAGATTTCTCTCTTGAAAAAAAAGGATATTTGGTGCAAGATTCCAATGATGGTGAAATGCAATGAAGGTTCCTCCGGCCACAAAAATTTTTTATTCAAAGAATTAAACCCAAGCAATTGTGTGGAAATATGTTTTAATCATTTGTTTCAGTTGAGGTATGTGTATGCACATGGCACGAGGGATACACTCTAGCATACATGACTCATGATGGGTACTCCTAGATATCTATTCCAAGTGGTAGTTACACATAGGTGAGGTATTGGCCATCAACCATCCTTCACAACCCTCATCTTGGACTTTGGACTATAATCATTGATTGATGAAGATATTTTATGTAAGCTTGCTTAGAGTACAATCCATATAGGACATAATCCACAAAGGTATAGTCCTTCCCTCAAACAAGGCAATCACAAGCAATGACCAAATCAAGGGTTATCCTAAATTTTGGGGATGCTATATTTTTTCTATGACACCAACATCTAGGTGAGAACCCTACCTAGGAGGTGTGTATATCATCCCTTGTTCAGTTAACAGCCTATGTGGTAGCTTGTGTTGGTCATGTGTAGCCTATGTGACTTTTCCCACTTAGCAAGGTGACAAATGCACCTCTTTATTTGTAGGGTTTGACCCATCATTGTAAGGGCCAACCCTAGAAGCCCCTGAGCTCTTATACAAAGAGCATTTCTTTTGTACACATTATCCATTTCTAATGCATTGTGTACTCCTTGAATCATGAATAATCTATAAATAGTATCAAAGCCTATGCTGTGATTAGTATGTAGATCCATATTATGGAGTCATATTTCTAATTAGCACTCTTCCTAATCACTAGCGATACTAGCCAAGCTTGCATGCTCTTGCCAATACCAATGAGCCACTACCCTTCTTGCTTGTGATTACTAGAGAATAGGTTTGCATTAGTGCATCTAGAATCGCATTAATCTATCTCCTAAGCCTCCTATTTTTCTCATCAATAAGCTCTAGATTGAGGCCTCTATCTACATTCTCAATTGGTTCAAGCAATGGTCACAATTGGTTCTTTGTTGGTCAATTTTTGAGTCCTACTCACCATTTGGCACCATCCTAGAAGCCTTTGCTTTGATTTGTATGCATTTGCATGTCAAGTTTTTTGTCATATGTTAGCATCTTCAATCAATTCCTCAAGTGCTCATTGCATTGTGTTAATCACGTGAAGAAAGTTCTCACCAAGAGTTTGAAGAAGAACTCCTAAGCAATTAATTTGAGTGATATTTGGTTGCTCAATTAGAGGTCTCAATCCTATGTAAAATAGAGATTAACACTCTGTGTTTTGGGCTCCCAAAACAAGCAAGTCAAGTAGTTCAGGGATCATCTTGTTTTGAGGAGGAGAGGGAGTTTACACACACACACACTCACACAAAGACATTTATTAGTGTGAAAAAGTGAACGTGGATTCTTAGTCAAAAGGGAACGTGGACAGCCAAACCTAGCAAAGGTGGTAAGGTATATTTGAATCCAAGTCAAATCTATAAGGGGCCTTTGCTCGTAGGCAAGTCTGAGATGCCAAAAAAAAATCAAATCCAACTTTTATGTTCGGTCCGTATAAGGTGATTTTTCTACAAAACCATCCAAGAGCCTTAAGGCTTCCTAGTGGCATTTAAAACACGTGTGTGACCCATCCTTCCGATGGATATTAACGTCTTCAAAAGGCCATAGTGACCTATGAGACCAGAAAGTTACAAGGTGGTGGATCTGATACAAAGTCAGAGTAACAAAATAACCTAACAACATTACAAAACAAAGATATATATTATGGGATTCTAGATTGGTCGATGTGAGCTAAGCCGAAAACTAAGCAAAAAAGGGCGGCTAGTTTGGATAGTTGAATCACAAAAGATCTAGCATCGGTCGTTGGCGAATCTCTTCAATTTCCTCCATGGTTAGTAGTCTGACCGGGCATCCTGCATGCCTGGCCAGCGTGCTCTGAATCTTTTGACGTAGCCTTCGTCGATGCTGTGTAGTCCTGCGCAGTCGTGGGCGCCTCGATTTCCCCAGTTCAATCGCTCGGTCAATCAGTGTGCCTCTGGTGTGAGACGGGGGGAGCTCTGCTGAGGGAGTGGCTCTTGCGGATGTCCCGTGTCTGCTCTGAAGAAGTCTGTAATCCGTCTTTGAGACTGGTTAGCCTCGCCATTCATTAGGCTCTCTCTGTGTCTGCGCAGCTCGAGCAAGAACAAACCCAGGCATCTTCGATCTTTGTATCCCATTACTCTTGAGAGTGGTCCAAAACCCTCTGTGAACAAGCAATGGAAGCGGCCTCGAATCTCGTAGTAGACGGGGCAGCAGCATGTATAATGCAGCTCTGTCTCAAGTTCCATGTCACATAAGGTACATGTCCAGGCCTCTGTTGGTACTCCGCTGTATCTCCCAGTTTCAATCCGCAGCTGGTGAGACGATGTGCGTAATTGGCCAATAGCACACCGTATCCCATGAGACAAGTGGGTATCCATGTATCTGGATCTCATCACAAAACCATCAGGTCTTGGCGGATGAGCTTGGTGATCTCCGACTGTGTAAGAATGAGAGATGGTGCATCCAATGAGTACTGGAATGGTGGCAGCCTGTCTATGCTGAACCCATGCGCCTGAAACCATGATGTCATCTCCCCATATCAGCATGTTGTATCTCCTTGTATGGCTAACTGTCGAGAGGACTCAAGTGCTATGCGAGCATATCTGTCTCTGGGAAGTTCCCATGTGCGGTTTATGAAGGAGACTGATCTGGTGAGCGCCTCTACCACTAGTGGGGGGGCTGCTAGCTCTGCTCGGATGATGGCCCGTGGTATTGATGCCTTGGCTCTAATGAGCCGCGAGATCATAGAGACGAGAGGTTTCTCCATGTTCCCCCATCCGTCTGAGCGACCCGGCCTCCCGTGGTGATCCAGTGACGGTCCCCATATCTCAGCCCCATAGAGCAATGCTGAAGCCACCAAGGTGTCAAAGAGCCAGAGCTTCGTCCGGGGCTCTTGAAACTAAACCTGCGAACACATCCTCTCCAATCTACCCAATGCTGCATGGGCTCTAGTAAGTCTAGTCTCTGCTGCTCTTCAGAGTGAGAATGCAGGTCCGCTAAAAACCACTCCAAGGTAAGTGTAAGCGTCTATGTACTCCACAGTCTCCTGGCCATATGTGAATGTAGGTGCTGACCTCCTGATCCACTCTGGGGTGGTATTAAACACCATAACCTTGGTTTTACCCAAGTTGACAGACAAACCACTTTTGTGGGCAAACGTATGCAAAGCATCCAATTGACGTTGCATTCCTTCTGGGGATTCGGAGATCAACACTATGTCATCATCATATAAAAAAAGTGGAATCCATGTCCTTGCCAACTGAGCACCTTTATCCCCATCGCTGTCAATGTAGTCAGAAACCTCATCCACATACATACCGAAAAGAGTAGGAGAGAGCGGGCAGCCCTGCTTCACCCGAATAGTGGAGTGAACCAGTGTAGAAAGTCCCTCTGGGGTGCGTACATGCCCTACTATTGATTTGTACAATGCCATGATCCCCCAAATGAGTTATGTGGGTACTCCCATTTCCTGTAGTCTACGCATCAGTCTAGCTCTGGGTACCCTGTCGAAAGCTTTGCGGAAGTCCACAAAGCTACAATAGATCCGTCTCCCATGAGATCTGCCTTCTTCGATGATGGCCCTGAGTGTTAGGATATGGTCAAGAGTAGAGAAGCCTCTCCTGAATCCTGCCTGCCCAGTTGCACGTATCCCTTCCCTCTCTGCCCATCTACTCAGTTGTTGCTCCAGAATGGATGCATACAACTGTGCTAGTGTGTGCCCAATCATAATAGTGCGATAATTCCCAGGCTCCATGGGGTCTCCTGGTTTGAAGATAGGTACGATCGTAGAAAGGCTCCAAGAGTCTGGTAGGCCCTCACACATGGCCCGGTTAAACATAACTGCTAGAAGTTCTACTAGTAGGTCTTTGGCATGCATGAACTGCTCAACGACTAGGCCATCATGATCATATGCTCTCCCAGTCTTCATCCTGTCAATAGCTTTCTTCACCATCTCAGCGGCGGTGAAAAAGACACATGCGTGTGGGCATGGATCGGGGGGTTGGGAAGGGCCGTCTGTCCAGGCACTGTGTACAAAGATGATGCATATTGCCCTCAGGTCGCTGTGGAGGAAATAGCAGGGGGGGGGGGGGGGGGGGGGGGGGGGGGGGACTGCTCATGAAAGAGCCGCCACGCCTCACGCAAGTCCTGACTCAAGAATAACTGATATAGATCCTGCTCGAGTCGAGCCAAAAAAGCCCTCTTCTTCCGCCGCACCATGCGTCGGAAGTCAATCTGTGTGACTGTCTGTGAGTGACGTCCCCCAATAGCACCTCCCTCTGAAGTCTGGCTCTAGTCTGGCGGCACTCCTCATCGTACCAGCTGTTCTGAGGCATGCTCGCTGATTGGTGGCTATGCTCAGGCTGGGTGTGTGGGTATGCTTTTGTTGCTGCTGCCTCATGTAATGTCTGTGTCAATATAGTAGTTAGTTCTTCCAGAGGTCGCCCCGGGTCCTCAATGCATAGGCGTCTGTAGATTCCGTCCATGTATACAGAATCCGTCTCCCGTGTGAATGTGTAGTGAGTAGGGGTTGCTACTCGTGGCCTGTGTGCTACACTGAACTGGAAGGAGATGGTCATCGACACCAGAGCATGATCCACTGCCACCCCGATCGGTCTGGGCTCAACTCTGAGATCCTGGATACTAGAGATGAGATTCGGCTGTGCCATGACATAGTCTATTGTGCTGGCTCCATGTCTGTGTGGGAAGCATGTAAAACCTCCCGAAGCAGGAAATCTCTGTAGGCCGTTCAAGATGGCCAATCCATGTGCAGTGCCCATGTCTATCAGGTGTCGCCCATACTCACTACATTCCACATCGTGTGATAGTCTGGAAAGGCCCGTCTCTACAACATCTAGCTCTCTTAGCATCTCCTCTGAAGTATCATAAAACACTGCCTGGTGATGGGCAGTCCTGGCATTGAAGTCCCCTAGGATGATAATGTCACCATCCCTAGAGAACTCCCATATGTCATCATCCAAAATAGAGAAAGGGGACTGTCCTCTGGGTGATGCATAAACTGATGTACTCGGGGGAAAGTAGCAAATAGCTAGATAGAGGTATCTGCCTGTCTCTGCTTTCAGTCTCACCCACATGTACCTAGCATGCTCGTCCCTACGGGCTATATGTATCAGTGGCTACAGATCCTATCTAAATAACACTGCCACTCCCCCCGAGCCCCGCCCTCTGTGCTCTGAGCGTGTCTCCTGTCTGTAGGCTGTCTCCCACCTGTATCCACTGATGTGAGGCATGGATTGCCCTAGGGCCTGGTGTGTCTCAGAGTAAAAGATGATGTCTCTTCCAGTAAAGCTATCCTCAAAGGCACCCACATCAAGACGCATAGATCCATAGTAGTTCCAGGCAGCTACTTTGAGTGTGGTACCATAAGTCTTGCACCGTCATGTGGAGCGTCGTTCTAGTATTACCACTTTTCCGTCTCGGTAAAAAGCGATCTTGCCTTTTTCCCTTGCCGCTCTAATCTCCGGCATTACTTCCTGCATATGAGCGATCTGCGAGAGGGTGAGATCATCCCCGAGGAAGATGCCAGTCTCTTTAAGAGTTGGTCTTTTCTTCAAGAATGACTTCTTTGCTTCCATGGAGGGAAAACGGAGGATGAGTGCTCTTTCTTTTGAGGTTTCTCCACTGCTTCCATTTTTCTTTATGTTGCCCACTCTCCATGCCCTTGCGTGCGTCGGCTCATGAATCCCCATCAAGGTTGTGAGTTCTTTTACTTCTTCGTCCACATTGCCTTTGTCTTTAAGACCGCAAATTCTCACATGTAAAGCGCGCACCCTTCTCCTCTGCTCCTCCTCTAGTGTCTGATTAATGATGTTGTTGGGTGTGGGTGTGGGCGTTATCTCCTTGTCTTTTCCTTTCTTGGCCACCTTGATCCATTTCTCGGCTTCGTCTGCCTTCTGTTGGGTTTTGGTAAGAACATCCACCCAAGAGGTCGTCATTTCTTTATGCTGCTCTTCTCCTTCTTTGATGGCCCGTACTTGCTCCTTGATCGTGTTGATTTCTTCGATTACTGAGGGTTGCAGTTCGCCCTCTTCCAGTGTGTTTCTTGATCGTGCTTCGGCGAGCTCTTTCTTGAGTGACGCGATCTCTTCCTCTTGGGTCGTCACTCGGTCTTCCAGCGTGCTTATCTTGCTCTCTTGGATCAGCACGCGTCCTTCGAGCATGTTTATTGTGCCCCAGAGGTTGTGGTTCATCTTGGTCATGATCTCCGTCATCTCCTCTTTGCATTTTTGAATGGCATCCTCTAGGGGGTTGGCTTTATCCTTCATCTTCCTCATGCTTGATCGTCGTCCGCAAGGGAGTTAGGTGTACGTGTGCACCCACCCTAGCAGCGGGGGCGGCGGCTGGGGGTCACTGGATGTACGTGTGCACCCACACTGGCGGTGATCGCGACAAGTGGTGGAGCGCGGGGCGGTGTGGCCAGGTGCCCTCAATATGCTTAGCTATGTGTGTGTGTGTGTGTGTGTGTGTGTGTGTGTGTGTGTGTGTGTGTGTGTGTGTGTATCTCAAAAACAAAAGTGAAGGGGGGGGGGGGGGGGGGGGGGGGGGGGGGGTAGAAATGAAATGAAATGTTATATTAAAGTCTTCAAAAGGCCATAATGACCTATGAGGCCCAAAAGTTACAAAGTGGTGGGGGCGGGGTTTTAAAATTTATTATTAAAATAATAATAATAATAAATAAATAAATAATTATTTTTTTAAAATAAAGACCTCCTACGCGTAGAAGAAGAGAGGGGGACATCCTACGTGTAAAAAAAGGGGGTGACGGGGGGGGGGGGGGAAGCCCTACGCGTAGAAGAAACTGGGGGGACGTTCTATGCGTAGAAGAAAGGGGTGGGGGGCAGGGGACGCCATACGCGGGGAGCGGGGGAGTGCGGGTGAGCAGAGGACGGGAGCAAGGGACAGCGCGGGTGAGCAGGGGGCGGTGGTGCAGGGGGCAACGCGGGTGAGTAGAGGACGGGAGCAGGGGGCGGGGGTGCAGGGACAGCTCGCGAGCAGGGGGGGCGGGTGCTGGGAGCAGAGGGCGGTGGTGCAGGGTCAGCGCGCGGGCGGGGGGCAGGTGCAGCGGCAGCGAGAGAGCAGGGCAGGTGCAGGAGCAGAGAGAGAGAGAGAGAGAGAGAGAGAGAGAGAGGTGGTGATCAATGAACCCTCACCCAAAAAATGATGGCTCACCTTTATTTAGTATATATAAAGAAAAAGGTGCCATCACAAACAATGAGCAGGGCATGTTTCATCTAGGAGGAAATTCACACAAGAGGGCTTGCAGCAAAGAGTGCAATTTCCATAGCATAGAAGAGAACAACCTCTAAATACTAAGAGGAGGTTCATGATTATTTTGGGCCACTAACTTTTAATCATGAAATAAATACTCTCTCTCTCTCTCTCATTTGAAATTTATAGAACTCATCCAAGCACAATACCTTTGCAATGTATGTCGTAGTCATCATTGTGTATGGGGATGATTTTTGTGTGTGAGGGCACCCTAGTGCTCACAACGGAATTAAAGAGAAAGCCGAAAGCTATGGTCGCCCTTTATTGTATCATGGGAATCAAATCAGTTCTGTAAATGATTATTGTTCCTAATTTCTTTTTTATAAGAACTAAGCAAAAATTATTAGGTTGGAACATTTGAGATCCTCGAGATTGTGCCTTTATTATAAATTTTGGCCAAGTATGGTGTGAAACCCTAGACTTAACTATAAAAATTAATTTTTTTGTAACTTAATCTTTTTGGGAGAAATTAAAAATCTCTTAAAAGAGACGTTAATGAGTAACATGATGATTAAAACGCTTCAAAGTCGAGAGCTTTAGTTTGAGTTATTTGTTATGTAGACAAGATTGAATGCACGAGAACTACAAGACATATTGTTTTATTGATTGAGGTAATCAGTTTGTGAGTCATCGAGTGAGCATTAGAGTAAGAAATAGATTAAGATCTCATATTTAATTGATAACATAGGATCTTCATTGCTAGCTCTTACTGTGGGTATGTTAAGCCTACTTGATGCCTAAAATCCACGGTTTTCCGGGCTTGGTCAATCACCCTTTTGAAGGTATTCTTATGTGCTTGGGGCTATGGTGAATGTAACTTATCATTTGGGTGTCATCTTGATATTTCCATTGCTAAATTGCTTGAATCATCCACTAACTTGCTAAAATGCTTTGAAAGCCCTTCCACGTTCAAACTTTTCTTTCTTCAAATTTTGCAACTTGTGACATCTCTCTTCAAGGTCCTTTGCATGTTGAAATTGACAAACAAACCACCCAAAAATGTATAGTGCAAACAAACCACCCAACAATGTATAGTGCCTATTTGTTGACTGAATTCTGAACCATTTTGGGGTATGAAGAGGCCTCTCAAGCACACCACCAACATTCCAAAGATGCAAACTATGCAAAATTAAGTGCCGCTTGGATGCATATCACCAATTTGCTATTTTCTTAAACTATTTGTGATTAGTAGTGTTGTAACTTACTATTGACTCCATTTTTGGCGTTCTAAAACAAGCCTCGGACAAAAACAGAGTTTGGTGCACATTTGAGTATTTGATCATTCTTTTGACTTATGGACCTACTTTTGCATGTGAAGCCTTGAAATCTTATTTGTTTCTTAGTTCATGAATGGGTCCCTTCATTTTACTTCATTTCAGAGCCTCACATGCCTTCCTTCTCAATTTTATGTTTTATAATGCCACGTGATTCTTTACCTTGTTCTTCAAATGTTGGAGAACTTGGCAACCATTCATTCAAAATGGGGCTTTGGTGGTAGTGGTGGTGGTGGTGGGAGGGGGAGTCCATGTATAAATGACTGAGAAAACCCATGCTTATGATCCCTGATGTTACATTTGACACCACACCATTGTATTAGCATAAATGGATGGAATAGGAAAACCATGTACACTCTGAATTGCGACCTCAATCAAAACCGTTTTCAATGTGCAAGTACCCGAAAGCAAAATGTTTGCACGTCCACTTTACCAATCGATGAGATACAAAGAGGCAATATGCATTGGATTGTCAAAGTAAGGTATGGCTGATTACAAGCCTTCTGCTAAGCCCTTAGATTAAATTTTGAAAATGCAAGATGATGTGGGTGATGTGCTTGAGAATGCCACCACGTACAAGAAGATTGTAGGTAGTTTGATATACTTCACAATCACATGACCAGACTTGAGTTACACAGTTGACCTTGCGAAGAAATGGATTCTATTCATTTGACGACAATATTGCTGATCAGAAATACTCGATCCATTTGCTCAGAGAACTATATGGACCTTGGACCACATTAAATTCCGCCCAGGATAACAATCTACAAATTATATGAAACATCAAAAAATGGCCAGAGATACACCACACTGAGAATCGATTTGAGAGGATCGCAATGATTTAGGATTGTAGTCCAATTAACATAATCAATGATGTAATGTTGTACAAGAGAGTCATTTTTTCTCTCCAGGCCAGCATACCTCCCTAGTGGGCATCTCCTCTCATTTCCAAAAAATAATGTGATTTCACCTCTGGCGGCCACTAAACTTGCCTATCAAGACATCACCTGTACAAGGAGCTTCAAGTGCTTTTGCGCCGACCTGCTGATTGTTTAACTGCGTGCTTCCTGCAGCCAAACTTAACTCCTTACCTCCCCCTCATTGTTTTAAGACCCTAATCTAGCCTTGGCTATGGTTCTGTTACAGAAAATACAACAAGTGTGGCAGTGTCACCAAGGGCACAAGGAAGGCATCCGTGGATAGGAGAGATGCTGTTACATGCTTGATCCTCCTTGATACACCAAAAGATATTGGCTTACTTGGAACAGATATTTACATCTCGTTTCCTCGATTGAGTAAACCGGCAACAAAGGATTGGTTTACAAGTTCCACAAAAGCACTTCAGGATAGAGAGCCTGCAGATTGTTGTACCCTTTGAGAGGGATTAGCCCCATGAAATAAGTAGCTCAGAGTCGCAAGAGCATCAGTCAGCTTTTTCATGTTGTGTTGCCAGTTCCAGCCGTCCCTTGGATCATTCAATGCTCTGACAGAGTTCAGGCAGACCAAGAGCGTTCCGCCTTCATGCAAAAGCACCTAAGAGCAATTGAACAACTTAAGAAAGCAGCACAAAATATGCAATTGCCGTCATAAATCAGCACAATCATTCATACCGTAAGCCATAGAGGTAAAAAACCCATGACTGATGGAAGAGAAGCTATGAGAATACATGACAATGCAAGACCAACACTTTGCTTCACCTTCATAATACAAGAGTGAGCATCGAAAATCAGCATAGCTGCTCCACAAAGACCAGAACAAATACCAACAAATTTTTGTGTGATAGTTACCAGAGAGGTTGTCTGGCGAGCCTTTGCAATCACAAATGGCACACCATCAATGTTGTCTTGTAATAAGAGCACATCAGCAACAGCAATGGCTGTTGCACTTGCATAATGTGCAAGAACTATACCAACAGTTGCCGCTGCCAAAGCTGGTGCATCATTTACGCCATCACCAACCATAATTAAACCTCTTGACAAGCCTTTACCTGTTGATGAAAATTTCGAACATTAGGGGTTGATTGCATTTCCCTGTTCTTCTGAGGACTAGGGGAACCGACCATTCAGCCTCAGGTCCAAAAGGACCATACAAACAAGTAAATCCACTTATTAGCTTACCACTCTGCCGAGCCAATCTCTTTATGCAGTGTAGCTTGTCTTCTGGTTTCATTCCATGATGAACTTCTTCAATCCCCACAGCCTTCGCTACACGATTGGCACTGGATCCGTGATCACCAGTCAGCATTAATATCTGCATTCCAGCTTTCTTAAGAGAGGCTACCACCTCAGAAGCCCCGGCACGAAGTTTGTCTTCGAAGTGAAAAAGTGTCACCTGCCCATGTAAAGCTTTCTATAAGTTCACAGTTTTTCACAAGAATTGGCTATAACCTACTCAGATAAGCTCTAAACCTCATTGAGGCACTTCAAGAAATGTGCAAAATAAGACAATGTAGCCACTTGAATGTAAAGTGGAGACTAACGAAATTGCAAATTCCTTCATTTCACATAAGAGGAAACTGCCACGCCTAGAGCTCATCTCTAAAACTCCTTTATGATAAATTTGTTGCCACAATGGGTTCCAAAAATCATTAACTATCATTAGAGCATCAAATCTGTTGCAAGAAAGATTAGATCGAGGGAAGACCACAAATATTTAAGGACGTCCTATTAATTTTGTGTATTCAGCTATGTAGTCTAAGTGACATTCTAGTTTTCACGTATCTGCGTATCATGGGGCATCATAAGACCAAAACCAAAAAAAATCAGCTTCATAGTTGGATGCTTCTAAAATGACCTTCTCATTGACAGATAATGCTGCTCTCACAAGCTCACTACCATAAGCAGAGCTTTTTGCAGCATTAATAATCTTCCCAGAGCTCGACACGAGTTTCACCGAAGATGCAACATAATCCAACGATCCCAAGAGTGCTTTGTGTTTACCACCATTTTGAGACTGTCAAGAGACATAAAACCAGACTTTATGAGTTCTTATGCTCTCTTAGCAGGCTGTAATGTATGCTATTGATAGGGACAACTTAAATCAAAATCAGTATTGAATACCTCTAGTCCAGAGATTGTGGCTTCCAGCCCCTTCCCCGGGAAAGCCTCAAAATTTTCAATAGCGAGTGATGGCAGCATTTTACCTTCACTGTGATCAGCCACAGCCCTGTCATTCATACACCTCAAAGCTTAATACAAAGTCAAGTGTCGACTGTCTGACAGTAGCAACATGTAAAACACAAACAATATACGCAAAAGCGGAAATAAATAACCACAAGGCATGTCAAGAGAAACTAGGATTCAGCTTTTTGAAGGTGTTTTAAAATTTATGGTTTTCACTGCAGAACTTTGAATTCTATCTACAGTTCCAAGTCACTCTATTCTTATCCTTGCAAAATTATTCATGCATGAAGAGATAGATGATACCTCACAAGTTATTTGAAGGCCTAGGCCCTACACGCATGTTTCCAGAATTTCCCAATCATGAAAAATGGATGATGCCTATGTGCTTATTTGAAGTAGAGGCCTACGTGCATGCACACATGTATGCGCACGTGTGCACATGCACAAATTTTTTGGTCATGGGGACGAATTGCTGATGGGAAACCTCAAAGCGACGGAAAGCCCACAATGAAGATGATATACAATAAGTGAGCCATAACTCAACACCCAAAGGAGAGGAGATGGCATGCAACTAGAAACAATGAAATATTAACTCTAATGTCTGCAGAGATATCTCAAAATTTGGAAGCACAAAAAGCGATGTCTGTAAGAGAGATGCTCCACAGTAGCGGCAGGGATCCCAAAGTTGAAGAAACATCTCGTTTCTAAAACTTCAAATAGGCCTTACAGTACCAAACTCATGTGAAGAATATGTGAAGAAAGTAAAATGATGCCCAACATCAGAAAATACTTGCAATGCCAGCAGCACAAATCTTACACAAAGGATCTGGTGACTTCTGCAATGAAATCCTAGGAATGTGGGCAAGATCAAAGAAAATGAGCGAGGGACTATGCAACACCCATCATGAATCTTGCGTCTAATGAGCACGCTGCCAACATTACTCCAACAAGAGATTTCTGTAGAAACCCTGTTCCATTAAGAGGAAGGTGACTTTTCATACCCTAGGCAGACACTTCCACCACCTGGAGAATTTTGTATATGGCTATGTGCATTATATACTCCTTGTACCCAAGATAGTTTGCATAAATCTGTTGAAACACAATTTAAGGAAAATAAAGGCCGCAAAGATGCCACTCAACCACTCTTTATTGAGAGTATAGAGGAGAAAGCAGTCCAAATGGCTGAATGATATCACAGATTTGAGCAAACTGGTCGTCAGTGACTGCTTTGGCAGCAGGGAAGCATATACAATTTTCATCCACGTCCACAACAGCATCCACTGTGTTTCCAATGCAAACTCTCTAACCAATCACAGTTACCAGCGAGAGCATTTCTAGAATGAAAACAAATGTGTTTAGTCACTTTTTTTCGATCAGCAATAAGATAGGAGGTATCACATGAAGCAACCTTGTACAAGAGACGGACATGTCATCCATATGCAAATCAAAATACAATTCTCAACAAGGGATTATGATCAAAGATTTGCACAAAATAATGTACCACCCTTTGCATGTGAACTCGTCATAATACTCCCGTATTCAAAGCATACCAACAATCTAGCCTTGCACGATGGAAATATTGCATTGTACGACAAAGAAGTGTACCTTAATACCCCTGGTTTGACATGCTGCGATAAACACAAAGCTACAACACTACTAATCAATGTTGACAGATATGCCACAAAGAGGATACAATATATATGATATATACATATACTATATAAGTATATGTGTTTACAATATATTGCCTTTCACGGCCTTCAGAAAAAAATGAGACTTTTATGCTACACTTTCTCTGAGAGCAGGGCACCAAGAAGGTAGTTCACAGAACCTGATTTTCAGGTACAAGGTAGTATCTTCACTGAGATATGGAATGGTTCATTTTGACGGCCGTATGCACACATAGACGCACATGCATGCGTGCACCAGACACAAACACACATTCTCACACTTACACGCACACATTCATTCTGATATTTCTGTGCTCAGAAAAGCAACAAAGAAATTAACCTTGCAATGGGATGTGATGCCCCTTGCTCCATTGCAGCAGCAACAGCAAGAGCCTCTGTCTCACAATTCGGGTTGCAACATCTCTCAAGTTTTGGTTCCTCCCATACTCGGGAGACGTGACCATAGATTGGCTCGATTGCCTTGCAAATGAGATCCCCGGTAGTTAAAGTACCGGTCTTATCAAATGCAACTGTGTCACAACTTGCCAAAGCATCCAAGGCTTGACCACCCTTCAGCAGTATACCCTGGCAAAAAAAATAGTTTTAGAAGGCCAACCATCTCAGAAGAAGGGCAACTTCTCTACTAGCAATTATGTTTTACAGCAAAGGCCAAGAGAGATCTCTCGATCCATTTACTCCTGTTAGTGTCTACAGCTCAGTAACCATGCATATAGCACACATTTGGCATAAGAGACAGCAAGATTTCACCTTTAAAGACCACTTTGCAAGAGTTCTGAAGCACAAACACCAGGCAAGGGCATCCCCTCTAAATAACATGGACTGCTTCTAAAGAGCTTCCGTTAAAAAGATTACTGACATTACCAGAAATTGAAATTAACTAGTGATACCTTGCTTGCACAAGAGCTCACTGCAGTTGCATAAGCTAAAGGAGCAGCAGCCAAAGCACATGGAGAAGCAGCTACCATAAGCCCCAGTGCTCGATACACTGATCCACGACATACTGCAAACATGCATCCACAATAAGGAATACAACATATCTCATTTTGAATAGTACATAGTGTACCTAGCATGCACATACAATGACAGGTTAGCTAAACAGTAGCCACTGTAACAGAGAATTCCAGTGGTGGACAGTCAGAGTTGCAGCGTACCAATTCGTGGATTTCAAGGATTACTACAGGCATCTTCAAGAAAACACATCTAAATGAATGCAATATAAGTAGGAGACCCGGAACGAAACAAGAACATACAGAGCAGAGAAGAAATCTTCTGCAGTGTCTACCATTATGTAGATACTCAATCATTTGATACAGACATCTACTTGAGGAGGCCGGACGTTGCCCAACCACACATTTTTTCTCTGTGGCTCATGAATAAATAAAGAGTTAACGCAACTCCACAATAAGACTGAGCTTCGTAACTATTCCTCTGATCACATTCAAGCCTGCACTATTTCCTCCTATTACTTCACACCCCCATGCCATTAAAGCTTGCACTGTCCAGACTTATAGGCATCTTTTCCATCAGCTTTTACCACTAAAAAAGCTGTGTTTCATCATGTCCAGGCACAGGTCCTGATTCGCAACAGGTTTCCTGCGCCAAAAAACCTGAATTTCCTCATGTCCAGACACACGTCCTAAACAACCGTTTATTAGAAGTTTTCTGCACTATGCGTTTTTGAGTTCCAACCCTAGGAATTTGCAGCCAATGCTTAAGACTACCAGTTAGTGCTTTTGAGAATGCTCCCACCGGACCTAAGCATATGTTACAATCATAGGACATAGCCAATGATTGTGGCTCTGCTGGATCAGGACAATCAGCCCAAATTCCTTAATCCAGCTTTTGAAAGACCCGCTTGACTCCTTTATCCAATCTATTTCTCAACAGTCTTCTAATTCGACCTTCCATTCAGAAAACTACTCAGACCATGGGTTTTTTAGAGACATTTGTTTGCTTGACCAGACAAAGGGTTTATACAGAATACTAGAAATTCAGAGACAGGACAATGCTCAATCAAAGGAATTCAAGCCAAATCTAGACGGCAAGATGTTGTTAAGGTCTCTCAACAGCTGACTAACATCAGCTTAACCAATCTTTATAATACAATGGTATACCCATGTATATTGAGCTATAGCTTCGTTCAGAGTAACATACGGTATATAGCATGGGCCCAATCTCCAAATCAAATATTAGCGATAAGCATATATTACTACTTTCACGTCACTGCAAGGTAATATGAAAACTGTATTTGCATCAGACTTACTGCTATTCAACCTACAGGTGGTATATAAAGTCGGCAATTGCAGAAATGTCGTGGACATTACAAACATTAACAACCAAGAACCAACCTGAATTGCCGATTAGCGGCCACTTAAATATCAAGGGCCCCAATAATGCAACAGACACAGACACAACAATGACAGCTTGGCTGTAGCGTTCTCCAAATTCATCCAACCATCTCTGAAGCTTAGGCCGATTTTGTTGTGCCTCCTCTGTCAGCTTCATAATTCTTGCTAGTGTTGAGTCTTCCCATGTTTTAGTTCCCTGCATAGTACACCCCTCTATTCAATAACAGCCTCAGAACTGCATTGTCGACAGTTTGTGGCAAATAGTTTTTTTGTCCGTTAACAACAAAGTCATTAGAGCACTTATCTACATAGAGATGCAGATTCTCCCTCTTTGACTTCACTTTTCTATTTCTCAATGTGGAAGCTACTCTATGCTTAATAACCACGATCTAGAACTCAAGATGCTTGATGCCTGATTATAGCCTTCTTCAGCAAGGTACGCTGCAGTTGTGAGAGCCAACCTAGAAACTTGCATATCAAAAAGGCATCATGTATTCTGGGAGACTCTGTAGAGTGCACCCACAATCCATGATCCTTGTTTCTTAAAATGTTTTTCACCTGAAGAAGCCAGTTGCCTACTTCCAACCTAGTGGCAGCAGAATTGCAATGACACACGAACTTAACACAAGTATGAAGGAATAAACCTTACAGATACCCAGCCCATGTCAGAATCAAACATATACCGGTCATACTATAGAAATGGCAATCTCATGTCCATAGTTATGGGAAGCGGGGAAATGGGAACAAGAACGGAAACAGAAAAAATTTGGAGTTTCAGGGAGTTTCCAACAACTATAGGGAGTGAAGGAGAGTGAGATGGAAATGGCGACGGGAACAGAAACAAGATCCAGGAAACTAGAAAACAACGGAGTTCCTGGTAACTGTGATGCCAATGAGAAGAGGTGTGGTTACATTTTTGTCTGCCAAGGTGAAGGTATGCTGACAGCTAGTTTTGACCCATTTCCAACAACTATTGGGAGTGAGGAGAGTGAGATGGAAATGGAGACGGGAACAGAAACAAGATCTGGGAAACTAGAAAACAATGGAGTTCACGGTAACTGTGATGCCAATGAGAAGAGGTGTGGTTACATTTTAATTTGCCAAGGTGAAGGTATGCTGACAGCTAGTTTTGACCAGTATTGGGAGAGAACAATAAATCTCAAGTAATACTTTTATTATCATATCATTGCACATGTTAACAACTGCAACTTTTCTGCCCATTATTTGCTGAGCATCATGTGTAGAAAACGCCCAACTAACATTGAGAGCATGTTGTTATACATCATCCCAGCTCTTCTGGTTTTCGCTCCTCACGTAGATAATATTGTCAACAGATAACTTTTAGAGTCTTTTAAACATGTAAAACTTGTTTGATGCAAAGCTAGTAATTTTTCTTAGACGTTCAGACAAACAATCCAGCAACTTCACAGCAAAACATCTTCCATTTCTCCTGATTTCTTTATTTAAACATCTTGCCTAGCCATATTCTGTAGCACTTTGAAGTCCATCCAATGCACAATGCAGAATAGCTTGATTGATATAGAGAACAACTTTCAGAATCGAAGTTAGTTTAAAGGACACCTCGGCTTACAGAAACTGTTTCAATTTTACACACGACAAGACGGCAAGATTCCTACTGAGAATACAAAATGAGCCGATTGACCTTTATAATGAGCATTCCATCCAGATTTCTTGCACCACCTGGCACCAGATCTCCAACCTTTTTCTCAATTGGTTCTGATTCTCCAGTTAGATGTTCTACAGTCACCATTGACCTGCCTTGCCACACCTCTCCATCAACAGGTATTGCCTGAGCTGCCCAAGACAGAGTTGACAGAATTAATATGGGCTATATGTTCATTTAAAAGTATACAAGGCATATTTATGATTCCCGACGTGTCTTTTGTGCATGCGTGTGTGTGTGTGTGTGTTGATTTACCACACACAAAAAAGTGTGTGTGTGTGTTGTTGTTTTAAACTTTTACTTATACACTAAGAACATAACAGTTCAAAAGACAGCTGGCTTTAGACAAAGGACAAGGAGTAGCACAAAAATGACTCAGTCTTCGATTCATTTTTGCACATTAAAGTGAGAATGAGGTATCATTCTAGTGTTTTTGTACAAAGGATAATCCAGAATAACTGATTCTAGAGTGAAAAGGGTCAGGTATATCAATGACGCACAGCAACTAAGCCAAAAGATCCTAAGTAAAGATAGAGTCCTCATCTGCATCCATGTAAACAAGACAACAAATTCATTAGCCTTGAATACGTATTACAGGTGTCGACGAATCCTATCAGTAGTTATCCATGTCCCGTCCTACTTAAAACCTTTTTAACTCAAACCTACTATCCAAATAGTAAAAGGATAACCGCGAGTAGCCATTCTCAAACCCATTGCTATGAAATTGTCTGTTGAAGCCATTGGTTAAGTGTAAAGTGTGTTTCCTTTTTATTCTTTTTAAATTTATTTTGAATTGTGATCCGAAGGCCATCACTCCTTCAAATCCAAGAGAGATTATAGGTTATAAAATAAGGTTAATAGTTTTCCCTAGATTATTAGGGACCTTATATTTATTTAAATAAATTAAATTCTGATCAAAAGGCCATTACCCCTTCTGATCCAAATGTCTCACCAAAACTTTTTCCCATGGAGTTTATGTATATGATGCTTTTAAGCCACTTTTAGCTTTCAAAGGTGTATGTTTTCAAGATGTATGGCAGTCATGATCTCTCAAACCAACTAGTGCTAGCTAGATGACTAGTGTACAAAGTCTATCAAAGTAACTGATTTTTGAAAAACATCATTTATGAAGGACACTTCAACATTCCTATTGTGGGGGTAATCCAATTCAAAAACAGGAATTAGTTGCCTGAGTTCCATCTAAAAAACTAAACAAATCAGGGTGCCAGGATATTTCCAAAAGCAACAAAAAAAACTCAGTAAAACATCAATTAGAAGAAACTATGCCGCAGTTAGGAACCAAAACCAAATATTTCTCAAGCCTGACTGTGACCACAATGGAAAGTGATAGTGAACATCAAGCAAGGTTTGTAAGAGATTGTCACAAGATGGGCACCACGTGCCAATAGAAAAGAATAGATTGAACAAACTTTTAACACTTCAATAACAACTGTACTGAAAGGGAGAGACGACACGCGACACGAAGTGGCGGAATTCCACCCCAGAGAGTATTGGCCCCAAACCTTGGCACCCCTTTTAGTATTTCTTTATATTGTATCAACTCAGTACAAGCCGGTACTCCAGACTTTGCACCTTCTCCGGGAAGCATGCCAGAGAATGAGCCCATGGCCTCATATTTAAAGGCCCTAGGCCCCAAAAGCAATTTTACATGAAAAGCCTTCAAACTCAAAAGCATATGGTCCAAAAGCAATGCCCAAAAGCTGCCAGCAAAATTTACAGAAATCCGTACAGCCTGCCACGTCAGCATGTCAACGCAAAACGCGAAAATCCGTACAGCCTGCCACATCAGCACAATGAACGTAATTTCCGAAGCGTCTGTACTGCTGCCACATAATCAGTTGTGCGTGTGTGTGGGTGGGTTCTGCTTTATTTAAATTCCTTTGTCACTGGGGCCCCATCGAACGGGGTTCCCATAAGTTGGTAGGACTTCTTCTTCTGTTATTTGTTCTTCTTAGGGTTTAAGCCCCTCGACCACGATTCGCAAGTTGGCTCCATTCTTTAGGGCATTGACACGTCAACAGTTCTTGAAAGAAAGTAATCGTCCATGATTACAGCATATCTGCAAAACAACTCAAGTTAGTTTTTCAAGGGACAATTCCGAGGGACAATCAGTTTGCTCTTTATTTGTTAAGGAGTTGTCTTGTCCTTTCGGCTCTTTTGATCAAGGAGTTGGCTTCTCCTTTCGTCCAGATCAAAACTTTTTGATATTCCGGCATAGTAAAATTAGCCATCACACCCAGACCGCACTGATCTTCCACGGGTGTCTTGATGCACTAAAATTACATACCCAAGAAATCTCATCCAATTAGGAATATTCAGTGGTTGGCACGTCACAATGCAACACAAATGCTCACATATGCATGTTACAAGACATAGAAACATAAAGTCGCCGATGAACACTCCTCCCGCATAACCTAACAAGGTCCGGGCGAGAGATATTCAACGACTCCCTCATCACTCCTCCCACATAACCTAACAAGGTCCGGGCCGGGAGATATTCAATGACTCCCTCATCACTCCTCCCGCATAACCTAAAAAAGTCCGAGCTGGGAGATATAGAGGCCTTACAACCAAACGCCTCCCAAACCACAGCCTGCGTCGTTTGGAGGTGCTGAGAGTAACCACTCCTCAGACTTCTTAATACTCCCCAGACATCCCGTCTGCGTCGTTCGGAGGTTTTCTAGCATACAACGAGACACTCCCCAGACATCCCATCTGCGTCGTTCGGAGGTTTTCTATCATACAACGAAACGCTCCCTAGACATCACGTTCTCCATCGTTCCGAGGTTCAAACAATACCAAAACAACATTTCTCACTACTCCACCCGAGAGTAAAATCACCCATCATTGAAACCAGTATTAAAACCAGAGTCAAACATTTCAAATCGGCACCAAGACAAGTTCAAAATAGATACCATCCATTTCAAACAAATTCCAAACAGGATCACCAAACAAGTTCAAACAGAACTCAAATTTAAAAGGCAATCTCGACATCAGACGAGCTCAAAAAGTCGATTGACTTTCCATCCTCAAATCTGCACCAAAAATTCCTTCCTTAAGGTTGTAGCCGACCGCAGCATGGTCCATCAACTCTTGGACCAATACGCTTCCTCTGGCGGCAATGGTAGTCACAAGACATAGCAATCACATCGGACCTCCAAGGTCATCAGCTCGTGAAGAGACATCTACTGAGAGATGTCGAGAAATTTCAAGTTATAATCTGCTAGGGTTTCCATGGCAAGCATTTCAGAATACCCCACTCTGCCAGAAGTTGCACTCCGATGGAAGATGTCAGAAACCGTATAACTTCGGGCAAAAATTTTCTTGAAAGCTTGCCAAGTCCTTGGAGTGTGCGGCTTGGTAGCTTTAGACATCAACATCTGCATGGCACTACTTTTGAGAAAAACGGTGACTTGAAACAAATCTTGGATCCTTCTCTTGCAAGTGATCTTTTTGGCTTATGCCCTGTAAGACATGAGCAGTGAAGACGGGAGCACGCCCGATGCACGATGAAGTAAGGGTGGGAGTGGCTAATAAGTCCGGGGTCGGAGCCCGAAGATACCTCAAATAAAATTCCAGTTTTCTATGGTTTGCTCTGTCTACTCTTTTGTGGGACCGGTATGCTTTCAGCAAAACACACGCCTAATGCTCTCATACCATTGTCACAAGATAGGCACCACGTGCCAATAGAAAAGAACAGACTGAACAGACTTTTAACACTTCAATAACAACTGTACTGAAAGGGAGAGACGACACGCGACACAGAGTAGCGGAATTCTACCCCAAAGAGTATTGGCCCCAAACCTTGGCGCCCCTTTCGGTATTTCTTTATATTGCATCAACTCAGTACAAGCAGGTACTCCAGACTGTGCACCTTCTCCAGGAAGCATGCCAGAGAATGAGCCCATGGCCTCATATTTAAAGGCCCTAGGCCCCAAAAGCAGTTTTACATGAAAAGCCTTCAAACTCAAAAGCATCTGGTCCAAAAGCAATGCCCAAAAGCTGCTAGCGTAATCTACAAAAATCCGTAGAGCTTGCCACGTCAGCATGTTAGCGCAAAATGCAAAAATCCGTACGGCTTGCCATGTCAACACTGTCAGCGAAATTTCCGGAGCGTCCATACTACTGCCACGTCATCGGATGTGCGTGTGTGTGTGGGTGGGTTCTGCTTTATTATTAGATCCTTTATGTCACTGGGGCCACATCGGACAGGGTCCCCATAGGTTGGTAGGATTTCTTCTTCTATTACTTGCTCTTCTTAGTGTTTAGGCCCCTCGGCCAAGATCTACAAGTTGGCTCCATTTTTCAGGGCTTTGACACGTCAGTAGTTTGTGACAGAGATCTACTACTCCATCTCTTTATAAAAATGCTAATGTCAAAAGAAATCCCCAGGCCCAAGGTAATGAGCAACATTCTAGACTTACATATAATTCCCAATCTGTCACAAATTGATGACGTGGCAACACTGTACGAATCGCTAATGTGGACAAGCTGTACGGAAACCCACAGAATTCACGCTGACTACTGTTGACGTGGCTACCGTACTGTTTTTTCCGCAAAAAGCACTAACAGCTGATGACGTGGCAAGCTGTACAGAAATTCGTAATTTGCATTGGATGCTTTTTGGGCAGTTTTTGGGATCAAATGCTTTTGGGGAAAATTGCTTTTGCGTTCGCTGCTTTTGCAGTTATGCTTTTGGGACATCCGTTGTAACAAGAAAAAGACCCTTGGGGCCTCACTCTACAGAGCATCTGGACGCAGATTTTGAGAGCAAAAGTCCCCTCGGGAGTTGACTTTGCTCAAGAATCAATAAATAAATAAATACCGAAATGGGCGTCAGATTTTGGGGCCAATACCTCAGGGCACAGAACTACATCGGGCCGTGTCAACTCAATTTTAAAGTGTGATAACTTTGTGAAGTATTTTTAGTGATTCTCTCGTGTGTTGTGCCAGATTTCCGACGTGAGGTGCCCAAGTTAGTAACAGTGGTATCAAAGCACGGCCGATTTGTCACGTGACACATCCAACCCTATGTGTCCGTGGACAAGCTACAGCATGACCAGGGTTCAATCAGTCAAGTCAATCTAGAATAGGAAGTGATCTGGCACTTTTGTGAGTCTGTTCGCAGACCGTGCATGTCCAAACACCTAAAACAGATGCATGTCCTCTGGTTGCACACAGCATGACCATCAGATTTCCACCAGATCCCATAAGTAGTATTTTTACAGATGCATAGACCTATTTTCCCTATTTTTGACATTTTTCACTTATTATTTTTAAGTGACTTCTGTTGAAAACTAGGTAGGGCAATTTTACTAAGTTTGTATATATAGAAACCTAGCGCTAGCACTTTCTGGCAAAAGAGGCAACAGGAGCACCGCTCAACAGGCACCTTCTCAGCAAGACCCCCAACTGCATGACCTAGCGTTTTTGCAACTCAGCATCAAGCTAGCATTCTTGCAAAACAGATCAGCCTTGGCGATTTTGCATAGCAGAGGAGCTTCGGCATTAGTAGACATAGCAAAACCCCTTCACGATAGCAGATCAGCCCTAGCGTTAGTGGATTTTCCCCGGCAACAGAACTCAGTCCCTACCTTTTTGCATCGGCATCACACTTCAGCGTTTTGCAAATTCACCGCGACGGAACATCAACAAACATTAGCATTTTCAGTTTTCGACCCGTCTCGTCGTCGTCGACATCGTTGGCAAGTCCAAGCATTGTAGAGATTTGTGCAATCATAAGTAGACCGCTCTCGCCATAGAGAGTGGGGCCTTCAGAGGAGGGTTTGACAACATTCTGGTGTCGTATTCTTCTCTCTCTATCTCTCAGTCTTAGCACCTTCATTCACAGTGTTCCCCACTTTGTTTGTGTCCATTGCACTCTCTCAATAAAGGAACGGAAGCCTCTCCCTTCCGTAAGTAAAAGGAACCTTGAGCACAGTTCGGAGCACTCATCTTGAGCTAAGTTCAACATTCACTTCCGCTGCACCTTACATTGGTATCAGAGCTTTGGCAGTGTTCTGTATCACTCAAGGAAAGAACCACAAGAATTTTTCTTGCTTGTTGCGGTCACACGTAACCAAGCCCACTTGGGCGTGTCAATTACTAATCGTGTTTTTGAAGAGTGACATGAAACCCAAGAAAGAAAAGCTTGTCCAGCCTCCCCTTGTGCCTCTTTTCACTCATTGAGAGCGGATCATGCACTTAGCGGCCGGCCAATCGACGTGAGGTGGGAAAAAGCAACCTTGGTGTGAGCGCAAGTGTTGCTAAATTGGCTTTATCTGAAAGAAAAATAATTCTAAATGAATTATTGGATTTATAAGTGAGAGGGTTTTCTCGCTTGGAACAACATGAAAAATAATTCTAAATGAATTATTGAAATTTTAAGTGAGAGGGTTTTTCTCACTGGAGACATCCGAGTACAGAGTATTCCTAGTGCATCATTCAAAGTAATGACGGAAGCACTTAGAACGGGAATAGCTGTAAGGCCACCAGGAACGGGTACTTCAGATGCGTCACATCGGATGGGTGATAGGGAGCATCGGAAAGAAGTATCCGACCATCCAGGGACGGACATCTCTAATGCGTCATAGGATGGGTGACATAGAGCATCGTGAAGGAGACTGTACCGTAAGTTCAGTAGGAAAGGACTAGGTGATGGGTATTCCTGATGCGTCACAAGGTGGGTGACGGGTGCATCGGAAAGGGGATATCCATAGTCAAGAGGAAAATTGTGCACAAGGAAAAGCAAGCACTTGAATGAAGATGGGCTCAGAGGAAACTTTGAGGAAAAACAGATGCTTTCTGAGAAAGCGGGATTGCTTTTCGGGAAAGCAGATGCTTTTCCGCGAGGAAGTCTATGTCTGCATTGCAGCTATGCGTGTGATTGCATCCAGGGTCGCCTGGGAAGTGCTGTGAAAGCATTGTTTTTAACTTATAAGGTTTTATTGAGTTTTTGGTCAGATTCAGATTATTTTTAAAATACGCCGGCCGCCCATTTAATAAGTGGACAGCCATTTGATAAATAAGGCAACACATCAGTCAACCTTTTCTCTCTCTCTTTTTCTGGAGAACAGCGGAAGAAAAAAAAAAACGGTCACAATCTCTACGCAAGCAACTATTCGTGCCTGTGGCTAGGAGCTATAAAAGCATCACATGCCCTCACTCAGAGGGGAGGATCAATTTTTGCAAGAAGGAGATGTTGCTGCAGAGTTCACCCGCAAAGAAGACGTTTGCCGATGATGCCCATGACTGTCCCAAGTGTACCCGATGTCGCCAAGACCCAATGCGCAAGTTCCCTCGCAAAGAAGTGCCTACGGAGCGTGTTTCCATCGCGACAAGCTGCTGTTTTTCTCTGTTTTCAGCCCATAAACGTCGTAGACGGGGCTGATTTATGAGAAGGAACCCGAGAACACACCTCTTTTGTGTGTAGGATTGGAAGAGAGGATTTTCTATATAGAGATCTCTTCCGGGGAATTTCTTTTCGAGAACTGAGTTGCGTTTCGAGTGTCGAGACTTTGAAGGTAACAATTTTCATGTTATGATCTTCTGAGTATTTGATTGCAGGTGTACGGGAAGAAGACATGACAAGCCAAGAGAGAAGCAAGCAGGCGGAACCCTAAGCCCTGCAGGAAAAGCTCGCAGAGTTGGGAAAAATTTTCTCTGCAAGAAGTCGACACAAGACTTGCGATTCTCTGAGAAGGCGACCAGAGCATGATGCTCAAGAACCTAGAGAATCCAAGGAGCGGAATGCTCAAGATACTTCAGAACTCATAAAATATCCATGAACATCAATCCAAAACCATAGCCAGGAAATATTTTGGGAAGGATATGAAGAAGGTCTTTAAACCTCAGAACACTCCGGTCAAGTTTGATACTTTTGACAGAAGAGAATATGTCCCGAAAGCTACCACTCTCATTCGACAGTATGAAGTTCCCTTTGCAAATGGCAATTTCTGAGAAGCGTCGAAGGTGGGGCATGTGACGAAACACCTCAAGGGGATTGCAAGTACTTGGTGGTATACCAAGGCTCTACAAGGAACTTACAACAAGACTTGGATTCAATTCAAGGCTGAATTTTACGACAAACTTTTTTCCTCTACGCTTTGAGGAAGGCATCCAAGAAGATTGGGATCAGTTTGCCCAATAGGAACATGAGTGAGTCAAAGCAAGTAGTGGTTCATTCTTGCCAAGGTAGCTCCACTCTCGACCCTCTCTGAGGGAGGAAAGATGAAGAAATTCAACAAAGGATTTTTGCCCGAATTTTGTAGACGCATCTGCAAAATATTTTGCAGCAGATGGTAGAGTCAGCAATAAAAGTTGAAAGTGTACACCTTAGTGTACATAGAATCCAATCCCCGTAGTGGGACGGGAACCATTGAACATAGAAAGTTTGGAGTAAGGGAATTCAATCTAACTCCTGAGTTCTTGAATAAAAGACTCTCGAACTTTAAGTGAGAGGGGAGGTTCTCGATCAAAGTTACATCTTTGTGGAAATCATAAAGTGCATTGTGCTTGTTTGCTCTTTTGCACGAGGTATGGTTATGTCTAACCAGGACTACTCACTCTCGAGTGTTTATGAGAGCAGGATCAAATTGAAACATTGTTTTCTGAGATGAATTGGTTTGCTTAACTAGTCGGAAGATCAAGTATTGATCTGGTATCCGGTAATTCTCAAACAGATTACTTGCTACTGCGGGTAGGAAATTATGAAGGAACCATTCTGAGCTTTCCAGCAAAGAAAAGCTTTCATTAAGCTTGAACACTCTTTAAGCCCACATCCGCTACCCGGTAAGGGAAGATATGGTAGTGCTTTACGCACAAGTGAATGAACACTCTTTACGAGGGAAGGAACAAGCGACGACGCCTGTGCTCGAGGAATCCAAGGATTGAAATCCTAGATTATTTGATGAGCGGGTTTTGCTCTAAGATCGTCAAGGGATCGTCAAGTTGAGCGTCAGCCAAGGGATCGTCAAGTTGAGCGTCTTTGCTCTAAGGATCTTACGAAGAGAAGGTAATTTCCCAAGTTAATTGAAACTCTAACACAGCTTAAGAATTATGTACACTTTTGAGTACATGGATAACAAACGAAGATGTAGACCTATGCCAAGGAATTGGAGGAGAGTTTGTTATACTCTTTTGAGCGCCTTTTTGCACGCAAGGATATTCCGACACGAGAATCTCTATTTGAGATGTGTTCGGTAGAAGGATTTGAGTTTCTCTACGGAGAAGAGGTTTTCTGATGGTCGTTGATCATTGAGTACGCTATGTGCTTTTACCATTACAGTAGCAACTTTTGGTTGCGGTATGTTTCTCCATGAGCAGGTCAAGTAGCATTTACACGCTGCTGGAATAAATTCGAACTATTCTGTTGTAAGAATATAATTCGCCAACCGTTTCAAAATGGTAAGAATTACATAAGGGAGAACATCCCTAAGAATCAAAGAGGGTTCGCTCTATTGTGAACTGGGTTTGAAGGTACGTTCAGAAAATGCTATGGTTAGAATCCTATCTGCCTGAGATTTTGCAAGGAAGGAAGTAATAAAGATTGGAAGGAAGTGCCGCCGTGCACAAGCAATCTTCGGATTGGAACCGTCCGCCTAGGTTGAGCGACGGCCCGGAACAAGAACCTTCTTTAAGGTGATCGCAAATTGTGAAAGAAAGATATCGAGCTTAATGCTCTATGACTTGGGCATTTCCTGTGTGGGAGGACACAAGAGGTTTAATACCCTCTGGACTAACAGTGCAGGATTATGCAAAAGGACAAATACCTAGATGATTGATTTCTAGGAAGATTATTCTTCTCGAATTTGAGAAGACGGAATCAAGTTAACAGAATCTCGGATAAGGAAACTTTGGATCAGAACAATTGGCCTACCCAAAGCAAAGGCCCGAAATAAGAACTTACTTTGGTAAGATGACACACTTTGTCTGCCACAAGAAGATTCACATGAGCTTAATGCTCTCCACATGCCCTATGCGGGAGGACAAAAGAGGTTTAATATCCTCAGGAATGCGCAAGGTTATGCGCAAGGACATAGACCTAAATTGATTTTAAGGAGGATTATTCTTCTCGGGATTGAGAAGGTGGAATTAAGTTAACAGATTCTCGGAAAGACGCAAATGACGAGTTCTTACATGGCTCGTAAGTTTGATGAATGGTGAAGGATATCCTCGAGGTACAGAACATGAACTGGTAAGGTGAGTATTGAATTATGAATTTTTTTTCTTTAATTTACTTTTAAGTTCTCTACTGAGAAAGGACCAGCTCAACTCACCATTGAGCAAGATTTGGAATTTTTCCGGTTTCTCCCCGGTAGTTCAGTTGAACCTCTATAGTTGAGGACAACTGTTTATAAGTGAGAGGGATGTTGCTAAATTGGCTTTATCTGACAGAAAAATAATTCTAAATGAATTATTGGATTTATAAGTGAGGGTTTTCTTGCTTGGAACAACATGAAAAATAATTCTAAATGAATTATTGAAATTTTAAGTGAGAGGGTTTTTCTCACTGGAGACATCTAAGTACAGAGTATTCCTAGTGCGTCGTTCAAAGTAATGACGGAAGCACTGAGAACGGGAATATCTGTAAGGCCACCAGGAACGGGTACTTCTAATGCGTCACATCGGATGGGTGATAGGGAGCATCGGAAAGAAGTATCCGACCATCCGGGAACGGACATCTCTAATGCGTCATAGGATGGGTGACATAGAGCATCGTGAAGCAGACTGTACCGTGAGTTCGGTAGGAAAGGACTAGGTGATGGGTATTCCTGATGCGTCACAAGGTGGGTGACGGGTGCATCGGAAAGGGGATATCCATAGTCAAGAGGAAATTCTGAATTGTGTTGGAAATGTACACAAGGAAAAGCAAGCACTTGAATGAAGATGGGTTCAGAGGAAACTTTGAGAGAAAACAAAAGCTTTCTAAGAAAGCGGGATTGCTTTTCGGGAAAGCATGTGCTTTCCCGCGAGGAAGTCTATGTCTGCATTGCAACTGTGCATGTGATTGCATCCAGGGTCGCTTGGGAAGTGCTGTGAAAGCATTGTTTTTAACTTATAAGGTTTTATTGAGTTTTTGGGCAGATTCAGAATATTTTTAAAATACGCCGGCCGCCCATTTAATAAGTGGGCAGCCATCTGATAAATAAGGCCACACATCAACCCGCATTTTCTCTCTCTCTTTTTCTGGCAGAGCAACGGAAGGAAAAAAATAGAAAACGGGTGCGATCTCTACGCGAGCAGCTTTTCGTGCCCGTGGCTAGGAGCTATAAAAGCATCACATGCCCTCACTCAGAGGGGAGGATCAGCTTTTGCAAGAAGGAGATGCTGCTGCAGAGTTGACCCGCAAAGAAGACGTTTGCCGGTGATGCCCATGACTGTCCCAAGTGTACCCGATGTCGCCAAGACCTAGTGCGCGAGTTCCCTCACAAAGAAGTGCCTACGGAGCGTGTTTCCATCACGACAAGCTGCTGTTTTTCTCTGTTTTCAGCCCATAAACGTCATAGACTGGGCTGATTTACGAGAAGGAACCCGAGAACACACCTCTTTTGTGTGTAGGATTGGAAGAGAGGATTTTCTATGTAGAGATCTCTTCCAGGGAATTGCTTTTCGAGAACCGAGTTGCGTTTCGAGCATCGAGACTTTGAAGGTAACGATTTTCATGTTATGATCTCTGAGTATTTGATTGCAGGTGTACTTCCTCTTCGTGAGGGAGTAGGAGCAGAGGAAGGCACGAGCCTCTGCAGGAGAAAAGCGCTCTGAGGAACTAGAGCCAGATCAGCCCAAGGGTTTCGTACCCGAGTCTGGGAAGTAGATCCACGGATCGGAGAGAGGTAGTCTCTCCAGTTGTGATCCGGAAGTTGGGATTCCCAAGTAAGGACCGGGAAAGCAGAGTTGTTCTGCGGGAAGAGGACTCTGGAAACAGAGTTGGAAAAGAGAGTTGCAGGGATGTCATGCCCTGAGTCTGGAAGGTGAGATCCAGAGGCGAGAACCTTGGTTCTCAAGGATTTCGAATAAGGAACGGAAGTTCCTTGGAATAGGGTTTTGCCCTAGGAATTGGAAGCCGAGGCTTCCGGAACCATCAACTCTTATTCTAGAACGAACGTGGTAATACGTTCGGTTCAAGTGCTTGTATAGACTTCTCCTCAATAATAAAGATACTATTACGGGGGGGGGGGGAACCAACCCATCTTCTGGTCCCCAGTACTATGTCGATCTTCTCACTCTCTATCTCTCTCTTATCTACTTCTCTCTATATCCTTTGGCTTCAGTAATAAGTGATAAAGTCTATTTATCCGAATGTATTTTATATTGTTATGCGCTCCCGTTTGTGACAGCAAGGCCGCCAAGGGGTGCGCCCGCGGAAAAGAGCAGATCTCGGGTGAAGAGAAGATCCTTCTCGAACACAGATTGCAAGCAAAAGAAGAACCTCAAGAACCTCAAGAACTCAAGACCCTCAAGAACCCAAGAACCCAAGACCCACTAGAACCCAAGTTCCTCGTGAACTTAAGAACCCAAGATCACAGTGTATGGTCATCACTAGAAGCGGAATGGATACTTCGCTTGGAGGTTATGAGCATGAGAAAGGCGAAGAAGAATTTTCCCCACCATGAGGTTTTTCCGACCCTTCCCCATCTACGTCAAGGATTGCACTAACTCCTATGGAGGCTTTAGACCAAATGTTTATGGAAAGGAAGTTAGAACGCGAAGCACGAACAGCAGAAAGAATGGCAGAAATTGATCGTCAGTACCAAGAGAAAATGGCAGCCATAGTGCGTGAGCGCGAGCAAGCACGCTTGGAAGCCAAAGTAAGACAAGTAGAATTAGATCGCGAGAACAAAGCAAGACAAGAGAAGGGCGACCAACACATGAAAGAGTTGTGGCGACTCTTTTCTATTGTGCAAGCGCAGTTTGCACAGAATCATGAAAAGGAGACTCTCTTAGTCTCTTCTTCTCCCAAGCATGATACACAGGATTTGCATGATGATAAGCATGATGATTTGGATGACACTGACAAGCATGATGATTTGCATGATCAAGATGTGATTTCTCACAAGCATGATGATTTGCATGAAGATGACGTAATTGTTCACAAGGATGATGGTTTAGTTGATGCTTTTTCTGGCGAAGCTAACCGCGTTGCAGATTTGATCAATCAAGAAGAACCGATCTTGGCTCTCGAGTCGAGGTCCACAGAACCCCCACAGGAAGATTCAATCAAACACGAAGAACCGATCTTGGCTATCGAGCCTAGGTCCAAAGAACCCCCACAGGAAGTACTATGTGTTCGCATGATTAGTCAGCCCGCATTGTTCGAATGTTTCATTCATGGTCGTTTCTTGTATTTTAGTCAGCATCTTTATGTGATCCCTTTTCTTAGGCATGACATATTGTACGTTGAGCACGTTTCACTCATAAATGAGCACGGATGTATGCGGATGATTCATGAAAAGATGAAATGTTTGCACCCAAGGAATTCACATTCTGTCTCTTCCTTGGCACAACACAGTTGTAGAAAGAGTACAAGAAAGTATGACCACCAAGCGTGGGCATTTCCATTGTGTTTTGCCACAGTTGATTGATTTAGATCAGCACGACAAGATTCGATCTCATTGTTTGCGAGTGTGTGGTGAACAGTTTGGCACTCCGTCTCTTTGTTCATCTACATTGCGTGCACAGTCTTTGAGGAAGACAAGATTTTTTCAAGTCACTTTACATGGAATAGGTATGTTCATGTTTTTGTATTGGAAAAGGTTTCAGGAATTTTCAGCCATGGAGATTCTTGAAGAAGAAAGAAGCATGACTTTGGACGAAGTTGAAGCATCGAAGGAGACTCAGAAGACTTTGTGTCGCTTTCGGCGCGGCCCAATGAAGCAAGCATTGCAGACCTTTATGAAGTTCAAGTATCGCACGACCCACACATCAGAGTAAGCCGGCGAAGAGTCCCTTCCAGGATTCCATACATAGTTACAGGGGACGGGAGGGACGGACCCTAGGGCCGGGAGACGGCCGTAACTGGGCCGGGGATGGAAGGGGACGCCTTGGGACGGCCGGATTTTTGGCCGGACGGGCGGGGTCGTAGGGGGACGGACCGGGGACGGCCAGAACGAACGGGGTCGGCTGGGAACGGCAGCAGTCAAGCGGGCTGAAAGTTACCGTTTATTACGCCTTGGGACGGCCAGATTTCTGGCCGGACGGGCGGGTCGTAGGGGGACGGACCGGGGACAGCCGGAACGGACGGGGTCGGACGGGGTCGGCCGGGAACGGCAGCAGTCAGGCGGGCTGAAAGTTACCGTTTATGACCGTTTTAAACGGCTCTTTGCAGCCCAACTCCCACATTTTGGGGGGCCTTGGCCCTTGGGAGGCTATAAAAGGCTCCCTTGGGCCTCTTAATACTCATAGTCTCATTCCAATTGGCAATTTCCCTCAAGCTCAAGCTTTCCTCTCTACTCAATGCTCATTGCTCAAGCCTCATAGCCTCATTGAGTCATTGCTTAAGGCTCAAGCATGACCATTGAGTCTTGACTACTCTACACTCTAGTATCTACCCTTGAAAGTTGAATCTCCACTCTCAAGTCTCTCCCTCTTCTACCCACTTTGAAGTTTGAAGCTCTCCTCTCCCTCCTCTACCCACTTTGAAGCTCTCCTCTACTCTCTCCACACAAGCTCTCCTCTAACTCCTCTAACTTCTAAGCTCTACTCTCGCGAGTCTCTCCACCATCATGTCATCTCAAGCCGACTCCACTTCTCAAGCCGGTTCTTCTCGAAGGAGGCCCGCCGTGCAAACGTGGTCGTGGTGGGATGAAGTCGACTTTAGCACGCATGGCAAAGGTGGCCGTGCAAGAACATGGACATGCAAGTTTTGCCCATACAAGAGAACGGGTGAGCCCATCTTCTTCATGAACCCGGTCACGAGGTGAAGTTTTGCCCTCATGTAGCTCCCGAGAAGAGGTTGGATCTTCTTGAGAAGCTCACGGTGTATGAGGTTGCGGAAGCGGCCAAGAGGGGCCGTTTTGTTGCCGTTGATCCCTCCGCCACGGCGACACCACGAGAGCAAAGGTAAGCCAACCTTGACGACATCTCTCGAAGCTTCAAGAGCCATGCATCTACACTGTCCTCTTCCGTTCCGCATCGCCAAAGCACTCTCAACGAAAATTCTCTCGACTCTCCATACTAACACAACATGCTCTATTTTGTGTGGATAGGTCTCCATACTTTCGAACCATGGTTACGAAAATAGGGGAATATGGCTCCTCTTATGTGCCACCTTCATCGGAGAGACTTCGCACCACCCTCCTTGACAAAAAGAAGCTTGCCGTGGAGCAAGCGGCCCAAGCAACAAAGGATTTGTGGGAGACCAATGGCGTCTCTCTCCTTGTAAATGGATGGAGCGACACCCGCAAGCGGTCCATCCACGGGGTGGTGGCCTACTCTCGGGGGAAGATGTACTTTGTGGAGTCACATGATGCATCCGATAGTGGCAAGGCCGCCGAGATGCTTACTGCGGAGTGGACAAGCACCATAGAGATCACCGGCCCGGAGAATGTCCTTTGTATGGTTGCAGATGGAGAGGCGTCAAATAGGGCAGCCGGAGCTATCATTGAGGGCATGCATCCCAGCATCCATGTCACATTTTGCATGGCGCATTGCCTCAATAACCTCCTCAAGGACATAGGGAACTTGTCATGGATTTCACCCACCATTGGTGACGCCTCTCGAATTGTCTCCTTTGTGCTCAACCATCAAAAAGTGCACCATGAATTCTCAAAGAGGAGCCACTTGTCCTTGCTCAAATATTCAGAGACAAGATTTGCATTCAATTGCCTTATGCTAGGCCGCTTATCTACATGTGGCGGAGCCTTAAGGAGCCTTTTTCTTAGTGATGAGTTCCAGGCCATGCGGGAGTCTACGTCAACAATAGGATTGAAATACCGAGAATGGGCCGACGACGCCGCTTGGTGGGAGGAGGTGAAGACTCTTGACGCCATGGTCAAGCCTATTCTACACCTACTTCAAGTAGTGGATGGCTTGTAGCCATGCATTGGCAAAGTCTACGAAGCCATGGATCGGATGATAGAGGCACTTGAGAAGCTTGTGCCTGACCCTGTTCAGTATGCGGAGATTCATGGCTTGTGTGAGTCGAGGTGGAATGGATACTACTCTCCCATGCGGCAGCTTATGTATTTGACCCTGAGTTTCAGGGAAGGCGTCAAGAGATCGACAAGGAGGTAAGCAAAGGATGGCGGCTTGCATTGGAGCGCCTTGAGCCTAGCAGTGACATTAGGCGCAAGATTAGAGACGAGCTACTCAACTACAGGCAAAAGAAGGGCTCCTATGGATGTGTAGATGCACAGCTTGATCGCAACAAGATTGGCTCGCTTTTGTGGTGGGAGGACTATGGAGGAGATGGCCCACATTTGCAGCGCTTGGCTGTTCGTGTCCTTAGCCAAGCATGTACCACTAGTTGCTTCGAGCAACTATGGAGTGGTACAGCCACATTGCCTCTAAAAAGAGAAATCGCCTTGGGGTTCAGAGGGCCAATGATTTGGTGTTTGTGAGCGCTAACTTGCGCATGCTTGCCAAGAGCGTCACACACAAGGCAGATCCTTTCACTGAGTGGGAGATGGCACAAGAGAATCCATCTATGGCCGATACTCTTTTGGAGGAGCTAGAGGAGGACTTCGAGCCTCAATGCGAGCCTCCCGAGCCCTCATACATCGCTGACGACCTCGACTACGACGACGATATGGAGATTCAGTAGGCGAGCACTTCTTGAGTTTGATGATCATTGATCACTCAACTCTCGAGTCTACGACTCTACCTACTACATAGCCCTTTGTACTTTTTGTTATCCTTGAGGCCTCAGGCTTGTCCTAAGTCCTTTAGGCTTTTTGACTCTTGAGCCCTTGTGGCATGCACTTCTCATTTTGTATCCATCGATCATCGATGTTTTATTAGCACATTTCAGCCTATATAGCTCGTGTTCTTTGATCTATTTAGTGTAAATTTATGGTCAAAGTGATGCTCTATGTGTGTGTCATGTGTGTAGGTCAAAAAATGCCAAAACTCTCTTTTTTTTTGCCGTTCCGAACCCCGTCCCCGTTTCCTGACTTTTGCCGTCCCGTCCCCGCCGTTCCCAACCCCGTTCCCGACCCCGACCCGCCGTCCCATGTAACTATGATTCCAGATGCTATTGGCGATCTTCCTCGGCGCCATACAGTTCGGTACCAGTACCTCACTTTGAAAAGGAGGGGATGTCACGTGACACATCCAACCCTATGCGCCCGTGGACAAGCTACAACATGACCAAGGTTTAGTCAGTCAAGTCAGTCTAGAATAGGAAGTGATCTGGCACTTTTGTGAGTTTGTTCGCAGACCGTGCATGTCCAGACACCTAGAATAGATGCATATCCTCTAGTTGCACACAACATGACCATCAGATTTCCATCAAATCCCATTAGTAGTATTTTTACAGTGCATAGACCTATTTTCCCTATTTTTGACATTTCACACTTATTATTTTTAAGTGACTTTTGTTGGAAACTAGGTAGGGCAATTTTACTAAGTTTGTATATATAGAAACCTAGCGCTAGCACTTTCTGGCAGAAGAGGCAGCAGGAGCAACGCTCAACAGGCACCTTCTCAGCAGGACCCCCAACTACATGACCTAGCGTTTTTGCAACTTAGCATCAAGCTAGCATTCTTGCAAGACAGATCAGCCTCGGAGATTTTGCATAGCAGAGGAGCTTCGGCATTAGCAGACATAGCAAAACCTCTTCACGACAACAGATCAGCCCTAGCATTAGTGGATTTTCCCCAGTAGCAGAACTCAGCCCCAAGCATTTTTGCATCAGCATCACACTTCAGCGTTTTGCAAATTCACCGCGACGGAACATCAACAAACATTAGCATTTTCCGTTTTCAGCCCGTCTCGTCGTCGTCCTCATCGTCGGACAGCGTCGGCAAGTCCAAGCATTGTAGAGATTTGTGCAATCATAAGTAGACCGCTCTCGCCATAGAGAGTGGGGCCTTCGGATGAGGGTTTGACAACATTTTGGTGTCGTATTCTTCTCTCTCTATCTCTCAATCTTAGAACCTTCATTCACAATGTTCACCACTTTGTTTGTGTCTATTGCACTCTCTCACTAAAGGAACGGAAGGCTCTCCCTTCCGTAAGTAGAAGGAACCTTGAGCATAGTTCGGAGCACTCATCTTGAGCAAAGTTCAACATTCACTTTTGCTGCACCTTACACGATTTCTCTTCTACCAAGAAATCTGATCCTCTTACCGCGACCGCATGGATTCAAACGACGAATCCTGCAAGAATCAGACAAACCCTCCTGACACTCTGGAACAAGAGGCAACACAAGAAATTCGAAGGGAACAATAGATCGAGTACGGGCCACCTCGGCCTACGGAGTATCAATTGATGGAGATGCGACATCAACAACACGTCAATGATTGTGCAAAGCAGATGCTTCAGTTTGCAAAGGATCCCCAGTATGCCAAATTTTTGACCGGCATCCCATTGATGAGGTGCATTTCCATTCGCAGAAAGCCATCGACTCCCTGATAAAGTAAGCCCTCACGAAACCTCATGTCCCACGGATGTTTACTGAAGATGAACTTGTCGACATTGTCGAAAGACAAGTCAACCAACTTTTGGGGGCAAAGAAGAAGCAACTGAAGAAACGCAACAAGGGAACGGACTACCCTGGTTATTTAGGCCGAAAACCCTCTTTTGCGAATGCAAGAAAACAGAAGAAGCATGTAGGCTTCGAAGGATTGTCCAGTTCGTCTTCATCTTCTTCTCACAGCTCGGACAGCTCGTCCTCTTCTAACTCGATTGATGAGGACAAAAAGGGCAAGAAACGACGAAAGAACCAGAAACTGGAAAAGATCAAGAAGATGGCCAAGAAAAGTGGATCCAGACACTTTTCTAACAGTTTCGATGAGGATTCATCCTCTTCTAAGAGTTCGGACTCCGATGACCATACGTTTACTCAAAAAGGAAGCACTTTTTATAACAAACTGCTGACGTGTCAAAGCCTAAAGGATGGAGCCAACTTACAGATGCCAGCCGAGGGGCCTAAACCCTAAGAAGAACAAGTAACAGAAGAAGTTCCCCAACTTATGGGGACCCCGTCCGATGGGGCCCCAAGTGACATAAAGGATTAAAATAAAGCAAGACCCGCACACACGCAAAAACTGATGACGTGGCAGATTTCCGATGACGTGGCAAGATATACGGAATTCCGCGTTTTGCGCTGACTGATGACGTGGTAGGCTGTACGGATTTCCGTAAATTACGCTGGCAGCTATTTGGCTTTGCTTTTGGACCAGATGCTTTTGAGTTTGAAGGCTTTTCACTGTAATTGCTTTTTAGGCCAAGGGCCTTTAAATATGAGGTTAGGGCTCATTCTCTGGCATGCTTCTTGGAGAGGGTGCAGAGTCTGGAGTACCGGCTTGTACTGGGTTGATGTAATATAAAGAAATACCGAAAGGGGCGCCAAGGTTTGGGGCCAATATTCTCTGGGGTGGAATTCCGCCACTCCGTGTCGCGTGTCGTCTCTCTCTCTCAGTTCAATTGTTAATGAAGTGCTAAAAGTCTGTTCAGTCTGTTCTTTTCTATTGGCACGTGGTGCCCATCTTGTGACACTTTTACAGAGCCAACCAGTATGACTTTCTCGAGGACAAGGATAAAAAGACCAAGGAATTTAAAGAGGGTGGACAGGCAGTAAAGTTTAAAACCTTTTCAAGGTTTCGAGATGCTCCTAAGGATTTAGCCTTTACCAAACAGTTTGACATAGCAATTTTTGGAGGCCAGAGCATTCCAAGATTAGACAGGTAGCATCCTTTTTAAAAGGCAATGCACGGACATGGTGGTCCACTCTTCTTTTAAAAAGAAGCACCGACAAAGTGGCTAAAGTTAAAGAGACTCTTCATTTCTTCGTGGCTCACTCAAGAATATGAACAAGACGTGATTACTGACTTGAATCATCTTCGGATGGTCAAGGCAAAACCCTTGGATACTTATTGTGAGAGATTTTTGTTACCATATACATGTGGTAGTGATGTGTGTGAACACACTAGGACCGCCGGGGCATTTTTTTCCCTCTTTAGGAGGTTTTTTCCCCCGTGCATTGTATATATGCCCATCACTCTAGGGCTATCTATCTTTCCATTGCACACTAAGTAACATACTCTCTATTGTGTGCCTTGAGCTTCCTTCGTCTTCTCCAAGCTGTGTGTGTTTCTCTGCAACCCTAATTCCAACAATTGGTATCAGAGCAGGTCACGTCCTCCCGGGCTTAGTCGCCAGCTACTCCAGCACACGTCTGCTCACTTTCTCCGATTTCAGTGAGCTTTGGCGAGCGTTCGCAGGTCAACAAATATTTTGGGCGAGCTCAAAGAGCTCGGTCTGCTCAGAATTTTGATTTGGGCTCATTTCGGCCTCCGTTTCCACTACGGGCAGTACTGCACAGGCTATTTCATCATTTTGTGCAGATTTTCTGTCAGTACCGTTTTCTGCATAACAGGTGCCTTATAGTCTTCTACGGTTTGTGCTATATAGCACAAGTTGTTCCCGCTCCATTTCTCCTATTTTCGGGCAGTTTTCACATCAGGTGCAGCATTTACCATGCCTGACAACAACAACACAGATGTGTTCAAGATGTTTGCTGCTGAGGACAGGTTGGATGGGGACAACTACCCTATGTGGGCTTATATGATGCAACATGTTCTTGTGTCAAAAGGTGTCTGGAACATTGTGCAGGGCATTGATGTACGTCCTGGTTCTGAAGATGTACGCGATGTTGAGGATGTTGCAGGTCTTGCTGCAAGGATTGCAGCTGTTAGAGTTGTTTTGCCTACGGCAGAACAAGCTCGTTGGGATGTTAAGGATGCGCAGGCTCATGCATTGATTGCCTTGTCTGTGAAGCGCACCATTATTCCTCACATCCGTTCAGCAAAATCTGCAAAACAGGCTTGGGATATTCTAGCAGGTCTTTATGCAAGCCGCAATGAGGCTAAAATTGCTTTGCTGCGTAAAGAGCTAGAGTCGAAGATTATGCATGAGGAAGATGATATGGACACTTTCCTTGCTAGTGTCAAGGATATCAATGAGCAACTCATTTCTGCAGGTGAAGTCATTTCGGACAGTTCCCTTGTGCAGACTGTTCTTGATGCCTTACCAGATTCCTACCAGACTTTTGCTAGTACTTGGAGACTGATGACCCAAGGAAATCCTGAAGTTGTCAAGTTTGATGCATTATGCACATTGCTGTTGCAAGAGTCACTTTCTAGAAAAAACAGGACTAGGCAGCGTGCAGTTGAACAGGCTTTTATTGCTTCTCAAAGAAAGGGTGATAACAGTAATGCAGCCACTTCTTATGGTTCTGCTGCGAGTGGCAAAAATTCTGTTCCTAATGCTTCTGCTGGCATCACTTCGTCTGGCAATTCTGGTGATAAGGGCAAAAAGAAGATGCGTTGCCATTATTGTAAAGCCAATGATCACTTGATCAAGTCGTGTCCTAAGTTGAAGGCCAAAGAGGCTAAGAAGAAAGAGGGTGGTTCCACTGCAAATGCTGGTTCCACTACAAATGCAGCCATTGTTGAGTCTTCTGTGAAAGGAGATTGTGATGCTCATGTTGATGCAGAATGGGCTTTTAGCGCAGAGTGCACTTACAATCCTGCTGTCCATGATGCATGCTTGTCAGTTGCTGCAGATTCACATGTGTGGTATTTCGACAGTGGTGCTACAAAGCACATTACCTCACATCGTGAATTGTTTACCTCTCTCGAGTCTGTCCCTCATGGGAATTCAATCACTTGTGCCAACAACGCCTCTTATCCAGTTCAGGGAGTTGGAAAGATTGTGCTCACTGCTGCTAATGGCAGTTCCTTCACACTTGTTGATGCACTTTATGTACCTGGGATCAAGAAGAATCTCTTGTCTGTATCCGCACTTGCTAGACTTGGACTTGTAGTCAAATTTGTGGATGACAGATGTACAGTTCATGATCTCAGTTTTGGTGATGAAATTGTTGCATATGGGCTTTTGTGCCATGGGCTGTATAAGCTCACTTTGTATGACAAGTGTGGACAAAATTTTGCAAATGCTGTTGCAGATTCAAGGGCTATTTCAGATGCAAAACTTTGGCATGCACGTTTTGGTCATCTGAATTTTGCCAGTTTGCTGCGTTTGCAGAAATCTGATATGGTTGCTTCTTTGCCGCCTCTTGAAGCACCTATCAAACATGTTTGTGAAGGCTGTATTCTGGGTAAAATACAGCGTTCTAAGTTTCCAAAGGATGGTTCAGTTAGGGCCACATGCAGGTTGCAACTTGTGCATAGTGATGTTTGTGGGCCCATGCAAACTCCGTCCTTGGGCAATTACCTGTACTTCGTGACTTTCATTGATGATTACTCCAGGCATGCATGGGTATTTCTGCTTAAAGCGAAGTCCGAAGTTTTTATGTGCTTCAAACAATTTTTCGCTATGGCTGAAAATGTCTCAAAATGTACTATGGGCACCCTCCGTTCCGATCGAGGGGGGGAGTATATGTCTCATGAATTTAATGCATTTCTGGCTAGTCGTGGGATAAAACACCAATGTACAATGCCTTATACACCTCAGCAAAATGGTGTTGCTGAGAGGAAAAACAGGTCACTAACGGAAATGGCACGATGTATGGTCAAAAGTCAAGCTTTGCCGCATTCTTTTTGGCTTGAGGCCATCATGTGTGCCACTTATGTACTTAACAGGTGTCCTACGAAAGCTTTGCAGTCTATTACTCCATATGAAGCATGGCATGATAGAAAGCCTTCTATTGAGCACATGCGTGTTTTTGGCTGTTTGGCATATGCTTTGGTGCCACAAGTGCAGCGCAGAAAATTGGATGATAAGGCTGTCAAATGTATTTTTGTTGGTTATAGTGCTGAAAGCAAAGGTTACAGGTTGTATCATCTGCAAACAAAACGTATTCTGGTTTCACGGGATGTAGTGTTTGTGGAAGATTCTGTTCAGCCCTTGCTGTCATGTACTAGAGACAGTAATGTAAGCTCACAGGACATTTATGACACTTTGTTGCCTCTTTTCAGTGGTGGAAATACGAATGTAAGTTCCAATGAGGCAAATGTACAGCCTATGGGGGTTTCTGAAAATGTTTTAGAACAGCCTATTACTGATGCAGATGTACATGATGTACTTGATGAGGAAAGGGCTGAAAATGAGCAGGCTAGAGGTATGCCAAAATGGCTGGTGCACACTTTGCGTGACAGTAAATTGGATGCACCTTTATCTAGTCGTACTCGTTCAGGCTCTCGCCATGCATCTTATGCATCAGATTGTTATGCTTTGGCTGTGTCTAGTTTACATGATGTTGAGGAGCCTCTGTCTTTTGATGAAGCACAAAATTCAGAAAATTGGATTGCTGCCATGAAATCAGAACATGATGCACTTATAGAAAATGACACATGGACTTTATGTGATTTGCCTCCTGGCAAAAAGGCCATTGGTACGAAGTGGGTTTACAAGTTGAAACGCAAGCCGGATGGTGAGATTGATCGCCATAAGGCTCGACTTGTTGCAAAGGGTTATGCACAACAAAAAGGCATAGATTATGAAGAGACTTTTGCTCCCACTTGTCGTATGACTACTGTGCGTTTTCTATGTGCATTGGCAGCTCATTTTGGTTGGGATGTACATCAATCAGACATTGTTACTGCTTTCTTGAATGGTGACATATTTGAGGAAGTTTATGTAACGCAACCTCGCGGTTTTGTCATAAAAGGACAAGAGGACAAAGTGTGCAAATGTAAGAAGGCTTTGTATGGGTTGAAGCAATCTCCTCGTGCTTGGTATGAGAAAGCTGACACTCATTTGGTTAAACGAGGCTTTCGTAACAGTCCAACAGAAAGCACATTGTATGTAAAGCGTGAGGATGATGTATTTCTCATTGTGGTTCTTTATGTTGATGATTTGCTGATCACTGGACCAAATGAGAGACATATTGCTGAATTTAAGGCTGATTTGAATGCTACTTTCAAGATGAAAGATTTGGGGCTGTTGCATCATTACTTGGGTATACAGTTTAAGCAGTGTGATGGTGGTATTGCCTTGTGTCAGAAAAGTTACATAGAGACATTGCTATGTAAATTTGGACTTGAGGATTGCAAACCTATTGCCACTCCCATGGAAACAGGTTTGAAGTTGAGTCTACATGATGCTGGCGATCCTGCTGATGTCACTCTTTACCAAACTGCTGTTGGCTGCCTCATTTATGTATGCAACACGAGGCCAGATATTCAGTTTGCAGTCTCGCAGGTCAGCAGATTTATGCATAGCCCAGGGTCTAAGCATTGGCAGGCTGTCAAGAGGATTTTCCGCTACCTTAGTGGCACTTTACATCTTGGCTTGTTTTATCCCAAGGGGGGATCATTGCCGCCAGACTTACATGCTTTTTCGGACTCAGATTGGGCTGGTTGTTTTGACACGCGAGTGTCCACAAGTGGTTTTTGTTTCATGCTTGGCAGTTCATGTATATCATGGTTGAGCAAGAAGCAGCCTACTGTGGCCACTTCGAGTTGTGAGGCTGAGTACAGGGCAGTCTTCACAGCTACGGTTGAGTGTGTATGGCTCAGACGCCTTATGGCTGACTTGGGTGTTGGACAGGACACTGCCAACACTATCTACACTGACAGTCAGAGCGCATTGGCAGTTGCGAGGAACCCAGATTTTCATGCTCGCACACAGCACATTGAGGTGCATTACCACTATGTCAGGGAGAGGCTCTCAGCAGGAGAGATCAGCTTGGCTTATGTGCCAACACAGGACAACCTTGCAGATCTTTTCACAAAGGCATTGTCTCGTGAGAAGCTTGAAGCTTTCCGCAAAGCTTTGGGCTTACTCCCCTTTGTGGACTGATCCTGTCCTCAGGGCATGGCAGTTCCCTTTACTCATGTGCCAGCTCTCGTTCACCGCATCACTCCAGGGGGGATTTGTTACCATATACATGTGGTAGTGATGTGTGTGAACACACTAGGACCGCCGGGGCATTTTTTCCCTCTTTAGGAGGTTTTTTCCCCCGTGCATTGTATATACGCCCATCACTCTAGGGCTATCTATCTTTCCATTGCACACTAAGTAACATACTCTCTATTGTGTGCCTTGAGCTTCCTTCGTCTTCTCCAAGCTGTGTGTGTTTCTCTGCAACCCTAATTCCAACAATTTTGGGACGTTTTTCTACCTGCTCATCCTTTAAGAAGATCAATTACAAGCAGCAAATCGATCGATTCTACTGTGGGTTGCCCAAAGAGATACGAGACTACTGCTTGTTACAGAAATCTGAATCTATAAAACAGTTGATGGGATGATGGGACATGCTAAGCAAGGTTTTGCTATGCATTCGGGTAACTTGACTTATCCATCAGATGAACCTTCGACAAGTCATAACAAAAACAGACAACACGACCTCAATTGACAAAAGAACAGAAAGACGAATATTTCAAAGCAGAAAAGTGTTTTGAACGTGGGGGACAAGGACGTATCTCTTCATGGTGTCCGAAAAAGGCACAAGAATGAGAATGACTATATATATATATACCTTCATAAGTTCAAAAAAGACTGAACTAACGAATTATAAGAGGGAATAAAGCACTCATAAAACTATAAACGCAAGGGACACAAGAAAAAAAACAAAAATAAACAAACAAACTAACTAAATCACTTTGTTTGCTACGAAACAAAACTAGATAAAACAAAACATTATTAACTTAACAAAACTAGATAAAACAAAACATTATTAACTTAAAAATGTTTTTATAAAAGGTATGTGTAAAATAAGTTGACGCAACTTACTTGGCTTAAAACAAGTACTCAACTTTAAGCAAAAAATAAAAACTTAATCCTAGAAATCAAACTTCACACAACGACTTGTAAGGTGCAGCGGAATGAATGTTGTATTTTCTCAACATTAGTGATCTTTTGTTGCTCAAGGTTCCTGTTAGTTCTTAGGGAAGGAGACAACCTTCCGTCTTTATGAAGAGTGCTATGATCACGAACAAAGTGAGTGGATATTGTGCGTGCAAGTGAATGAGACTGAGAGAAGGAGAGAAAAGAGATACGATACCCGAGAGGTTGTAAAACCCTCCTCCGAAGGCCCCACTCTCGTCGGCGAGAGTGGTCTAACTTTGATTGCACAAAGGTGTACAATGATGATGCATGGACTGATGCAAATGGGGTCTATGTCAATGACGACGATGATGACTTTGGGGCTGATTTGGGTCCTCTTCTATCTGCTGTCCACAAGAGCTTGATGGCTGAAAATCGGGGTGATCTTGGGGCTGATCCTTGTGGCTGGAAATCCCTGTTTTTGCCGATGGTTTTAGGCTGAAAGAAAACGCTGAGGTCAAGGGTAAGGCTGCGTTTTTTGAAGGGACTGTTGCCGGCTGAAAACGCTGAGAATCTGCTGCGTTTTTCAATGGCTGAAATCGCTCGGTTTCTACAGGCTGAAGGGCTGAAGCTTTGCTGCGTTTTGAGGCTGAAATCGCTGAGAATCTGCAAGGGATGCTAGCGTTAGTAAAAGGTTGGAGCTGCTGCCAGTTGATGGTGGAAACGCCAGGCAAGTGAGGAACTGGATGGCGATGGGCTGAATCTGGGAAGCACCAAGGGAGGAAGAGGGCTAGCGATGATGAAACGCTGGCTTGATGGAGTGGCCTCGCCAAGGGCTTGGGGAGGGTCTTGCTGAGAGAGGGAGGGACACCTGTTGCTTGCGGAAGCCTGTTGTGCTCCTTGCTCATCTACCCAATTGTGTTAACTTGGGTTTGCTTATATATTAACTTACCCAATTTGCCCTACTGAGTACCCAACAAAAGTCACTTAATAAATAAGTGAAAAATGTTAAAAATAGGATAAAGTCACTTGAAAAATCCCCAAACTGACTCTGATGGAATCTGATGGAAATGCTAGTGCTTTTGCAGTGTGCAACCAGAGGATATGCATCTACACTGAGTGACTGGACATGCACGGTCTACGAATAGACTCACAAAAGTGCCAGATCACTACTAAATCTAAACCGACTTGACTGACGGAAACCCTGTTATGGTGTACCTTGTCCACGGACACATAGGGTTGGGATGTGTCACGTGACATCCCCTCCTTTTTAAAGTGAGGTACTGGTACCGAGCTGCATGGCTTCCTTGTAGTCTGCCAACAACTCTGGATAATCTTTGAAGAACTCTTCGTCTACCCACACCGCTTCATGGGTTCCTTGATCTTTCAACTTCAAAAAATATTGTCGTACTTGTTTCTTCGAACCATGGCGAAACCGATGCAACAAGACTTGCTCCGGCTCCATGACTTCTGCTTTATCGATGACCTCCGGTTCTTCTTCTTCCGAAACGTCCTTTGGAGGTGTTCCCTGAAACACTTTCAACCAAGAAACATGGAAAACGTTGTGCATAGACCATGAGTTAGGCAATTGCAATTTCATTGAAACCTCATTAATCTTTTTAATGACTCGAAATGGGCCATAAATACGAAAAGACAAGTTAGGACATTTCTTTCCAACTTGCTTAAGACGCTGTTTCATGATTCGTAGATACACCCAATCTCCTTCCTTGATCGAGACCGCTTAACGATGCTTGTTAGCCTGTCGAGAATAAGATTCCTGAGCCTTGCTTAGTCGAAGCTTCACACTGTCAGAAATCTCATCCAATGACTGACTCTCAGCATTGGCATCAGGCATTTGACTGACCGATCGAGTCAACAGTGACTGAAATCGGCGGCCAAAAGCTGCCTCATACGGAGTTCGACCAATAGCAGAAGAGAAGGAATCATTAAGAATAGCCTGAACCAATGGGAGATAGAGCTCCCATTGAGACTGTTGATCATGAACATAAGACTTAAACACATCAAAAGCCAACTGATTATAAATTTCCGTTTGACCATCTCACTATGGATGAAAAGCGGATGAAAAATTCAACTTTGTGCCAAAATTTTCAAAGAAAGCACGCCAAAAATTGGACGTGAACTTAACATCCCTATCTGAAACAATGGACTTTGGCAAACCACAGAGGGGGTACCAATGCTTGATGAACAATCGTGCAACATCCTGTGCAATAACTGTGGCTTTACAAGGAATCAATATGCAAAATTTGCTGAAACGATCAACAATTGTTAAACATTGAGTGTTTCTTGAATGCAGACTTGGTGGTAAGTTAGTCACAAAATCCATAGAGATATCCTGAAAAGGTCCCTCGGTAATAGGCAGCGGAAGCAAGAGGCCTTGCTTTTTTACTTTTTGACATATGGTGCACTGTGTGACATAACGAAGCACGTCTTTCCGCATTTTAGGCCAATAAAAAAAACGTTCAATCTTTTCCAATGTGGTGTTCATTCCCCTGTGCCCACCCGTGAGAGAATCATGTGCATCATGCAATATGGTTGGCCTCAGAGAGGGCAACACACAGACGGTGACGAAAAAATAACAATCCATCACGAATGAGATAGTTGATGGGCCCTTGGGAAGCAAGAGCCTGCAACCAATACTTACCAAACTCTGAATCTGCATACTGATTCTTCATGCTGTCAAAAGACTCACCCTGTATGGAAAATGTGGTTCTTGACTCAGAAGCCAAAATCTGTCCTTTGCGACTCAACGCATCTGCCAACAGGGTTAGCTTTTCCAGCCACATACTCAATCAAACCGCCAAATTGCTCAAAAAATTATGACCACCGCGCTTGGCGATCACTCCAATGTGCACTAGGCATAGACTGGAGCCACTTGAGGGCTTGATGATCTGTGCGCACTGTAAACTCTCTACCATACAAAAAATGCTTCCAATGCTTAAGAGAGTGAATGACAGACAAAAGTTCTTTATCATAAACTGAATAATTCTTTTTCGCACTATTGAGCTTCCGGCTAAGGAAAGCTACCGGACGACCATGCTGCTGGAGCACAGCACCTATGGCGACATTGCTCGCATCCGTCCATACCTCAAAGGGATCATCCCAAGAAGCAAGGATAAGACACGGTGCTTCTGTCACCGCAACCTTGAGAGCTGCGAAAGCCTCAACGGCTGCCTCGGGCAAGTCTAGGCGCTGACGGCGAGTCTTTACCCCTTTCAAAACATCAGTCATAGGTGCAGCAATGCGTGCAAAATTCTCTATGTGCGAACTATATGCTTGACATAAACCAAGAAAAGAACGCACATCATATGCAGTTTTGGGCAAATCCCAATTACGAACCTCTTCCACCTTCGCGGGATCTAGCTTGACGCCTTCTGCAGAAATGATATAACCCAGATAAGTGACTTCAGTAAGAAACAATTCAGACTTCTTAGCTGCAATGTACAACTGACACTCATCTAAACGAGTTAGTACCCTTTCAACATCTCTTTCATGTTGCTCCCACGATGCAGAAAAAATGAGAATATCATCTAAAAAGATGAACACACATACACCTACCATATCGCCGAAATGACCTACCATGAGACGATTGAACGTACCCACGGCTCTTGTCAATCCAAAAGGCATAACAATATACTCCCATTGCCCTCGCTCGGTGCGAAAGGCGGTCTTGAAAATGTCGCCTTTGAATACCGTACCTGATGGTATCCACTTTTGAGATCGACCTTGCTGAAAACCTTTGCCCCATTGAGCCTATCCAAGATATACTCAATGCGAAGCATCAAAAACTTGTTCTTGACGGTCATCTTGTTTAATGCCCTGTAATCAACACACAAACGAGACGAACCATCCTTCTTGCGAACGAACAAAATAGGGGTAGCGAAAGTACTTACACTAGGACGTATAAATCCTCTAGCCACCAACTCTGTGAGTTGTCGCTCTAACTCTTCCTTCTGTGACTTGTTCAAACGGTAGGGAGCCTTACTGACAGGCTGTGCTCCCTCCATAAGCTCGATGCGATGGTTCTCCGACCGTTACAGTGGGAGACGAGGTGGAAGATCATCCTGCAAAAAGAGATGTTTAAATTTCGTAAACAACTCCGAATACTTACCTGAAGCCTGAATGCTCTAGGAAACTGGAGCAGCATAGATGAATGCCGCTTGTGCTCCTCGTCGTAATTCACGCTTTACCTGGACATGCGAGATGAGAGGCAAAGAATGCAAGCCCTCCTCAGCAAGAATGATGAGGGGAAAAAGATAGGTTGCGAAGGCACGCTGCTGCTGCTCGCTCCCTTCCCCCCCTTGCGCCATCGCTCCCTCTCCCCCCCCTTTTCTCCTCCTAACCCTCGCGCTTCCCCCCCCCTTCGCCCTCGCGCCACCCTGCCCAGCCCGCCACCTCCTGCCCCCTGCTGCCTGCCGCCCTCCCCCCCTAGCCCTCCCGCTGCCCCCCCCACTCCTTGCCCGCCACCCTTCCCCCCCTAGCCCTCCTGCTATACCCGTGCTCGCCCGGCTCTGCAACACCTTTTCTTCAGAACAGGTGTTCGACGTTCTCGGCTGCAAATTGTTCTTCTCCGTCCGCTTCTTCGACTCAGCAGTAGACACAGATGGAGGCTCCAGCTCCGCCACAGAGGGACTCACCTGAAGCCCCCTCGCCCGACCCCGCTGAGCCCACCATTCGACTTGCTCTTTCGCCGACAGAGCAAGCGAGCCTTGCCGCAGATGTAGAGCGCTTGCAGGCGACTTCTGTCATCTGCAAGGTTCTCGGCACCCGTCCTAGCAGAGGAGAGCTGCGAGATCTTCTCCAGGCCCGCCTTCTCGCAGAGGTGGGCAAGATTTTGGATGTCCAGCTCCTCGGACAAGGGTACTACCAGATCGAGTTCGAGACTTCCGAGATGGCCTCCAAGGTCATAGCTATGAGTCCACTGGCTGTCCGAGCATCACGCGCCCACTTTCGACAGTGGCGACACGGTTTTGACCCGACTTCGGATGTACTCGTAGAGGAGGCAGACATCCCTATCTCAGTCTGCTTTCCGGGTTTACGGAGGGAGTACCTTCCACTGCTCTCCAGGATTGGCTCCGCCATCGGGACTGTTCTGGAGACACCTCGTACGGCAGCATCAGTAGCTGCCAAGGCGGCCGGCATCCCTTCAGTTCGAGTTTTGGTCAGAGATACCCACACGCTCTTGAAGGTCATCCTTTTGCCTCGGGTGAGTGGGGGTTGGTTTAGGAAGAGTGTGGAGTACTCGGGTCTCCCGAACCAGTGCTTCATTTGCAAACAGATGGGCCACCTAGCGAAGGCCTGTCCACCGAGGAGACCACGACCTGCACCTCAGCCCCAGCCCCAGCCTGCCAAGGCAGGGCCGCAGCCTCAGCCAACGACACAACGCACACATTCTGAGCCATCCTCCGAGCCTGGGGCTCCAGCGGAGGAGGGGTGGCAGCAGGCACGTGGCCGTCGACGCCAGGGGCCACAACGACAGCCTAGCACTCAGAGTGGCCCTCAAGTGCCTACTCAGCAGCAGAGGGTTCCCACGGGGAACCGCTTTGGTCCTCTTGAGCAGGAGGAGCCTCCTACACCAGCCTTCTCTTCCGTTTCACCCTCGCCAGCCCCTCCACCTTCAGATTTCCCCTCTTCCTCCTCATCCCCTCCCCCGCCCTTTGCTCCCGCCCACTCCCCACCTCGCCCCCTTGTCTCTGTCGTCCCGCCCTGCTTCTCTTCTCCCCCCCCCCCCCCCCCCCCCCCCCCCCCCTCCCCCCCCCAGCTCCTTCTCCCCCTCCTCTTGCTTCAGTACCACAGTCGACTCAGGAGACTGGCCCCTCGCCGGCGGCTAGGAGATCTCTTGGCAGCGCTTTTGCCACGAGTCGCCTAGCGAGAGAGGGTCAGCCCTTCTTGCGGCCCCCTTTGCAGATTCAGACATCTTCCCTTGCAGCTATCACTCGTGGTCTGACGAGCATTGACCTCCGACGCCGCTGGGACTTCTTCGATTACGGATTCACTCGCTTTCTCGGCGATTCCGCAGCAGACCACGAGGCACCCTGCTTCAGGGTCCACGCTCTGTTCCTCGCCGCTAGGGGGACAGAGGCCTTGGACTCAGCAGTTGGTTTCTCCTTTCCTCTCTGCGGTAGGACTGAGACAGAGTGGTCCCTCGACTCAGTGGTGGGATGGTTGCATACACAGGTTCTCGAGTTCTCTCACCACATGGGAGAACTTGGAGTTACAGATTTGCTGCAGACTTTGTGGCCACTGGCCAAGTTTGCGGTGACACCCCCAGACTCAGCAGGATGTAGGCACATTGTGGTGTACTTTTTTGCTCATACACAGTGTTTGCCTTGCTATGTATACATACATGAGGACTCCTGGACAGAGGAGGTTGCTTTACGCTCGGCTCGCTCTGCTTGGGCTTGGGCCAGGCACTCACTACAGGCTCGCCTATCTAGAGGACGCTCGGATGCGGATTACTCCCCATCCAAGCCTGCCTCGAAGATAGCCCGTCTTGCTGCTGCGGCAGCATCTATTCTCTCTCGCTCCCCATGAGGATCGTCTCATGGAACGTGCAGGGATTAGGTGGGCCCCAGTTTCAATGACAGCGGGGCCGATTGCGGCAGGAGCTTCAGCGTTGCCTTGTGGGAGGAGAGATTGATCTCCTTATGCTTCAGGAGCACCATTTGTCTGAGAGCCGCATCCGGCGCTGTGGTCAAATTTTGCGTGGACGTTATGATACCTTTTGGTCAGCTGCTTTTGGACCTGGAGGCATCCAGGGTGGGGTATGTATGACTATTGCGGACTCATTGCAGCAGGCCATTGTGGGCAGAGGGATTATTGTGCCAGGCAGGGCTCAGTGGATTACTTTGCAGGTTCAGGGTGGCCTTGTGGGCTTCCTGAACATCTATGCGCCCAATGTGGCGAGTGCTCGTGCAGAGTTTTGGTCACAGATTGTTGAGTCTTTGCCACAAGTTGACCATTGGTGTGTAGGAGGGGACTTCAACATGTTGGAGGACCCTTTTGACAGGATCGGAGGCAGCCATGCTACTGTACATGGAGTCGAGTTAGCATCTTGGGAGAGGTTGTGTATGACCTTGAGGGTCTCGGATACATGGCAGCATTCTGGCTTTGTGAGGCCTCCAGAGAGTCTTGCCTTCTCTAGATCAGACCGCAAAGTGGGAGGAGTGAATCTATCGCGGATAGATCGCTTCTACACTAGTGACCACTTCAGTGACTTGGGGGGATCGGTGGGCATCCTGGCAGGGACATCCTTCTCGGACCATGCACCAGTGATCCTCACAGTGGCAAACAGGCAGAGGAGTGGGAGCACGATGCTTCGCATCCCAGAGCGGGTCTTGTTGGACACAGCATTCAGAGAGAGGGTAGAGGCTCTTTGGACAGAGGGCATGGACAGCCAGGCTCTACCGGCAGACAGAGTGGCGTTAGGCCTAGCTCAGCTTAACCACTTTATCCTACAGGAGTCTTTGGCTCGACGGGCCGCAACGAGAGAGGAGGAGCAGCGTCTCAGACGAGGCATTGCTTCACTACAGAGGATGCAAGAGCAGCATCCAGACAGTCCATGGCTGGAGGAGCAGTTACAGCAGGCTCGACAGGAGCTTGCTTGCACAGAGGAGAGGCGCCATGAGTTTGCCTTTCACCGACAGGCATCTCAGTGGACTCAGGTAGGTGACAGAGTGACAGGTGCCTTTTTTGAGACAGTAGGACCTCGGCACTCGCATGCCAAGGTCACTCAGCTGAGGAGACCCGATAGGTCAGTTGCTTGTGATCCTGAGGATATGCTTGCAGTTGCTACTGACTTTTACCGTCAGCTACTAACGGCTGAGCCCCAGTCAGAGAGACAGGATGCATACAGGGAGCAGGTTTGGGCGCAGATGCCTTGTCTTGTGACTGAGGAGATGCGCCAAAGGCTGGAGATACCTCTTCAGCTTGAGGAGCTGCATACGGCTCTTAGGGCCCTTCCTCGTGGTAGCTGTCCACGTGAGGATGGGCTGACTCCCAGCTTCTTCTTGGAGTACTGGGACTTGCTTGGCCCAGATCTTTGTAGTGCCTTTCAGTACATTCTGCACACAGGAGTGATGCCAGATAGCATGAGTGAGGGCCTGATTTACCTCATTCCAAAGGAGGGTGGCTCCTTGGATGAGATTCGACGGTGGCGCCCCATCACCATCCTCAACTCAGCCTACAAAATTCTTGCCAAGGCTCTGAGTTTGAGGATTCAGCCACTTTTGGAGAGCCTTATACATGGGACTCAGACAGGTTTTGTCAAGGAACGCAGTATCCTTGACAACATCTTCACTTTCTGGGAGGCTTCTGCCCTGGCACGTCTCCGTGGGGAGGACCTTGTGATTCTTCTTCTCGATTTTGAGAAGGCATACGACAGAGTTGACTGGGACTTTCTAGAGGGCACGCTTCGCAGGATGGGCTTTTCAGATGCTTGGATCAGAGGGGTGTCAGCTTTGTACAGACAGGCTCACAGTCAGGTGCTTTTGGCAGGAGGTAGAGGTGAGCGCTTCATGCTCACACGATCGGTCAGACAAGGTTGTCCTCTTGCCCCCTTTCTCTTTCTGTTCTATGCGGAGGCGATGAGCAGATTTTTGGTGTCACAGCAGGTTGGTTTGAGGGGCCTAGCACTCCCGATACGGGGAGATGAGCTTCTGGACGTTGAGTTTGCCAACGACTCAGCCTTGTACTTAGAGGGCCAGGAGGCCAATTTACACAGGTGTGGGCAGGCTCTTGAGACCTTCTGCTGTGCATCGGGCGCATTGATCAACTGGAGAAAGACAGTGGATTTCTCGGTTGGCAGTGCTCCTGTGCCAGGGTGGATGCCAGGAGAGGGTTTCAGGTGGATTCCCCCAGGGACTGCAGTTCGATACTTGGGTTGTCAGGTTGGTTTGGATTTGTCCCCCGAGCAGCAGATTGCTCCTCTTCTCCTGTCCATCAGGAGAAAGCTGTTACACTTGAGTTCGGCACGACTTTCGCTGGCTGGTAGAGTAGTAGTTGCCAACCAGGTGTTGTTGACAACTATGTGGTACATCACTTCTTGCTGGATCTTCTCGGGTTCTTGTATCAGCCAGGTAGAGAGGCTGATCAGGAACTTCCTTTGGTCAGGTCGCGACACTCAGGTTGCCCGAGCCAAGGTGGCTTGGTCGGTCATCACACTTCCTTGTTCTCAGGGAGGGCTTGGGATCATTGATCCAGCACAGCAAAGCAGAGCCCTTCTTGGGAAGTTTTTCGTCAGAGGACTTCTTCCAGGCGAGGAGCCCTGGAAAGAGTTCTTGCTGCAGAGGCTTCGTGCCAGGGTGCCTCAGTCAGGAGGCCCTTGGCAACCTTCGACCAGATGGATCTTTACAGAGTTACGCCGAGTTGGTTTGAGCAGGAGACTGGAGGACCGATTCGCTATGAGTTTGCTTCGCTCTTGGGAGCTCTTACGGCGTGGCCTAGAGCAGAGACAACCGACATGCACGGAGGAGCGCCTACGACAGCCCCTCGTCTGAAACCCCATGGTTAGCACTCAGAGAGGCCACTTGGTTGGGAGTAGGCCTCATGTTTCATGGGGTCCCATGGCAGCAGGTCCAGCGCGCTCTCTAGGTGACTGGCTAGAGTTCACAGGTTTGTCAGAGGAGGTGCAGGGTGTCCAGCTACAGGGCATGAGAGGGGTTCAGAGCATGTGTCGGGACATCTCAGAGTCAGTTCCAGCTGAGTGGCTCACGCCTCTCGAGCTAGTAGCACCCCGATAGATGGGAGCCTTCACACGACTAGAGGTTCTCATCTCAGTCAGGGCTTGTTCAGAGACTGTCCCAGCCCTGTTCTTTGAGCTTCAGGGTGGGGGACGTTTACAGTGAGTTACAGTAAAGGCCCCGCAGGTAGCAGAGTGTTGTTTCCAGAGGATCCGAGTTGTGGGCATCTGTGGGAGGACTTGCGTCATAGACCCTGACCCAGCAGCTCTCGAGACAGGACACTGGAGGTTATGGGCTTGGGAGTGTTGTCCACTGGCACGAGTACAGTGGGATCCTGGTGAGTGGCTATGGAGGGACCCCTTCTCTTCTGCAAACCGCCCAGGAGTCCCTTTCTTCCAGTACACTGTTCGGCTTGGACGTCATATACTTGCAGCGCAGAGAGAGGCCCGCCCCGCTGTAGCACATCATTGGCAGGAGGAGGGTCTCACAGTTGAGTTCTTGGCAGCTTTTTGGCAGAGGCTGTGGGACTCCAGACAGCCGAGGCGCGTCACTTTGTTCCAGTGGTTGGTTGCACACAGAGCCACAGCAGTAGGGAGCTGGCTTGTGCATAGTGGTCTCTCGGCCGCATGTACAGCCTGTGACCAGTTGGTGGAGAGTCAGCGACACTGTCTTTGGGACTGTCCTTCGGCCCAGCAGGTGTGGCTACGAGTTCTTCGGTTGATGCCTGCCCTCTCCACGGCTCGACAGTACACTTGGGAGGCAGCGGCTTGGTCCACCCTCACGGGCCCGGCACTACAGTTTGAGTTATCTTCCACCAGCAGGATGATAGTGATACAGGGGGGGCGACCTGCACTCCAGCCTGCTACAGACCTTACTCCACAGGAGTGGTGCAGTGAGAGAGAGGAGTGTTGGGAGCTCATCAGCGGCCTAGCTCTTTGGTTCATCTGGTGGGCCCGTTGTTTCCGCATCTTTGAGGCTCGCCCTGTGCCACCAGCAGAGACTGTTCGTGACTTTTGGCTAGAGCTGATCCATACTCTCAGAGGATAGCTTGAGGGACTACAGGGCAACTCCAACCGCATGCGGGAGCGCCGCGAGGCTTTCCTTCGACTCTGGCGCCCTGGGCCTTTCTACACCATGGTCCAGGGGGTGCTTAGATGGCACTACTGTCCAACTGTGTGGCTCTTCCCTACTCCCATTTCTTGATTTAGCCCCATTGTATATATGCTGTTTTTTCATTGGGAGAGTCTCCCCATCATGCGTGTTGTAGCCCTCTCTTGCAGAGGTGGATGTAGCCCTATGGGCAGTTTTCATTAACTAATAGAAGGATCTTTTTCTTGGAAAAAAAAAAGAATGATGAGGGGGGAATCAGTTTTGGCATGTAAAGTGAGAGTGTTAGCCTCCCAATCAATGAGAGGTTTCAGTTCACGAAACTATTTAATGCCTAAAATCATATCACATCCTGAGAGAGGAGACACAAGAAATTTCCTACGAAAAGAAGCTTGCTAAACGGTAAACATCACATCAAGGCACTCCTTCGTGATGAGAGAGTCCATACCAGGAGCGAAGCCAGAAACCTCGAGAGGAGAATTCTGACTAACCTCTAGGCGGGCTCTCTCAACAAGAGGGGGACTAATCACATCATGCATACTGCCTGGATCAAACAATATGATAAAACGTTGTCCTTTTACATGACCATAACACTTCATGAGAGATTCATCAATGTGTGTGTCAGAGTCATGAGAAGATGCAGGTTGTGTTGTGACAGAGTTTGTGGTAGCTGTGGGTGCCTTTGGTTCTTTAGGTGGGATCAAACAATATAATAAACGACGTCCTTTTATATGACCATAACACTTCATGAGAGATTCATCAATGTGTGTGTCAGAGTCATGAGAAGATGCAGGTTGTGTTGTGACAGAGTTTGTGGTAGCTGTGGGTGCCTTTGGTTCTTTAGGTGGGACTGTCTTAGGACAGGCCTTCTTAATGTGACCCTTGACATGACATTGAAAACATCTACCTTCTTTAGCATAAATCACTTGTTCTTCAACCGTGATGTATCCTCTTATAATTCCTTGTGAAGCTTTTTCATTAGGGGTTAGCTTAGGTTTTGCAGGTGCTTTAGCTTTACCATTAGATTCATTGTTAGAGTTCTTTTCCGAGGAATTAGAGGAAGAAGGGGTAGAAGAATTACCATTCTTACCGTTCTTACCATTCTGTGTGTTCTGAGAATGCTAAGATGTCCCTTGAGAAGACTTGTTCTCCTTAGGCTTTCCCTTGTTGTGCTTCATCTCTTGGGCGAGAGCGGTTGCTACCGCCTTGTTGAGATCCGCAGGGTCAAAGACTTCAACATCAAACTTGATGTATTCGTCTAACCCAAAGAGAAAAGCCTCTTTGCGCTCATCATCCGACTTGCGTAATTGAGTGCCTAGCTGCAAAACACGGTTAGAAAATGACATGACTGGCATACCATGTTGCTTGAGATTACACCAATCCTCTTTCAATCGTGCGAGATACTGAGGTGGCATAAACCGCGCCTTGAATTTGTCTTGGAAATCAGCCCAACTAAAAGAGAGGGGCGTGAAATCGTCGGCTGCCTCTATGTGCGCGGCTAGTTGTGCCTCTTGCCATGCATGGTATCAATTGATGGCATCACCGGCAAGGTACATACCTACCGTCAAAACTTTGCTATTTCCTGTTTTCTTAGTTGCAGCAAAATAAGCATTAAATTGATGCAACCAAGAATGAATCACCGTAGCATCCATCTTACCATCATACTTACTGAAAGTCAACTTTTCGGTGACTGGGTTGTTGGAATCCGCATCGTGGCTTGCACCACTAGAGGAACTCCCACGATCTTTGGGTGGTTCAGTCTTCGAGGCTAGCATGTGGGAAATAAAATCTTGATTGCGAATCTCCCTTTGAGCTTCACACTCGGCGTCCCTTTCTGCTTTGCGTTCATTTCGTTCATCGCGCTCGCGTTCGAAAACAAGGCGATTGGTTTCTTGTTGTGCCAACGCAACGCGATTCGCTTCCAATGTAACGCGAGTCGCTTCTTGTTGTGCCAACATCATGTCCATCATTGACTTGACCATCATCTCCATAGGAGTTAGAACACCCCGTGGTGTCGATGGCGAAGAGGGAGGGTTGGAAAAATCTCCTGGTGGGGAGAATCCTTCGTTGCCTCTCTCATGCTCATCACCTGTATGCGAAGTATCCATTCTACTTCGGGTGACGACCATGCACTAGGATCTTTGGTTCTTACGTTCTCGAGGAACTTGGTTCTTGAGGGTCTTGAGGTTCTTAAGGTTCTTGAGGTTTCCTTTTGCTTGCAAATCGCGTTGGAGAAGGATCTTCTCTTCACCCGAGTTCTACTCTTTTCTGCGGGCGCACCCCTCGGTCTTGCGCTCACACCAAGGTTGTTTTTTCCCACCTCACGTCGATTGGCCGGCCGCTAAGTGCACGGTCCGCTCTCAATGAGTGAAAAGAGACACAAGGGGAGGCTGGACAAGCCCTTCTTTCTTGGGATTCCTGTCACTCTTCAACAAAACACGATTAGGAATCGAAGCGAACTTGGGTTCGTGCGACCGCAACAAGCAACAAAGGTTCTTGTGGTTCTTTCCTTGAGTAATGCAGAACACTTCCAAAGCTCTGATACCAATGTAAGGTGCAGCGGAATGAATGTTGTATTTTCTCAACATTGGTGATCTTTTGTTGCTCAAGGTTCCTTTTAGTTCTTAGGGAAGGAGAGAGCCTTCCGTCTTTATGGAGAGTGCTATGATCACGAACAAAGTGAGTGGATATTGTGCGTGCAAGTGAATGAGACTGAGAGAAGGAGAGAAAAGAGATACGACACCCGAGAGGTTGTAAAACCCTCCTCCAAAGGCCCCACTCTCGTCGGCGAGAGTGGTCTAACTTTGATTGCACAAAGGTGTACAATGATGATGCATGGACTGATGCAAATGGGGTCTATGTCAATGACGACGATGATGACTTTGGGGCTGATTTGGGTCCTCTTCTATCTGCTGTCCACAAGAGCTTGATGGCTGAAAATCGGGGTGATCTTGGGGCTGATCCTTGTGGCTGGAAATCCCTGTTTTTGCCGATGGTTTTAGGCTGAAAGAAAACGCTGAGGTCAAGGGTAAGGCTGCGTTTTTTGAAGGGACTGTTGCCGGCTGAAAACGCTGAGAATCTGCTGCGTTTTTCAATGGCTGAAATCGCTCGGTTTCTACAGGCTGAAGGGCTGAAGCTTTGCTGCGTTTTGAGGCTGAAATCGCTGAGAATCTGCAAGGGATGCTAGCGTTAGTAAAAGGTTGGAGCTGCTGCCAGTTGATGGTGGAAACGCCAGGCAAGTGAGGAACTGGATGGCGATGGGCTGAATCTGGGAAGCACCAAGGGAGGAAGAGGGCTAGCGATGATGAAACGCTGGCTTGATGGAGTGGCCTCGCCAAGGGCTTGGGGAGGGTCTTGCTGAGAGAGGGAGGGACACCTGTTGCTTGCGGAAGCCTGTTGTGCTCCTTGCTCATCTACCCAATTGTGTTAACTTGGGTTTGCTTATATATTAACTTACCCAATTTGCCCTACTGAGTACCCAACAAAAGTCACTTAATAAATAAGTGAAAAATGTTAAAAATAGGATAAAGTCACTTGAAAAATCCCCAAACTGACTCTGATGGAATCTGATGGAAATGCTAGTGCTTTTGCAGTGTGCAACCAGAGGATATGCATCTACACTGAGTGACTGGACATGCACGGTCTACGAATAGACTCACAAAAGTGCCAGATCACTACTAAATCTAAACCGACTTGACTGACGGAAACCCTGTTATGGTGTACCTTGTCCACGGACACATAGGGTTGGGATGTGTCACGTGACACAACTTCTAATGGAACACATTCTTAAGTCCTCAGGTAAGCTAAATATGAAATCGAAAAATGAATACTACTACAAACCTACGAAGAGCAAAGAACCAAACTTGACAATATGTGATCTCAACTTCGCTGCTTGTCCAAACAGGAAGAATAAGATTATCACCTTTATCATGCATAGCTTGGACAACAGCTATGACATCCCTACTCACGTCGTCAGTGCCCAAGAGTAGGTGCAGGTTTATATAGAGGTCATTCATGCTTTGAACATACTCTACAAAACCAACGAGCTGAGTTTCTATCACCCTCCGGAGGTGATGGGCATACTCAGCCATGATAAAGGCTAACATTTGTCAAGCTATAGTAAAAATACTAGAAGCGCTAAAGATCAAAACATGAGAATGACTGACAAATTGATAACAGAACTGAGCGAGAAGATACTCGTTCCTGAACAAATATCAAAAAAATACAGATATTAAAAAAATACGGATGAAATGGCATTATTTTTGCTTAGTAAATTTATGAATGAATAATTTTGAAGTAGGACTTTTTAAAGATGACTTTGATTTACATATGAAACTAATGTTTTATGGAAGATCCTACTATTTGTGAACAAAGAACAAGATCGAGGAATGGGATGATGATGAGTTCGGAGCAATGACAGCTCGAGAATGAACCTGATAATGATAAGAATCATGATGAATGATTGAATGGAACTGTCATGAGCGCATCAAGAGTTCCCGATGGATGAGATGGCCACACTGATAGACCTGAATGATTGAAACACTCTTTTCAATATGAACTCAATGTCTAATTGATGGACTGGAATTCCCGGAAATGATTACTCACACATAATTATTTTTTAGTACAGATGGAATGATTGACGAAATGACTGCAACATTACGATCTCGAGAAATCTATGGACATGATCGCAATATGCAATTAGTTAATCCGACATCAATGAGATCCGGTACGGATCTAGATGCGATTACTAAATACGTTGCCAGGAATTATGGTCCAAGATCTCAATGGATTCTATGTGATATGATTTGAATGTGATGTGATTGTCCCCTTTGTACAAGTGCTACATTTGTGTAGTCTAGTGCGTCGGTACTTAGAGTCAGTGTTTGCTGATCTGGTTTATGGCTTATGTCTGATTTTGCATGCGTAATCGAGGGCTATTACAATTCTTTCAAGAGGGGGGTATGTCACAAATTAATGACGTGGCAGCATTGTACGAATTGTTGACGTGGATAAGTTGTACGGAAACCCCCAGAATTCACGTTGATTACTATTGATGACGTGGCAGCATTGTACGAATTGTTGACGTGGACAAGTTGTACGGAAGCCTCCAGAATTCACGCTGACATGGCTATCCGTACTGTTTTTCCGCAAAAAGCACTGACAGCTGATGACGTGGCATGTTGTACGGAATTCCGTGATTTGTGCTGCCTGCTTTTTGAGCAGTTTTTTTGGGATCAGATACTTTTGGGAAAAAATGCAATAGAGTTTACTTTTGGGGCTTTGCTTTTGGGGCATCCCTTATAAGAATAAATAGACCCTTGAGGCCTCACGCTGCAGAGCATCTGGACGTAGAGTCTTAGAGCAGAGGTCCCCTCGTGAGTTGTACTTTGCTCAAGTATTAATATAAGAATAATACCGAAACTTGAAAGAGCCGCCAGATTTTGGGGCCAATACCTCTGGGCACGCCGGGCCGTGTCGACTCAATTTTAAAGTGTGATAAAATTGTAAAAATTTTCAATGATTCTCTCGTGTGTCGTGCCAGATTTCTGACTTGGGGTGCCCAAGTCTGTGCCAGTTTAACCAACAAATAATCTGACATCTTTTATTGCTAGATAAAGTAATGTATCAATCCGAGATTGAGTGCTAAATAGGGTTATCGTTGCAAGAGTAGCTCCCATATCCGGGAAGAAAAGTAAATGCTTGAAATAGTGCCTCAATGACCACTAGAGCAACCCCCATCTCGGCCCTCGTGGTCTCATGTGGTATTAATGACTTACATCGAATCATCTGCTCAATCTTCACCATGGGCGGTCTTTCCATCATAGTTACTACGAACAGCAAATCGTAACGCAAAACCAGGAATGGAAATGGGCATGAAATCCCATTCCTTGTTACACATACTCACGTCTAAACATGGAATGGACTTTGGAACGGGAAGTTGGGATGGAAGCAAAGAATGGAAGCCTGAAAATGAGAGAGAGAGAGAGAGAGGCTCATACGTTTTTGGGAAAACTCATTTATTTATTTTGAGTTGAGGGTTTTGCACTTTTATTACAAGTGACCTTTAAAAATGTGTCCAGGTTCAATGTGAACCTGGATAAAGTTTAAAAATATACATAAAGTGTACATAAGGGGTTATGCCTTTAACCCAACACAGTACATATGCACATTGTCTCTGGAGTGCTCTCAAAGTTGCAAACCACGTATGAGTCTGGTCTTTGCTGCTTCCTTCATAGAAATCTATAGCCCTTTGAATGTAACTCCCAAGGATACATAAGATCATACTCAACTGGCTCTTCGCAGAGTGAAGTTGAGTTGCGATCTAATTAACCAAGTTTGTAAAACTGGCCCGTAGACTCGCTGAAGGACAACAGACTTTAGGTTTCACCCAATCTTTACACTATTAAACTCTACGACACAGAGGAAATTCACGAATAAGCCTCTTACTAGAAATTACGCTTCAAACAAAACACGGCCAGGCAGCTAGAGGCTAGAGTGCTTCCAAGCAGACAGTGATGCCACGTTGGCCCCAAAGGTTGGCGCCCCTTTCGGTATTTCTTTATTCAATTAAAATTTTGGAAAAATACTGTAAGTTCCTAGGAGTTGTCCCACTTTTATTGGGCTGAAAACAACTAATTTTAGCCCAATTTCGGCAGCATAACCGCAATAGGAGGCTTCACAGACAAAATCCCCATGCAAAAGGTGACTTTCCCGGTGCATTTGAGCACTTCCCCAAACCTCGCAAGAATTTATAGCACGCTGAATTTTTTTTATTTTATTTTTTTTCCGAGAAAAAAATCCTTCTATTAGTTAATTAAAACTGCTCGTAGGGCTACAACCACCTCTACAAGAGAGGGCTACAACAAACATGGTGGGGAGACTCTCCCAATGAAAGAACAACATATATACAATGAGGCTAAATCAAGAGATGGGAGGAGGGAAGAGCCACACAGGTGGTCGGTAGTGCCATCTGGGCACCCCCTGGACAATGGTGTAGAAAGGCCCAGGGGGCCAGAGTCGAATGAAAGCCTCGCGGAGCTCCCGCATGCGGTCTGAGCTTCCCTGTAGTCCCTCAAGCTATCCTCTGAGAGTATGGAAGAGCTCTAGCCAAAAGTCACGAACAAGTCTCTGCTGGTGGCACAGAGCGAGCCTCAAAAATGCGAAAACAGCAGGCCCGCCAAATGAACCAAAGTGTCAGGCCACTGATGAGCTCCCAACACTCCTCTCTCTCACTGCACCACTCCTATGCAGTAAGCTCTGTAGCAGGCTGGAGTGTAGGTCGCCCCCCCTGTATCACTATCATCCTGCTAGTGGAAGATAGTTCAAACTGAAGTGCCGAGCCCGCGAGAGTGGACCAAGCCGCTACCCCCCAAGTGTACTGTCTAGCCGTGGAGAGAGTAGGCATCAGCCGAAGAACTCGTAGCCACACCTGCTGGGCCGAGGGACAGTCCCAAAGACAATGGCACTGACTCTCCACCAACTGGTCGCAGGCTGCACATACGGCCGAGAGACCACTATGCACAAGCCAGCTCCGTACTGCTATAGCTCTGTGTGCAACCAGCCACCACTAAAACAAAGTGGCGCGCGTTGGCTGTCTGGAGTCCCACAGCCTCTGCCAAAAGGCTGCCAAGAACTCGACTGTGAGACCCTCCTCTTGCCAATGACGTGCTGCACCGGGGAGGCCCTCTCTCTGTGTTGCAAGTATATGACGTCCAAGCCGAACAGTGTACTGAAAGAAGGGGACTCCTGGGTGGTCTGCACAAGAGAAGGGGTCCCTCCATAGCCACTCACCAGGATCCCACTGTACTCGTGCCAGTGGACAACACTCCCAAGCCCAAAGTCTCCAATGTCCAGTCTCAAGAGCTGCTGGGTCAAGGTCTATGACGCAAGTCCTCCCACAGATGCCCACAACTCGGATCCGCTGGAAACAGCACTCTGCTACCTGCGGGGCCTCTACTGCAACGCGTTGTAATCGTCCCCCACCCTGAAGCTCGAAGAACAGGGCTGGGACAGTCTCTGAGCAAGCCCTGACTGAAATGAGAACCTCCAGTCGTGTGAAGGCTCCCATCCACCGGGGTGCTACTGGCTCGAGAGGCGTGAGCCACTCAGCTGGAACTGACTCTAAGATGTCCTGACACATGCTCTGCACCCCTCTCATGCCCTGTAGCTGGAAACCCTGCACCTCCTCTGACAAACTTGTGAACTCTAGAGAGCGCGCTGGACCTGCTGCCATGGGACCCTAGGAAACATGAGGCCGGCTACCAACCAAGTGGCCTCTCTGAGTGCTAACCATGGGGTTCTAGACGAGGGGCTGCCGTAGGCGCTCCTCCGTGCACGTCGGCTGTCTCTGCTCCAAGCCACGCCGTAAGAGCTCCCAAGATCGAAGCAAACTCACAGCGAAGCGGTCCTCCAGTCTCCTGCTAAAACCAACTCGGCGCATCTCTGTAAAGATCCATATGGTCGAAGGTTGCCAAGGGCCTCCTGACTGAGGCACCCTGGCTCGAAGCCTCTACAGCAAGAACTCCTTCCAGGGCTCCTCACCTAGAAGAAGGCCTCTGACTATGAACTTCCCAAGAAGGGCTCTGCTCTGCTGTGCTGGATGAATGATCCCAAGCCCTCCCTGAGAACAAGGAAGCGTGATGACCGACCAAGCCACCTTGGCTCGGGCTATCTGAGTGTCACGTCCTGACCAAAGAAAGTTCCTGATCAGCCTCTCTACCTGGCTGATACAAGAACTCCAGAAGATCCAGCAGGAAGTGATGTACCACATAGTCGCCAACAGCACCTGGTTGGCAACTACTACTCTACCAGCCAGCGAAAGTCGTACTGAGCTCCAATGTAACAGCTTTCTCCTAATGGACAGAAGAAGAGGAGCAATCTGCTGCTCGGGAGACAAGTCCAAACCAGCCTGACAACCCAATGCAGTCCCTGGGGGAATCCACCTGAAACCCTCTCCTGGCATCCAATCTAGCACAGGAGCACTACCAACCGAGAAAGCCACAGTCTTTCTCCAGTTGATCAGTGCGCACGATGCACAACAGAAGGTCTCCAAAGCCTGCTCACATCTGTGAAGATTGGCCTCCTCGCCATCAAAGTACAAGGCTGAGTCATCGGCAAACTCAGCGTCCAGTAGCTCATCTCCCCAAATAGGGAGTGCTAAGCCCCGAAGACCAACCTGCTGTGACGCCAAAAATCTGCTCATCGCCTCCGCATAGAACAGAAAGAGAAAGGGGGCAAGAGGACAACCCTATCTGACCGAGCGTGTGAGCATGAAGCGCTCACCTCTCCCTCCTGCAAAAAGCACCTGACTGTGAGCCTGTCTGTACAAAGCTGCCACCCCTCTGATCCAAGCATCTCAAAATCCCATAGTGCCTAGAGTGCCCTCTAGAAAGTCCCAGTCAACTCTGTCGCATGCCTTCTCAAAATCGAGAAGAAGAATCACAAGGTCCTCGCCACGGAGCCGTGCCAGGGTAGAATCCTCCCAGAAAGTAAAGATGTTGTCAAGGATACTGCGTTCCTTGACAAAACTTGTCTGAGTCCCATGTATAAGGCTCTCTAAAAGTGGCTGAATCCTCAAACTCAGAGCCTTGGCAAGAATTTTGTAGGCTGAGTTGAGGATGGTGATGCGGTGCCACTGACGAATCTCATCCAAGGAGCCACCCTCCTTGGGAATGAGGTAGATCAGGCCCTCACTCATGCTGTCAGGCATCACTCCTGTGTGCAAAATGTACTGAAAAGCACTACAAAGATCTGGACCAAGCATGTCCCAGTACTCCAAGAAAAGGCTGGGAGTCAACCCATCCTCACCTGGACAGCTACCACGAGGGAGGGCCCTAAGAGCCGTGTGCAGCTCCTACAGCTGAAGTGGCATCTCTAGCCTCTGGCGCATCTCCTCTGTCACAAGACATGGCATCTGTGCCCAAACCTGCTCCCTACATGCATCCTGCCGCTCTGACTGAGGCTCAGCCGACAGTAACTCACAGTAAAAGTCAGTAGCAACTGCACGCATATCCTCGGGCTCACAAGCAACTGACCCATTGGGCCTCCTCAATTGAATGACCTTGGCATGCAAGTGCCGAGGTCCCACTGTCTCAAAAAAAGCACCAATCACTCTGTCACCCACCTGAGTCCACTGAGATGCCTGTCGGTGAAAGGCAAACTCATGACGCCTCTCCTCTGTGCAAGCAAGCTCCTGTCGAGCCTGCTGTAACTGCTCCTCCAGCCATGGACTGTCTGGATGCTGCTCTTGCATCCTCTGTAGTGAAGCAATGCCTCGTCTGAGACGCTGCTCCTCCTCTCTCGTTGCGGCCCGTCGAGCCAAAGACTCCTGTAGGATAAAGTGGTTAAGCTGAGCTAGGCCTAACGCCACTCTGTCTGCCGGTAGAGCCTGGCTGTCCATGCCCTCTGTCCAAAGAGCCTCTACCCTCTCTCTGAGTGCTGAGTCCAACAAGACCCTCTCTGGGATGCGAAGCATCGTGCTCCCACTCCTCTGCTTGTCTGCCACTGTGAGGATCACTGGTGCATGGTCAGAGAAGGATGTCCCTGCCAGGATGCCCACTGATCCCCCCAAGTCACTGAAGTGGTCACTAGTGTAGAAGCGATCTATCCGCGATAGATTCACTCCTCCCACTCTACGGTCCGATCTAGAGAAGGCAAGACTGTCTGGGGGCCTCACAAAACCAGAGTGCTGCCATGTATCCGAGACCCTCAAAGTCATACACAACTTCTCCCAAGCTGCCAGCTCGACTCCATGCACAGTAGCATGGCTGCCACCAATCCTGTCAAAAGGGTCCTCCAACATGTTGAAGTCCCCTCCTATACACCAATGATCGTCCTGCGGCAAAGACTCAACAATCTGTGACCATAACTCTGCACGAGCACTCGCCACATTGGGTGTTGCTAATTGGACTATTTTCTTATTTTTAATGATTAAATCTCTTTTTTAGGATATTTTATTATGTGCACTAAGAACTGTTAAAAAGATTGTAGCTACAGGAACTGCCATCAGGAACGGACAACTCTGATGTGTCATTTGATGGGTGACGGTAAACATCGCGAAGGAGTTTCCGTAAGTTCGGTGGAAAGGGCCAGGTTACGAGTGCCTCTGATGCGTCACATGATGGGTGACGGGTGCATCAGTAAGGGGGCATCTCGTAGGCTAAGGAGGAAATCCGAACTAAGTAAGAAAACACGCATAAGAACGCAAGCACAAGAATAAAGATGGGTTCAATGAAGCTTTTTACGAAAAGCAGGAACAGTCGCAGGAGGACGGATGTTTTCCCGCGAGGAGTCTGTGTCTGCATTGCATCTGTGTCGTGTCCTGCACCCGGGGACGCCTGGAATGTGTTCGTATAGCATTGTTTTCACTAACTAAGTGAGTTTTTAAAGTTTGAACAGGTTCACACTTTATTTTATTAAAGTGGCCGGTCACTTTTAAGTGACCAGGCTTTTATTAATAAAATAAAGCAAGCAAGGCCCTTAAAAAAAAAAGCCAGCGCTAAAACCTACGCAGGGAGGCTGAATTGCGATCTCTCTCTCTCCTCTCTCTAAAAAACGCGATTTTCTCTCTCCTCCCTCTAGGAGCGCCAAGCTCTGCTTTTGGACCCCTATTCTTGCCGAGTGTCAGACCCTATAAAAAGGGTAGCCAGCGTTTCAGTTTGGAGGAGCTGGAAGCAGCAGGAAGTGCAAGCGCTAGGATTCTGGAGCAGAGACTGGCGACGGAATTTGCAAGTGCTCGCGTGACGACTGAGTATGGAGGTTGATTCTCCGAGCAAGGAGCGACAGGTATAAGGTGTTGATACGCATTGAGAATTGCTGCTTTGTGTGGTTTGTTTTGCAAGAATCTCCCGTCTCACGGGAAGGCCCTTCACGGGAAGTACGGCTTCACGCCTAAGTCCCTTACGGGAAAGTACGGCTTCGCGCCTAAGTCCCTCACGGGAAGGAACGGCCTTGTGCCCAAGCCCTTTACGGGAAAGCACGACCTTCGGGTCTAAGACTACAGAACGGAGGGGTTTCCTCGGGTTCTCGTGCTTGTATAAGAATTCTCCCTGAATAAAAGAATACTCTTAACGAGGGAGGACCAGCCCATCTTCTGGTCCCCAATACTGTGTCGATCTTCTCCCTTCTCTCATGTTTTCAAAGAATTATAATTTTCAGATTTTCTAAGTGCTCGTGTACGCTCCCATTTTGTGACAGTGGTATCAGAGCTCGGACTCCTCTATTTCTCTGCAAAGAAGGACGATTCCGGGAAGAACGGGAAGAACCATGTCGAGCCAAAGGAGAAGCGTTGAAGAGGAGCTTCAACAAGTGCAAGCACAGCTTGCGGAGTTGCAACAAATCTTACTGTTGCCAGACGTCCAAAAGCTTTTGGGCGGAATGAAGAAAACGAATGGAACTGATGCAGCCAAGCATCCAGACAACACTGTTGGCGTGAGACCACAGGAGGCAAGAGAAGAAGAACGTGCCGGGGTGCACAAAGGATCTACGGATCGGAATGAACGGCCTACTTCAAGGAAAGGCCAGGAAAAAGCGCTCTCTTTGCTAGACGAGAGCAAGGACATCTCTATCTCATCTCCATCTTACTCTCCTGATTATACTTCTACTTCTCGATCATCTCGTCAGAAGAAGGAAGCCGCTACTACTGCCACTACCCTACATAAACCTAAAGATAAACCTCGATTCAAGAAGCATGGTCGCAAGTCTCAACATCGCATGAGAGTCTTCAAATCGGGCGACAAGGACATCAAGTTCGAAACCTACAACGGACGGAGAGACATCTCCAAAGCACTGTCCTTCATCAGACAATTTGAAGTCGCCTTTACCAATGGGCACTTCACTGAAAAATCCAAATTACGCCATGTGGGGATGCACCTCAAGGAAACGGCAAGTAATTGGTGGTTACCCAAGATTCTGGAAGGTTCTCAGGCTAGAACTTGGGAGAGCTTCAAATTTGAATTTTATGAACAATTTCTTCCGCCTGACTTCGAGCAAGACATACGGAAGGAATGGGACTGGCTTGCCCAGAAGGAACATGAAAGAGTAACGACCTATGTGGACAAGTATTGGTCGGTTCTTCTGAAGGTCACTCCCTTCATGAAGATTGCCGACGAGGAAAAGAAAAGAAAGTTCGAAGCAGGTCTCCAACCGCAGCTTCGAAAGAGTATGAAGGTGTATCCGCATGATACTCTTCAGAGGATGATGGAGTCAGCAGTCATTGCTGAGGATTTGCACTCAACTGGGACGCCCAGAAAGATGGAGCATAGCACTTACCGTGCAAGACAAAGAGGGGTCTACGATGACCAAGGGGGCCAAGGAAGAAAACGTCCTCCATCTAGAGACGATGATCATTCTAAGAAGCCAGAGGGCACTGGCAAGCGAACTAAGTGCCTTTCTCCTACTCAACTTCAAACTTTCAGAGAGGAAGGAAGATGCTTCTACTGTGGCGAGAAAGGACATATGAAACCGGACTGCCCGCTAAAGCAGCAACAGCAAGAGCAAGCCTCTACGAAGCAAGAGAAAGCAAGGAAGGAACCCACACCACCAAGCTCGAACTCCATTCCAGATGCTCAAGGAAACACAGAAATGGAGAAAGGGAAGCGTCAACTTCTGAAGGGCTGGGGGTCTTTGAACAACCAGCGAATACTGATTCTTTATGATCCAGGATCCACGGATAACTTCATCTCCCTGGATACTACGGAACGTTTGTGCCTCACACCGGCTCAACTTGGCACACCGGTTACATCCGGATCGGCATTCGAGGGGTTGACAACCAATGCAACTCCCGTGCAAGGACAGCTCAATCTTCGGATTGGCGAGTACAAGGACCGCAAATCATTTTTGATGGCACCTATCGAGGGATGTGATATCATCTTGGGTATGACATGGCACTTTCACATGACACCTATTCCCGATTATGTGGAAAAGACCCTCACTTTTGATCATGGGGGTAAGAAAATAAAGATTCAAGCTGATGCAGGAGATTGGTAGTTCCCAATTGTAAGCCATATTTCCATTAAGAAAGAAATGAAGAAGTGTGTTTCTGCTTACTTGATTTTTGCAAAGGATAAAACTAGTAGGGACTCTCCCTCTAGTCTGGAAATTAAGCGTCTTCAATTTATTGGAAAGTACAAGGATTGTTTCACGGAAACACTTCCAAATGAACTCCCTCCGGTAAGCCCGGAAGATCACCGCATAGATCTCATACCGGGTAGCTCGCCTCCCAATCAACCCCCTTATCGGGTAAGTCTTGTTCAGCAAGAGGAAATTTTGAAGCAAGTCAACGAGCTTCTAGAGAAAGGGTTAGTACGGCCAAGTGCTTCACCCTACTGCTCTCCAGTTCTACTGGTGCAGAAGAAAGATGGCACGTTTCGAATGTGCATAGACTATCGGTCTTTAAACAAGATCACAATCAAGAATCACTTTCCGATCCCTCGGATTGATGATATAATTTATAAGTTGTAGGGTGCAAGTGTCTTTAGTCGCGAAGAGGCTATCACCAGATACCGATCGCCCCTGAGGATGTCCATAAGACTGCTTTCCGCACAACCTTTGGACTATATGAATTCTTGGTAATGCCTTTCGGCTTGACCAATGCTCCTGCGACGTTCAATCGCATGATGGACCACATTTTCAGCCCGTATCGAGCTTTTACGGGAGTATTCTTTGACGACATACTCATCTTCTCTAAGTCAGAAGAGGAACATCGGAAGCACTTGGACTTAGTGTTTCAAGAATTGCGAAAGCATGAGTTGCATGTGAATGCAAAGAAGAGCGAGTTCTTTCTCTCTGAGATACACTATCTCGGCCATATAGTCTCTCACAATAAAGTGAGTATGGATCCTGCCAAGATCTGAGTGGTAGAAGATTGGCCTATTCCCACTACGGTACATGATGTACGGAGCTTTCTGGGATTATGTTCATATTATCGAAGGTTTGTCCGAGGATTTGCTCATGTAGAAGGACCACTTCATGATTTGACAAAGAAGAAGATTCCTTTCAGATGGGGATGGAGACAACAAGGAGCTTTTGATCGGCTCAAGTACTTGCTAAGCCATGGACCTATTTTGATAGTGCCTGACTTAAGGAAACCATTTGAGGTTCACTGCGATGCTTCAGGTGATTGCATCGGAGCAGTGTTAAACCAAGAAGGCCATGCAGTGGCTTATGAAAGCAGACGGCTTAAGGATGCAGAGTTGCATGCATCAATCTACGAAAAGGAACTCACGGCTGTGATTCACGCCTTATCCAACTAGAAGCACTACCTTCTAGGAGCGGATTTTGTGATCAAGACTGATCACCAGAGTTTGCGGCATTTTCTTACGCAAAGGAAACTATCTGAGAAGCAGATGAGGTGGGCAAACTTTTTGTCTATGTTTCACTTCCACATCCTTCACACGGCTAGGAGTAAGAATGTAGTCGCAGACGCACTGTCTAGGTGGCCAAGGGTGAACGCTATCACGTCGGTGTATCACCAACAATTAGAAGCACTACCGGATTTATATCCGAATGATCCAGACTTCTCCACCATCTGGGGAAAGCTACATCGTGGAGAGAATGAGTTTCCCTATTCCATTCGGGACGGTTATCTCTACCACCATCAGGCCATATGTGTGGGGGAACCATTAAGAAAGAAGATCATGGATGAAGCACACGCTTCGCCTTATGCGGGTCATCGGGGTATTCTCCCTACGACCTTAGCAATGGAAAGATATTTCTTTTGGCCTAGCCTTAAAGCAGACATTGATAAGTATGTCAGGGAATGCTTGGTTTGCCAAAAAGTGAAGTATGATCGGCATAAGACGCCTGGGTTGCTACAACCTTTGCATGTGCCTAATGAACCTTGGGAAAGTATTGCCATGGACTTCATCATGGACCTCCCTAGAACTCAGATTGGAAATGACGCGATCTGGACCATTGTGGACAGGTTTAGCAAGCAAGCACACTTTATACCAGTCAAGAAAACGATCAAAGCAGATCATATGGCTAGGGTCTTCCTGGCACAGATCTTTAAGCATCATGGAATGCCTAAGTCAATTGTGAGTGATCGAGATCCTCGCGTGGCAGGAAATTTTTGGCGTGCCTTGATGGATAATCTTGGTACAAAGCTGAATTTTTCATCTGCCTACCATCCTCAAACGGATGGGCAAAGTGAGATAGCCAATTCCACAGTATTGGATATGTTAAAAGCTTATGTGTCAGACCGGCAATCTGACTGGGAGAAATATTTGCCTCTTGTCGAGTATGCGTATAACAATACCATACACTCATCGACGGGGAAAGCACCTTTTGAGATTCTTTATGGTAAGCCTTTGCTTCCACCCATCCTTTTAACTAAGGATAAGATCTTTGCAGCAGATGAATTTGTTTGGGATTTGGACACCCCCTACGGGCAAGTTAGGAGAGCTATTCTACGCTCTCAGGAAAAGCATAAGAAAGTTGCAGACAAGCACAGAAGGAATCTAGACTTAACAGTCGGACAGTTAGTCTTACTCAAGTTTGAGAAGGCAAGACTTAAGAAACAAGCGTCTCATAAGGGGAAAGTGGTAAAACTTTCTACCCGTTGTTATGGGCCGTTTAAGATCATTGAGCGAGTAAATGATGTCGCTTTCCGATTAGAGCTACCGCCTAATTGGAAGATCATAATGCTTTCCATGTCAGTTTACTCTGGCCGTATGTAGGACCGCCTCCGAGCCAGCCTAGCGCTGAGGAACCTCCCGAGGTTGAGGAAACAAAAGAAATACTCCAACCAGAGCAGATAGTAAGTCATCAGGAGCGGTCTCTCAAATCCGGAAAGATAACACGGAAGTATTTGGTTAAGTTTAAGAACTATTCGAATCTAGATGCTCAGTGGATGACGCAGGAGGAATTAGTAGCTTATCCCAAGATACTGGAGGTATATATCCAAGCACTACAGTTGAGGTCAACTATTTACAAGCCAGAGGGATGTTGCTAATTGGACTATTTTCTTATTTTTAATGATTAAATCTCTTTTTTAGGATATTTTATTATGTGCACTAAGAACTGTTAAAAAGATTGTAGCTACAGGAACGGACAACTCTGATGTGTCATTTGATGGGTGACGGTAAACATCGCGAAGGAGTTTCCATAAGTTCGGTGGAAAGGGCCGGGTTACGAGTGCCTCTGATGCGTCACATGATGGGTGACGGGTGCATCAGTAAGGGGGCATCCCGTAGGCTAAGGAGGAAATCCGAACTGAGTAAGAAAACACGCGTAAGAACGCAAGCACAAGAATAAAGATGGGTTCAATGAAGCTTTTTACGAAAAGTAGGAACAGTCGCGGGAGGACAGATGTTTTCCCGTGAGGAGTCTATGTCTGCATTGCATCTGTGTCGTGTCCTGCACCCGGGGACGCCTGGAATGTGTTCGTATAGCATTGTTTTCACTAACTAAGTGAGTTTTTAAAGTTTGAACAGGTTCACACTTTATTTTATTAAAGTGGCCGGTCACTTTTAAGTGACCTAAAAGTGACCAGGCTTTTATTAATAAATAAAGCAAGCAAGGCCCTTAAAAAAAAAGCCAGCGCTAAAACCTACGCAGGGGGGCTGAATTGCGATCTCTCTCTCTCCTCTCTCTAAAAAACGCGATTTTCTCTCCTCTCTCTAGAAAACGCGATTTTCTCTCTCCTCCCTCTAGGAGCGCCAAGCTCTACTTTTGGACCCCTATTCTTGCCGGGTGTCAGCCCCTATAAAAAGGGTAGCCAGCGTTTCAGTTTGGAGGAGCCGGAAGCAGCAGGAAGTGCAAGCGCTGGGATTCTGGAGCAGAGACTGGCGACGGAATTTGCAAGTGCTCGCGTGAAGACTGAGTACGGAGGTTGATTATCCGAGCAAGGAGCGACAGGTATAAGGTGTTGATACGCATTGAGAATTGCTGCTTTGTGTGGTTTGTTTTGCAGGAATTTCCCGTCTCACGGGAAGGCCCTTCACGGGAAGTACGGCTTCACGCCTAAGTCCCTTACGGGAAAGTACGGCTTCGCGCCTAAGTCCCTCACGGGAAGGAACGGCCTTGTGCCCAAGCTCTTCACGGGAAAGCACGACCTTCGGGTCTAAGACTACAGAACGGAGGGGTTTCCTCGGGTTCTCGTGCTTGTATAAGAATTCTCCCTAAATAAAAGAATACTCTTAACGGGGGGGGGGGGGGGGGGGGGGGGACCAGCCCATCTTCTGGTCCCCAATACTGTGTCGCTCTTCTCCCTTCTCTCATGTTTTCAAAGAATTATAATTTTCAGATTTTCTAAGTGCTCGTGTACGCTCCCGTTTTGTGACATTGGGCGCATAGATGTTCAGGAAGCCTACAAGGCCACCTTGAACCTGCATAGTAATCCACTGAGCCCTGCGTGGCACAATAATCCCTCTGCCCACAATGGCCCGCTGCAATGAGTCCGCAATAGTCATACATACCCCACCCTAGATGCCTCCAGGTCCAAAAGCAGCTGACCAAAAGGTATCATATCGTCCACGCAAAATCTGAACACATCGCCGAATGCGGCTCTCACACAGATGGTGCTCCTGAAGCATAAGGAGATCAATCTCTCCTCCCACAAGGCAACGCTGAAGCTCCTGACGCAATCGGCCCCGCTGTCGCTGAAACTGGGACCCACCTAGTCCCTGCACATTCCATGAGACGATCCTCATGGGGAGCGAGAGAGAACAGATGCTGCCGCAGTAGCAAGACGGGCTATCTTCGAGGCTGGCTTGGATGGGGAGTAATCCGCATCTGAGCGTCCTCTAGATAGGCATGACTGCAGTGAGTGCCTAGCCCAAGCCCAAGCAGAGCGAGCCGTGTGTAAAGCAACCTCCTCTGTCCAGGAGTCCTCATGAATGTATACATAGCAAGGCAAACACTGCATATCAGCAAAGAAGTACACCACAATGTGCCTACATCCTACTGAGTTTGGGGTGTCACTGCAAACTTGGCCAATGGCCACAAAGTCTGCAGCAAATCTGTAACTCCAAGTTCTCCCATGTGGTGGGAGAACTCTAGGACCTGTGTATGCAACCATCCCACCACTGAGTCGAGGGACCACTCTGTCTCGACCCTACCACAGAGCGGGAGGAGAAACCAGCTGCTGAGTCCAAGGCCTCTGTCCCCCTAGCGGCGAGGAACAAAACATGACCCTGAAGCAGGCTGCCTCATGGTCTGCTGCGGAATCGCCGAGAAAACGAGTGAACCCGTAGTCGAAGACGTCCCAGCGGCGTCGGATGTCTATGCTCGTAAGACCACGAGGGATAGCTGCAAGGGAAGATGTCTGAATCTGCAAAGGGGGCCGCAAGAGCGCTAGGCGACTCGTGGCAAAGGCGCTGCCAAGAGATCTCCTAGCCGCCAAAGAGGGACCTGTCTCCTGAGTCGACTGTGAAACTGGAGCAAGAGGGGGAGGAGAAGGAGCAAGGGGGAGTGGAGGAGAAGAGGGGCGGGATGGGGCGACAGAGGTTGGAAGGGCGAGGTGGAGAGGCAACGGGAGAAGAAGGCGGGGGGAGGATGAGGGAGAAGGGGGGAACTCTGGAGGGGGGAGCGGTTGTCGAGGGTGAAGCGGAGGCGGGGGCTAGCGCAGGGATCTCCTCCTGCTCAAGAGGACCAAAGCGGTTCCCCGTGGGAACCCACTGCTGCTGAGTAGGCACCTGAGGGCCACTCTGAGTGCTAGGTTGACGCTGTGGCCCCTGGCGTCGTCGGCCACGGGCCTGCTGCCACCCCTCCTCCGCTGGAGCCCCAGCCTCGGAGGGTGGGGCTATGCATGTGTGCACTGTGCCGCTGGCTGTGGCTGTGGGCCAGCCCTGGCAGGCTGGGACTGAGGCTGTGGTGCAGGTCTCGGCCTCCTCCGTGGACAAGCCTTCGCGAGATGGCCCATCTGTCAACAAATGAAGCACTGGTTCGGGAGGCCCGAGTACTCCACACTCTATCTAAACCAACCCCCACTCACCCGAGGCAGAAGGATAACCTTCGGGAGCGTGTGGGTATCTCTGACCAAAACTCGAACTGAGGGGATGCCTACCGCCTTGGCAGCTACTGATGCAGCCGTACGAGGTGTCTCCAGGACAGACCCAATGGCGAAGCCGATCCTAGAAAGAAGTGGTAAGTACTCCCTCCGTAAACCCGGAAAGCAGACTGAGATGGGGATGTCTGCCTCCTCTACTAGAACATCCGAGGCCGGGTCAAAACCATGTCGCCACTGTCGAAAGTGGGCACGTGATGCTCGAATGGCCAGTGGACTCATAGCTATGACCTTGGACGCCATCTGGGAGGTCTCGAACTCGATCTGATAGTAACCCCGTCCGAGAATCTGGACATCCAAGATCTTGCCCACCTCTGCGAGAAGGCGGGCAAGGTCTCGCAGCTCTCCTCTGCTAGGTCAGGTGCCGAGAATCTTGCAGATGACCGAAGTCGCCTGCAATCGCTCTACCTCTGCGGCAAGGCTCGCTTGCTCTGTCTCGGCGAGAGAGCAAGTCGAATGGTAGGCTCAGCGGGGTCGGGCAAGGGGGCTTCTGGCGAGTCCCTCTGTGGCGAAGCTGGAGCCTCCATCTGTGTCTACTGCTGCGTCGTAAGAAGATGACGCTGGGAGGATGTTGCGATCCGGCGTAGAAAGCCCCAAGAATGAAACTGAATGGGCCGAGTTGTAGGGCTGTCGGGGTGGAAAGGGGGAGGCAAATGGGAGTGCTGGCGGCAGCAGGAGGGGGTGACTGGGGCGGCAGGGCAGGAGGGCAGCGCTGGGTAGGCAGCGGGCAGCAGAGGCGGGCGGGCAGGCAGCGCGGGGGCAAGCTGCGCTGTCAGGCAGGCAGGCAGCGAGGCAGCAAGGGCAGCGGGGAGGGAGCAGCGGGCAGCGCTGGGGGGGGGGGGGGGGGGGGGGGGGGGGGGGGGGGGGGGGGGGGGGGGTGGGCGTGCGAAGCAGCAGAGCAGCGAGCCGGTTTAGGTCATGGACGCTATATAGCACGCTGAATTCTCTGGTTTCGGCTCTGAAAATGCACCAGAACACTTGTACGGCGATCCCCTAGCTTCCCCGAAGCTCCTCGGGTATTAGGGATCGTAAAGGGTCAAAACCCTAAACCTGCAAAAATACCCAGCAGGTCTTCTTATAGGGGGAAGGGGGGGGCGGGCAGCGGGCAGCGGCGATATATGTCACAAAGTGACAATGTGACATGATTATAACAGACAGGAGGAGAAGAACAAGAGCCGAGATCGAAAAGGAGAACCAAGATAGAAGCCAGATCAAATGTGAAACATGGTGCGAATCGTGGATAGTCGTATGGCATGCTAACGTGGCAGTACGGATGCTTAGCAAGGATGTATCTGGACGCACGTACGGATTCGTACGGTACCGTAAGTCAGTACAGTACGGTTCCGTATCCGTACTGTATGCTTTTTTTATTTTAAAAAAAATTAGTCAGGCTTATACAGCGCTTGTTTTCACAAATTCCCCTCGTTCTGGGTTATTTGGGCACCTTATTCTAATCTAAAGAGCTTCCTCAGCAACAGATACACGAAGTCACCTATAGAGCCTTGCACGGGGAGAGTTCTCCAATCTTGCGCACGGTAAGTGATCCCGTCTCTCTCTGGAAGAGCTAACTACTATACTGACACAGACATTACATGAGGCAGCAGTAGAAGCATACCCACACACCCAGCCTGAGCAGAGCCGCCGATCAGGGAGCATGCCTCAGAACAGCTGGTACGATGAGGAGTGCTCAGATTGACCTCCGACGCCTAGTGCGGCGGAAGAAGAGGGCTTTTTTGGCTCGACTCGAGCAGGATCTTTATCAGCTCTTCTTGAGTCAGGACTCGCGTGAGGCGTGGCGGCTCTTTCATGAGCAGTCCCCCCCCCCCCCCCCCCCCCCCGCTATTTCCTCCACAGAGACCTGGGGGCGGTACGCATCATCTTTGTACACAGTATCTGGACAACCGCCCCTCCCCAACCCCCCCGATCCATGCCCACACGCATGTGTCGTTTTCACTGCTGAGATGGTGAAGAAAGCTATTGAGGACAGGATGAAGACTGGGAGAGCATATGATCATGATGGCCTAGTCGCTGAGCATTTCATGCATGCCAAAGACCTACTAGCAGAGCTTCTAGCAGTTATGTTTAACCGGGCCATGTGTGAGGGCCTACCGGACACTTGGAGCCTATCTACGATCGTACCTATCTTCAAATCAGGAGACCCCATGGAGCCTGGGAATTATCGCACTATTATGATTGGGCACACACTGGCACGGTTGTATGCATCCATTCTGGAGCAACAGCTGAGTAGATGGGCAGAGAGGGAAGGGATACGTGCAGCTGGGCAGGCAGGATTCAGGAGAGGCTTCTCTACTCTTGACCATATCCTATCTACGATCGTACCTATCTTCAAATCAGGAGACCCCATGGAGCTTGGGAATTATCGCACTATTATGATTGGGCACACACTGGCACGGTTGTATGCATCCATTTTGGAGCAACAGCTGAGTAGATGGGCATAGAGGGAAGGGATACGTGCAGCTGGGCAGGCAGGATTCAGGAGAGGCTTCTCTACTCTTGACCATATCCTAACACTTAGGGCCATCATCAAAGAAGGCAGATCTCATGGGAGACGGATCAATTATAGCTTTGTGGACTTCCACAAAGCTTTCGATACGGTACCCAGAGCTAGATTGATGCGCAGACTATAGGAAATGGGAGTACCCACAGAACTCATTTGGGGGATCATGGCATTGTACAGATCAGTAGTAGGGCAGGTACGCACCCCGGAGGGACTTTCTACACCGGTTCACTCCACTATTGGGGTGAAGCAGGGCTGCCCGCTCTCTCCTACTCTTTTCGGTATGTATGTGGATGAGGTTTCTGACTACATTGACAGCGATGGGGATAAAGGTGCTCAGTTGGCAGGGACATGGATTCCACTTTTGTTATATGCTGATGACATAGTGTTGATCTCCGAATCCCCAGAGGGAATGCAACGTCAATTGGATGCTTTGCATACGTTTGCCCACGAAAGTGGTTTGTCTGTCAACCTGGGTAAAACCAAGGTTATGGTGTTTAATACCACCCCACACTGGATCAGGAGGTCAGCAGCTACATTCACATACGGCCAGGAGACTATGGAGTACACAGACGCTTACACTTACCTTGGAGTGGTTTTTAGCAGACCTGCATTCTCACTCAAAAGAGCAGCAGAGACCAGACTTACTAGAGCCCACGCAGCATTGGGTAGATTGGAGAGGATGTGTTCACAAGTTCAGTTTCAGAAGCCCCGGACGAAGCTCTGGCTCTTTGACACCTTGGTGGCTTCAGCATTGCTCTATGGAACCGAGATATGGGGACCTTCACTGGATCACCGCGAGAGGCCGGGTCGCTCAGACGGATGGGGGAACATGGAGAAACCTCTTGTCTCTATGATCTCGCGGCTCATTAGAGCCAAGGCATCAGTACCACGGGCCATTATCCGAGCAGAGCTAGCGGCCCCCCCGCTTGTGGTGGAGGTGCTCACCAGATCGGTCTCCTTCATAAACCGCACATGGGCACTTCCTAGAGACAGATATGCTCGCATAGCACTTGAATCCTCTCGACAGCTAGCCATACAAGGAGATACAACATGCTGGTATGGGGAGATGACATCATGGTTTCAGGCACATGGATTCAGCATAGAAAGGCTGCCACCATTCGAGTACTCATTGGATGCACCATCTCTTACTCTTACACAGTCAGAGATCACCAAGCTCATCCGCCAAGACCTGACCCGGCTAGACACCAGGAGGACATGGATACAACCAGCAGAGGAATTGGGCACGAAGATAACTTTCTACAGAGACCACCTCCTCCAGCTTACGGAAGATGGTTTTGTGGCGAGACCCAAATACATGGATACCCACTTGTCTCATGGGATACGATGTGCTATTGGCCAATTACGCACATCTTCTCACCAGTTGCGGATTGAAACTGGGAGATACAGCGGAGTACCAGCAAAGGACAGGACATGCCCCTTGTGTAACATGGAACCTGAGACAAAGCTACACTATACATGCCGCTGCCCCGTCTACTACGAGATACGAGGCCGCTTCCATTGCTTGTTCACAGAGGGTTTTGGACCACTCTCAAGAGTCATGGGATACTAAGATCAAAGATGTCTGGGTTTGTTCTTGCTCGAGCTGCGCAGACAAAGAGATAGCCTGATGAATGGCGAGGCTAGCCAGTCTCAAAGACGGATCACAGATTTCTTCAGAGCAGACATGGGACAGCCGCAAGAGCCACTCCCACAGCAAAGCTCCCCCCCGTCTCACACCAGAGGCACACTGATTGACCGAGCGATTGAACTGGGGAAATCCAGGCGCCCGCGATTGCGAAGAACTACCCAGCATCGACGGAGGCTATGACAGAAAATTCGGAGCACGCTGGCCAGGCATACACGACGCCCGGTCAGACTACTAACCATGGAGGAAATTGATGAGATTCGCCAACGACCGATGCTAGATCTCTTGTGATTCAGCTATCCCAACAAGCCGCCCATTATTCTGCTTAGTTTTTGCTTGACTCACATCGACCCACTTAGGACCCCATAGTATATATCTTTGTTTTGTACTGTTGTTAGGTTATTTTGTTACTCTGACTTTGTATCAGATCCACCACTTTGTAACTTTCGGGTCTCATAGGTCATTGTGGCCTTTTGAAGACGTTAATATAACATTTCATTTCTCTCTCTCTCTCTCTCTCTCTCTCTCTCTCTCTCTCTCTCTCTCTCTCTCTCTCTCTCTCTCTCTCTTCCATTGCTTCCATTGCTTGTTCAGAGAGGGCTTTGGACCATTCTCCAGAGTTATGCAGTACGAGGATCGGAGATGCTTGGGTTTGTTTTTGCTCGAGCTACGCAGACACAGAGAGAGCATGATGAGAGGAGAGGCTAGCCAATCTCAGAGACAGATCACAGATTTCTTTAGAGCTTGCCACTGGACACCCGGAGGAGTTACTACCATAGCAGAGCTTGTCGGCTCACACCAGAAGCACACTGATCGACCGAGCGACTGAGCTGGGGAGATCCAGACGCCCACGACTGCGGAGGACTACACAGCATCGGCGGAGGCTGCACCAAAGGATTCGGATCACTTTGGCTCGACATGCACGACGCCCGGTCAGACTACTGACCATGGAGGAGATTGATGAGATCCGCCAGCGACCGATGCTGGATCTCTTGTGATCTAGCTATCCCAGCTAGCTGCTTAGTTCACACCTAGTAGTTTAGGATTCCATAGTATTTTATTGTGACATTTGTCATTTCATTTTTGTCATCTTGTTACTCTGACTTTGTATCAGATCCACCACATTGTAACTTTCTGGTCTCATAGGTCACGATACTAAGACGCACTCCCAAGCACTCGTAAAGATTGAAGCAATCAAAAAGTACCGCAAGGGGCGTCTACCCTAGGAGCCAGTGCATCTGAGTGGGGAAGAACATACTACGCCCCACTATGTCTCACCTGCAATGTTCAGTTCTCTTCATGTTCAAGTATTCTGGTGTTTCAGTTCGATCATGGTGGCGTTGTTTTGTTTCACCACCTTGCCAGTTACTTGCCGGTTACACAAGTGCCTATGCTCACAAGCACGCGTCAAACAACTCAGCCAGAAGTAGAGGAATTAGACGGACGAGGCGGTGAATCCTGAGCAGATTTTAGTACAGAAGGAAAGAAAGTAAGGGCTCAACGAAAAAGTTAAGAGAAGCTATTTGATCAGATCGAGAATTATTTCTTTGGCTTCACAACATTGTAGAGATACAGTTTGAAGCAGTAAGTACCTAGCTCTACTTGCTTCCTAGCTACTTGTAATTACGGCTTAGACAGACACATTGGCACACAAGTCTGAAGAAAACGAAACCTTCTGTGATCTGCGTGACTTGAATCTTAAACAAGGCTCACCTCACCAGCTCTCACAAGAATATAGGAGCCAACCCTAACTTCTTTGAGAGGAACTTCAGTGTAAGTCATGGCTGCTGTTGAAGGAAGTGCTGATTTTCCATCTGTTTCCAATACCAGAGCTGATTCAGGATTGCTTTCTTTTAATGCGTTTACATCTCGCAATGCCCGCTCAGTGAAGTATTCTTCAGCTGCAAATTACAAGCTACAGTTTAAATGAAACCTAACAGGCTATTAAAACCCCAAAGAACAAAAAAATTTAAATGAAATTTAAGAACTAGCTGGCTTCAGAAAGTCAAGCTTTGGAGCATTACAGTCAACAAGTCCATGTGCAAGGAAGAATTCCAACCAAAGACGAATTGTCTTTAAGATTCAAAAATATACCAATGTGTGAAAAACTAAACATGGCCAAGAGCAGACCACCCTCCAAGGCGTTCCCCATCATTAAGGAAGCAAAAGCAGCCAATGCCATTAAAACATGTATGTTCACTTTTAATCCAGCTATGTCCACAGCAGCATCAAGGATTGCCGGTACCTATACAAAGCCATAGAAACATTGAAAATTAATAATCCTCCAAGTGCTCATCTGTAAAAGAAGGATAGAGACGTGAGTACTGAATAGAGAAACGTTTCAAGCTAGCCAACAGGCTTCTTAATTTCTTGAAAAAGAAAAATACTTATCCATGACAGGAAGTTGAAGTTAAGTTGAAGTAACTCCATGGCAGAGGTCCTGATTCGGGGCTTAAACTTACATTTTGCAGAGTCTCTAATTTATCTGGTTAGCAGATTTAGAACCCTTAGGCTAGCTATTGAGAAGTGTAAAATATCAGTGCACTATATCCTATGTAGCTAGAAGCAGTGCATTTAAATATGTCTGTTATATTGCCACAACGATCGGCAATGCACCTTGTACCTTGAAGAAGCGGATATCACGACCAAAGAGAAAAAGAGAGACATAATCAGGATGACATCATCTGTATAGAGGTCTAAAAGTGGCTAAGTGATTCAAATTTTCCTTGGGCCGCAAGATAAAAATACTGTGAAAATGCAAGGCTTCCTGCTGATTTCAGGCACCAGGTGAGGGAAGCCACAGCTGAATTACTGCTGTTTCCACTTTTTGGGGCGGGCGGGGGCCGGAGGTGGGGGGGGGATTGAGGGGGCACATCTGATGCAACTTGCAAGGAAGCTTATTGAGGTTGCTTGGCAGGGCTGAAGCTTCTCTCGATTGTCCCCAGCCAAAAACACTAGCAAGAAGAGATGAGGCTATCCTGGCCCACCTGTTTGCAGCAGATCTGTAGTTGCTTGGAAACGCGGAGGCTAGATCACCCACAGATGGAAGATATTGGGGCTGAGGAGTAAGCACTAGAGGTAACAGAGGGCAACACTTCTCTATTGCTCAAGTACTTCTAAAGGAGGAAAAGGTCGTGGGTCAGGTTGCTAAAATAACTTTAGTCAATTTAGTCTTGTTAAATTATTCAGTACTCCTTCCACTTCACCTTGATCTAGGTCATACTTGTATGGCTAATACGTCTCCCAGGCTGGTCACCCATTGCATAGCATTTAGGCTACATCTTTGTCTGGCTGCCCACTTTTGGGCCAGCCGCCCCATTTTATGTCCGCTGCCCATATTTGGTTTTTCTCGGGCCCCCTATTTAATTCTATAGGGTTTGTTGGGAGATTTTCCTTACTACACATATGATTGCTTCCTATATAGGCAGGGGTACAAATTAAACTGGGAGCACTTTGTCATTGTATCTCAATTTCCTATTGCCTCTTTGTGGTGGATGGTGTAACCGGCTTGGACACTCAAGCGAGAATCAACAGCAACACATGACCAGGATCTGAAATAAACTGAACACTAGAACTGAAAAGAGAGGGAGAAGTCGACACGAAGCGGCGGACTTCCGCTTCCAAGTACACTTGCCCCAAAGTCTGGCGCCCCTTTCGGTAATTCCTTCTTTATTGATAATCCCAGAATACAATGGCCAAAGGGAAGAACTCTGCAATCCGCAACGATCTCCTGAGCTCTCCCTCTAGGCACTCTTTTATAGGTACAAGGGGCCCCTAAACTAGGCACCCCCAAAAGTTGTTAAGCTACTAAAAACAGGACCCCAAAATTGGTCGAAAGCATCCGCCAAAAACTGCCATACACTGTGCCACGTTAGCAGCTCGTAAATTGCGGTGAAAATTGCGGAGGGATATGCCACATCAGCATTGCGTGATAAACTGCCACATCATCAATTTATTGCCTGCATGGATTTTGGTCCTACCTTTAAGTGTCTGGCTTGCCATGTCCTCAAAATTGTGACAGACGGTGGTTATTGTAGCACGGCTATAGTGTCACTTGCACAGGAGGCAGTTAGTTACAGTTGATCTGGAATTCACACTCGACGGACTCTCGTTTGAGAAGTGACATGTGGCAGTGATACAAGTGGTGGTCTAGTGGACACCGTGGCCAAATCACTACCACCACAGTTTGGAGATAGATGTAGCTGGACTGGGATATTTTGCTAGCCGTTGGTGGCTCTTTATAATTGTATACATGTGTGATTGGTAGTCATCGTAGGCTTCAATTACTCTCTATGGTCTAGCGTCTTGAGTCTTGTGCAATGTGTCTTGTGTCCAGCACCGCACATCTGCACAATCCCTACACATTGGAGCCTCAACACCCCCATTGTACCAATGAGTCTTGGGCTTGGGGCTGAGTGTGCTGCCAGCCAGAGTCTGTACTGGTTCCATGAGTTAGTCGAGTCCATGGTGTTTTGAGTCTATTGTTGTGTTTTTTGAGTTGCTGGTTCCATTGTTGTGTTGTGTTTTCTTTCTGTTGGAGTGAGGTTTCACGTATACTGCACTCTGGAGCACCCACAGTAGAGAGCACGAGACACTTTTCGTGCTACAAGTGCTCTCATTTTTTGCACGTCCGGTGGGACCTCAACTGAAGTCTCAGTCCACTCCACAGAGCATATATGGTTGAGGAGCTACCTGGTTCAGCCCTCGCCTGGTCTAATCTGTTTGTGTGGTCTAGCTTGGTCTAGGAACTTTGTAGTTGGAAAATGATCCGGATACCAATAGTTTATGCCTTTACCCTCACTATTGATGCATTCTCTTGGAGCGGCAAGCAACAATACCTTCTCCAAATGCTAGTTGTGCGACTTGTGAGTCGATTAGGTTGAGGAGATTCTTGATAGAGCTGGATTTACTTTCAGCAGACAGCATGTTGATTCCCAAACATCTTTCGAGGTTGTGGTTGGATGGTATACTGCCACGTACTATTCGACCTCAGAGTTCTGTAGCAAATATCTTCGTCCACAAAACCCTCACTTTTCCAGTTGCATATTGCTCACTCCAGCTTCGTGGTCTGTCTTCCTTTCCGGGAGCTGAGAGGGGGTGTTAAAGTTCAAGCATCTCTCTAGATTTGTCACTCTCAGTTTCTCCCAGGGACAAGTCTTGGAGAGTGTGGGCTATTTTGTGGTTGTGCCCAGACAATGTGAGGTTGTTTTCTCATGTCAGGTTGTGTCTAGCCATGTTTAGCTCGGGTTTTGGGTTTGTTCCATGGCCATTAGGCTCCTACAAGCTGGGGGTATTTTTCCCAACCTTCCCAGTATTTTTCTGTAAGGTGCAGCGGAATGAATGTTGAACTTTGCTCAAGATGAGTACTTCAAATTGTGCTCAAGGTTCCTTTTACTTACGGAAGGGAGAGCCTTCCGTTCCTTTAGTGAGAGAGTGCAATGGACACAAACAAAGTGGATGAACACTATGCGTGAAGGTGCTGAGGCTGAGAGATAGAGAGAGAAGAGAATACGACACCAGAGACGTTGTAAACCCTCCTCCAAGGGCCCCACTCTCGATGGCGAGAGTGGTCTACTATTGATTGCACAATCTGGTACAATGGCTGATGCAATGAGCCTAAATGCTTGCTATGTCGAGGCCAAAGGTGGTGCCGACGAGGACGAGACTATGGCTGAAAACTGAATGCTGTACAGACGACGGGACGACGACTGTGATGGTTGAACTGACTTCCTTTTGCTACTTCTGATGGGCTGAAATCGATGATGTCATGCTGCTGGAAAAACATTGGACTTGCATGTGCGAAATGCCGCCCTGTTGTGCCTGTAAAACGCTGATATGCTGCTCTTTGAAGCGCTAGGTTGCTGGATCTGAAAACGCTGATTAGGCTGCTTGCAAAACGCTGATTTGCTGGTCCTGTGTTGCTGATTTTTCCCTGCTGAATTGATGTTGCAACTCCAGCTGTAAACGCCAAGGATCAGGGCTGAAATCGCTGAAGTTGCCTTGTGGAAAAACACCAGGCTGATGGGTTCTTGTTCTTGCTGAGAGTTGGCCCGTTGAGCAATGCTCCTACTGAATTGATGTTGCAACTCCAGCTGTAAACGCCAAGGATCAGGGCTGAAATCGCTGAAGTTGCCTTGTGGAAAAACGCCAGGCTGATGGGTTCTTGTTCTTGCTGAGAGTTGGCCCGTTGAGCAATGCTCCTACTGCCTCTTCCGCAAAAAAGTGCCAACTCTGGTTTGCTTTTATATTATCTTAGCAAAATTGCCCTACCTAGTTCCCAACAAAAGTCACTTAATAAATAAGTGAAAAATGTCAAAAATAGGGAAAATCGGTTTAATGCACTGGAAAATTCCCTTGATGGATTCTGATGGAAATGCTGATGATCATGCTGTGTGCAACCGGAGGATATGCATCTAATCTAAGTGTCTGGACATGCACGCTCTGCGAACAGACTCACAAAAGTGCCAGATCACTTCCTATTCTAGATTGACTTGACTGACTGAACCCTAGTCATGCTGTAGATTATCCACGGACACATAGGGTTGGATGTGTCACGTGGCATCCCCTCCTTTTCAAAGTGAGGTATTGGTACCGAACTGTATGGTGTCGAGGGAGATCGCCAATAACATCCGGAATCCTGGAAAGGACTCTTCGCTGGCCCACTATGAGGTGTGGGTCGTGCGATACTTGAACTACATAAAGGTCTGCAAAGCTTTCTTCTTTGGGCCGCGCCGAAAGCGACACAAAGTCTTCTGTGGCTCCTTCAATGCTTCAACTTTGTCTAGAGTCATGCTTCTTCCTTCTTCAAGAATCTCCATGGCTGAAAATTCCTGAAATCACTTCCAACACAAAAACATAAACATACCTATTCCATGTAAAGTGACTGGAAAAACTCTTGTCTTTTCTAAAGACTGTGCATGCAATATAGATGAATAAATAGACGGAGTGCCACACGCAAACAATGAGATTGAATTTTTCTCTTCTAATCTAAATCAATCAACTGTGGCAATTCACAACGGAAATGCCCATGCTTGGTGCTCATACTTTCTTGTGCTCTTTCTACGACTGTGTCGTGCCAAGGAAGAGACATGTAATGTGACTTCCTTGAATGCATACTTTTCAGCTTTTCATGAATAATCCGCATACATCCGTGCTCATTCATGAGTGAAACGTGCTCAACGTACAATATGTCATGCCTAGGAAAAGGGATCACATAAAGACGCTGACTAAAATACAGGAAACGATCACGAATGAAACACTCGAACAATGCGTGCTGACGAATCATTCGAACACAAAGTACTTCCTGTAAGGGTTCTTTGGACCTAGACTCGAGACCAAGATCGGTTCGTCGTGTTTGATCGAATCTACCTGGGAGGGTGCTGTGGAACTCAACTCGAAAGCCAAGATCGATTCTTCGTGATTGATTGAATCTACAACGAGGTTCGCTTCGCTAGAAAAAGCATCAACTAAACCATCATCCTTGTGAACCATCACGTCTTGATCGTACAAATCATCATGCTTGTGAGAAATCACATCGTGATCATCATGCAAATCATCATGCTTGTCATTGTCATTCAAATCATCATGCTTATCATCATGCAAATCATGTAATTCCTGTGTTTCTTGCTTTAGAGAAGACGAGACTGAGAGAGTCTCCTTCTCCTGAATCCTTTCAATCTTCGCCTGCACATTAGAAATAAGAGATGGAGAATGAACAACTTGCTCTCCACGAATGACAATGGGAGAGTCACTTTTGGCATTAAAAGTGAACGTATTTTCCGCCCAATCAATGAGAGGGCTATGCTCACAAAACCATCGAATGCCCAAAATCATTACATCCTGAAAGAGGAGAGACTAAAAATTTTCTTCGGAAAGCAGCTTGTTTAACTGTAAACAACACATCAAGGCACTCATTCGTGATGAGAGAGTCCATACCGGGAGCAAAGCCAGAGACCTCGAGAGAAGATTTCTGACTAACCTCTACGCGGGCTTTCTCAACAAGAGAGAGACTAATCACATCATGCATACTGCCTCGTATGACAAAACGCTGCCCCGTCATATGACCATAACATTGTTGAGTTAAAGACCTAAATAACCCCTTTTTGTACATTTTTTTACTTTGCCCAGGTTCATATTGAACCTGGACACATTTTTTAAAGGTCACTTATAATAAAAGTGGGAAAACCGAAAACTCACTTATTGAGTTTTCCCCAAAAACGTTAGCCCTCTCTCTCTCCCTCATCGTTCTGCTAGCGCTTCCTCGCTTTCGCCATCCTTCTCTGCACACACACTGCACTTCCTCGCGTGCTCTTTCACTTGCACACACCGCCGCACGCTCAACAACTGGTATCAGAGCCAGATTAGGGTTTCAGAAGCTTTGCGCAGGTGGTTGGACAGCAAGCGAAAGGCTTCTCTCGCATCAAATTTCCGCTTTCATCGCGAAGCCCCTTGCTTCCGGTGTCACCTAGGGTGATTAGGGTTTCCAAAACAGCCTAAAACAGGCTGAAATTAGGTCAAAACAGGTAAAAACCTGAAAATTACAGGTCAAAACAGCAAAACGCAGGAGTTCTAAATCAATTCCCGTGAATTCCCCTTGCTTTTCCCACTCAAAACAGATCCATTTGATGCAAATTGATACGCCAAAACAGTAAATTTGCAGAAAATTCAGAATTGGACTGTTTTTATGTACACAAATTGAGGTTTATGTATGCCTTTTGTGGGTTTATGCAAGTACGCATTGGGGATTGGGGATACTTGTTAATTGCTGAAATTTTCAACACATTGTATATGTATGCAACGTGCGGTACATTGTGATCACTGAAAATTTTCAGATTTTGTGTAGACACTTTCTGCTGCATTTTTATCCGTGCAAATGGCCTCTACTTCCTCGTCGTCTGATGCCAAGAGCTTGATGGAAATCAAGCAATTTGACGGTAAGGCTTCGACCTATGGCAGGACAGGATGCAGGGGATTTTGTTCCTCAAGGATTGTGAGGACACCCTTTTGGCTGTAAAGCCCGAGGATATGCCGGATGAGGATTGGGCCAAGCTCAACAAGAGGGCAAAGGCCTATATCAAAATGGCTGTGACCGATGACATTCTGGTGGACATAAAGGGCTTGGACACTACACATGCAATTTGGCATAAGTTGAAGGCCACTTATGAGAATGCCACCCCTATGAATCAGGTGCATTTGATGCGCAAACTGGTGAACATGATGCTTGACGAAGCCAAGTCGGCTTCTGAGCACTTAAGTGCTTTCACCAGTGTTACGAGTCAGCTACAGGATACTCGGCTTCAACCTTTTGATGACAAGTTGAAAGCCATATTTTTGTTGATGACTTTGCCAGACTCTTGGGAAACGCTTGTGGCTTCTTTGAGTAATAGCCCCAACCTCACATATGATGGAGTGCGAGGCTCCATCTTAAATGAGGAAATTAGACACAAGTCTAGTGGTGGGGAAGGTGGCAGTTCTGCTTACAATGCGAGAGGCAAAAGTAAGAAGCAAAATACAGGTACCAAGACTCAAAACAGGAGCAAAAGCAAGTCTAGGGATAAGGATGTGACTTGTTACCAGTGTGGCAGAAAAGGCCATAAGAAGCCAGATTGTAGGTATTTCAAGAAAGACAAGGAAAGAAAGAAGGAATCACAGGAGAAGAAGAAGACAGAGGATAAGAAAGGGGAAAAATCAACAGGTACCTCCTCCAAGGATTCGGAGACTGTCAATGTATCCTCTAGTGTGGTTATCACAGAGTTATCCGACAGTGAGGAGATCTTGGTTGCAGCTTCATGCCCCTCAGATTTTGTTGTAGCAAATGCAAAAGACATGCTTATCTCACGTAGAGATGTAATTGATGCATTGCTAAGTGCAAATGATGGCCTTACACAGTCTTGGATAGTAGACTCGGGTGCCTCATTTCATGTGACTCCATCTGTGGAGTGCTTTGCTTCTTATCATGCAGGCAAGTACGGCAAGGTTTACCTTGGGGATAACCATGCTTGTGACATTGAAAGAATGGGCACTGTGCGCTTTGCATTAAACAATGGCCAAGAGTTTATGCTTAAAGATGTAAGGTATGTACCAGGCATCAAGAAGAGTCTATTGTCTGTTGGCTAGATGGATGCACAGGGTTATACAACCATTTTTGTTGGGGGTTCATGGAAGTTGCTTAAGGGATCAATGCTCATTGTCAAGGGATGCAAGAGTGGTACATTGTACTATTTACATGGCAAAGCTTTGCCTGGCAAGTTTCTTGCAGTGGTCGAAGTTGCTTCTCATTTGGAGTTGTGGCACAAAAGACTTTGCCATATGAGCCAGAAGGGACTTGATGTGCTCTCCTCTTTGAAGAGGGTTGATTAAAGCGCACCAAGTTAGATTTCTGTAATGACTGTTTTTATGGTAAACAAAAGAAGTCTTCTTATTATTCTGGTGTCTCGTGCAAAGATAATGCTCTTGATTTAATTCACTCCGATGTATGTTCAATGCCTGTTAAGTCTTTTGGTGGTGCATCATACTTTGTTACATTCATTGATGATTGCAATAGGAAAGGCTGGGCATATTTGTTAGAGAATAAGAGTGAGACATTTAATGCATTTAAGAGGTTTCATGCTTTTGTGACCACGCAAAAGGGTAGTAAGCTTAAATGTCTGAGATCTGACAATGGGGGGGAGTACATGTCTGCTGAATTTCAGCGTTATTGCGAAGAATATGGGATTAAAAGGGAGTTGACAGCCCCTTATAATCCATCTTCTAATGGTGTGGCGGAGAGGTATAACCGTACTTTATGTGAGAGAGTGCGTTGCATGTTATCCACGGCTAATCTCCCTCATGGGTTTTGGGGAGAGGCTTTGAAAACTGCAGTTCATGTATGCAATCGCTCTCCTAACTGTACGCTAAAAAATGACATTCCAGAGGAGGTTTGGTCTGGCAAACCTGCTTCTTATTATCATTTGAGAGTGTTTGGCTGCGAGGCTTTTGTCGATGTTCGTAATGACTTGAGGACAAAGCTAGATGCCAAGTCCATCCAAGGACTCTTCCTAGGTTATGGAGAAGAGGGTGAAATGGGCTACAGGATATGGTTGCCTCAGTTTAAGAGGGTAGTACGCAGCCGAGATGTAGTGTTCAATGAGGCTAAATTGCTGAAAAATGCTACATCTTCTGAAATTGACAAGAAATCGGTCAAATTTCAGCCTCTCTTGCCACCTATTGATGTTGAAAAAGAGCCTCAGGATGCATTACCGCAAGCTGAAATTGATAATCAACCGGTTAACCTTGAGCCAGAAGAGGTAGGACATGATTTAGATGCTCCAAATGAGGATGGACAGCCACCTATCATGGCTGAAAATGATTTTCAGCAGCATGAGCATGCTGAAAATGAGTTGCCTCCTGATGTAGAACCTGTGCCTGAGAATGTAGATCATTGGGTACGCAGGTCTACTCGTGTCAGAAGGTTGATATAGCGCTTTGACCCCTCTTTGCATCATGTTATGTTGACAGATGAGGGAGAGCCTCTTACATATAGAGAGGCAAAATCATGTGAGTTAAGCAGTAAGTGGGAGCTTGCGATGCAAGAGGAAATCAAATCTTTGCATGCAAACAATACTTGGGATCTTGTGCCATTGCCTAAAGGAAGAAAGGCTCTTCCTAACAAATGGGTTTACAAGGTCAAATGTGTTGATGGAAAGCCCAAGTATAAAGCAAGGTTAGTTGCCAAAGGGTATGCACAAACTTTTTGTACATTTTTATACTTTGTCGAGGTTCAATATCACATTTTTAAAGGTCACTTATAATAAAAGTGGGAAAACCCAAAACTCACTTATTGAGTTTTCCCCAAAAACGTGAGCCCTCTCTCTCTCCCTCATCGTTCTGCTAGCGCTTCCTCTCCTGTTTGCTTTCGCCACCCCTCTCTGCACACACACTGCACTTCCTCACGTGCTCTTTCACTTGCACACACCGCCGCGCGCTCAACAAACATTTAATGAGACTCATTGTTATGTCCCGCTCACAGGAGAGGGGATCTAGCCTAGATGCCGTCGGGATGGGCGTCCAGTGTCCGGGCGGACGTAGTGTGAACATGGCCAATGTGGCCGGCCATTATTATAAAAGGGAGGCCAAGGCCTCATTTGCAGTTATCGACCCCCACTGGCAAAGTGCCAATGGTTAGCCCGCGAGGCTAGGAGTGCGCGAGGTCACCTCGAGGAGGTGAGGTCGGGTGGTATGGGACGCCGGGTCTTACAGGTGCACGCCTATGTCCTCGGACGCCGGCCCCAGCACAAGGGAGCTGCCGGATGGTGGCTATGGTCGGGTGGTTCGTCCAATGCGTGTGTAGGTGGTCTGTGTAGCCGGAAGGTACTCTCTCCTCGTTTGTTTCATGGTATCAGAGCCGGCTTGGCTACGGAATGAACTGTGTGCACACCTACGGGCCGATTAGAGTCGGAAAATCATTGTTTTCATGCAATTTCTGATGAAACAGTTGTTTAACTAATTACTTTTCTCCTCATGAGCGGGTATGCAGGTAAACAAATAATGTCCGGTTGCTGATTTTTAATGAAAATCAGTAAATTGGCACGTGAAAGTGTTGAGAATTGATGGACTTTTATTGCTTTTGCTGATTTTCGATGAAAATCAGTGGTTTATTTATTTATCTACTGACTTTAAACTAAATTCGGCACATAAAAGTTCTAATCCTTCTCTGTGCTCCTCTTTGTGTGTTGTACACACACACACACACACACACACACACACACACACACACAGATACCTCTCTTTGTGTGTTTATTCGCATCTGCAGGAGACAATGGTGCAGGAGACAATGGTCCAGCGTTGGCTTCAAGCATGCGTTGTTTTTGTCCAGCATGGTGCTCAACTGGCAGCCCATCGTGTGACAAACACACGCGAGCGCAAGCTCCCCAAACTCATGCGGGTGTGCTCTCTCCCACACTCCATGCGGCATCCGTACGGCAGAGCAGTGAACGATTTTTTTTAAAGTTCTGCGCTGGAGTTTTTTTTTACGATATCACTTAAGCTTGGCTTATTTAAATCAAGTGACCCTTTTATTTTAAATGGCCAGGACATTTTGAGTTTTTTAAAGTATGGTCTGAAACCTACGCTTTATTAAAACTCACTTACAGAGTTGCAAAACTTACACAGAACTTCATTTTTGCTCTCCTGCTCCTCTCTCGAGTCTCCTCTCTCCCATCTGCTCGCGCTCTCGCGCCCCCGCCATCACCTGCTCGCCTTCAGACGCTCGCGCCGACGCGTGAAGCTCCTCGAACTTCAACTTTCCGCGATCGAAAAGTGCAGAAAAGGCCCGGTTTCGCGTGAAACTTCCAGTTTTTCACACACCTCGCCATGGATTCCTCCAGCTCAGATGTGCAGCGTGACGACGCGCCAAGTAATATCCAAATTCCATTCACGCATGCTCTCTACACATAGATTACAAGTACTTTCTAGAGTTTCGACCAGCGTGTTACCGCTCTAGAAAACGCGAATGCAGACGAACCTTCACTTGGCCTCTCTCGAAGGGGTCGTGCAGGGGCTCAGTTCTCGACTCTCTACTCTCGAAAATATGGTTCAGTCGACGCCTACGCGTATTTCCGAGGGCGAAACCCATCTCCAACAATTGCGGATGCAGATTGCTGCTTTTGGGCGTTCACAAGGTGGTCCAATTGCCACGATTCCGTACAAAACTACAAATTTCTCAGGGGAAGAGAAGGAGTGTACGGAACTGGCCGTCAATAATTGGTTGCACCAGTGGACCACATACTTTGATCTCTATGGGGAGCATGATGAACGGAGGATTCAAACGATTCCTCTCTATCTGAGCAGTAAGGCGCTTACCTGGTGGCGTGACATGACAGAGAAGCCTACGACGTGGGCTGATTTTTGTGTGAAATTCAAGAGGGATTTTGCTAAAATGGACCCTTTGAAAGCTTATGCCAAACTACAGAGTCTTTCAATGAAAACTCTGTCTTTTGATAAATATACGACAGCTTTCAAAGAGGCGCTCACCTTCTGCAAGGTGGATTCTACGCACGCTGTGCACATATATTTGTTGGGATTGCATGAGGATTACCGTTGGGCTTAATTAAGGATAAAGCCCCGACTGACGTCGAGGATGCAGTGGCAAAGGCCAGGACGTTCCATTTAATAAATGGAGCAAATTATGAGAAGAAAAGTATTGCAGACCATCAATCCGGTGAGGGTGCTTTGAGGAAGCGACCCCGATTCCAACATAAGTCCAAATCACCGCCGAGATCTTCTCAGGAGAAGAAGAAAGCCAAAAATGCTTTAGTTGCTGATGCAGTGAAGAAGGAAGCTTGCTTCGGATGTGGCCAGACGGGTCACCAAATCAAGAATTGCCCCAAGAAGAAGACAAAGAAACCGCAAGGTCGTCCTTCAGTTCAAATTCACGAGATCTCAGGTAACTCTGATGTTGTTCAAGTTGAAATCCATCATTTAGTATACAGTTCATGCACTAATTGTACTTTTAGCACCAAAGTGTTTGATAAGCACGATCTTCTCCGTTTCCCCAGGAAGATCAATGGTCACGACGTAACCGTACTCCTTGATAATGGAAGCTCACACAATTTTGTGGATGCAAAATTGGTGCAGAAATTGAGCCTGCGAACGCGGGACAGTGACCATGAGTATCGCGTAAAGATGGCTCGTGGCGTGGATACGGATGTATGGAATCGGATTGTTCAAGATTTGTCGCTCGAGCTGGCTGATTACAAAGAGAACGTGGATTTCCACATCATGCGCCTGGACAGAGCAGATGTTATTCCATGGTTTTATGATAAATAAGACTCATTGTATAAAGACTATGTACATCACTCTCTTGTTTTTGTTAAGCAAAACATGCCTCATGTATCTGTGTTGCTTTGTAATCAGAAGTCTGTAAATAATGGTTTTGCAATACCAATTATTACTGCTTTGGAAATGTATAAAGAAATAAAGTCTTCTAATGTTGACTTTTATCAATGTGTACCATCTACTTGGTTTGATTCAATAGTGCTTGGCACTTCTGTCCTCACTGAATTTCGTAAAAATGTCTCATGTTCTTCTGTTGAACTTGCGGATTCCGATGAATCCAACCTTATCCGAGAAATCATGACTGATTTCAAGGATGTTTTTCCTAATGATCTACCTCTCCTGGCTTGCCGCCTTCGAGAGGAGTAGATCATGGCATTGAGTTAGTGGCCGGTAGTCACCCCTTCTCAAAGCAACCCTATCGGTTTAGTAAAACCGAGGAGGACGAGATTCAGCGACAGCTGAAAGATTATCTTGATAGAGGTTTTGTTCGGCCAAGTAAATCCCCATGGGGAGCACCAGTGTTACTTTCCCGAAAGAAGGATAACACTATGCGCTTCTGCGTGGATTACAAGGGGTTGAATAAGCTCACTGTCAAGAACAAGTATCCGCTCCCGCGCATGGACGATCTGATAGATCGTTTCCATGGAGCGTTGTATTTTACGAAGATAGACCTGCGATCAGGCTATCATCAGATACGGATCAAACTGGAAGATATTCCTAAGACAGGCTTCCATACGCGTTATGGTCACTACGAGTTTTTGGTCTTGCCTTTTGGTTTGACCAATGCTCCCGCTACGTTTCAGCAGATGATGAATGATCTGCTGAGACCATTTTAGGCAACTTCGTTGTTGTATTTCTCGATGATATCTTGATCTACAACCGAAGTTTTCCTGAGTACCTAACGCATATACGCACTGTTCTCGAAGTACTGCGGACTAAGAAGCTTTACGCTAAGGCTTCTAAGTGTGAATTCTTTAAGAAAGAGCTTTTGTACTTGGGTCACATCATTACTCGCGATGGAATTCACGTCGACCCTGAAAAATTGGATAAAGTGCGAAATTGGCCCATTCTGAAAAATGTACGCCAAGTAAAGTCCTTTTTAGGCTTTACTGGATTCTTTCGCAGTTTATCAAGGATAACTCTAAAGTTGTTGCTCTGCTTACGCAACTTCTAAAAGGAGGGGTGAAAAGGCCAAAGACTTCGGGTCCTCATCGTAAAGGTAATCCCCCTGTTGTCTGGAATGAGCGTCTCGACGAGAGCTTTCGGACACTAAAGCACTTGGTGACTACTGCGCCAATATTGCACATTGTGGATCCTAGCAAACCGTTTGTGGTTGAAACGGATGCTAGTGATTATGCTATTGGTGCAGCATTATACCAGGATGGACGTCCTGTTGCGTTTGAAAGTAAGAAGCTTTGTGACGCTGAAATACGTTATCCAATGTACGCGAAGGAGCTTTATGCCGTAGTCCACGCCCTGAGGTAATGGCGGCACTACTTGTATGGCTCTACGTTTGTTGCATGGACAGATCATCACTCCTTGCGCTATATCTGTGATCAGGGTGATCTCAGAGGCCGGAAGGCTAGATGGGTTGAGCTTATGCAAGAGTTTGACTTTGAGATGCGTTATAGAAAAGGATCCAGCAATCGAGTTGCCGATGCGCTCAACATGATTCCTGAGGTCAATGCCTTGTCTATGGCTGAAATCTCGACGGATTTCTATCTCTCTCTCCGAGGGCTATGTCATTCTGATGGCCATTTTGGCAAGATATGGAACGAGGTCGAAGCGGGCATGACTCGCATATAGACTTGGGTGGTCCGGAGACCCAAGTGAGTCGTGTTGGAGAGACGAGACAACGACAATATTCCATTAGAGGTGGACTATTGTTCAAAAATGGTAAAGTCTGTGTGTCGGAAATCGATGAGGTTCGACAAAGGACTTTGTGCGAATGCCATGATGTTCCTAGCGCTTGGCACCCAGGCATCCAGAGAACTTTGGCTTTGGTCAAATGATATTTCTATTGGCCAAGATGCGCTCTTACATAGAGAGCCATGTGAAGAGATGCGCTCAGTGTCAGGTCAATAAGGCAGAGCGACTTAGGAAAGCTGGCCTGCTACATCCATTGGAAATCCTAGATGGCAAGTGGCAGAGTATTTCCATGGACTTCATCGTTGGTTTGCCAAATACTAGTCGGGGCAATGACGCTATTTGGGTTGTGGTCGATAGACTCACAAAAATGGCGAAGTTTATACCAACGAAGTCGACGGTAAAAAGCCACAAGTTGGCGGTTTTATTTGTCGATCAGCTTATAAGTTGTATGGTCTCCCAAAAGATATCGTCAGTGATCGAGATACTAAGTTCACTCGCCGATTTTGGCGAGACGTCTTTGCTCACCTTCAGACGAAGTTGAGTATGTCGTCTTCTGACCATCCTGAGTCCGACGGACAAACTGAGAGGATGAATCAGACATTAGAGGGTATGTTGAGAGCCTATGTCTCTCACGGGCAGTCTGATTGGGAAAGGTATCTTCCACAATTAGAATTTGCCTATAATAGTAGCAAGCATTCTGGATTTAGCCCATTCATGCTGATGTATGGATTTGAGCCTAAATCCCCAAATGCTATTGGCCTAGAGAAAGTCAAGGAACGCCAAGCTCGTGATTTCCTGTATGACATGCAAGATATGCTCGAATTGGCTAAGGATAGTATAAGAACGGCTCGTGATCGAGTCATTACTTATGCTAATCAAAAGAGATCTCCAAGGACTCTAGATGTGGGACAATGGGTCTATCTGAAGATACCCAAGGATTCCAAGACTATGCGAACAGGAAAGCATTATAAGCTTTCAGCTAGATATTGTGGTCCGTTCTTGATCACAAAGAAAATTGGCCAAGTTACCTACAAACTGGCTCTTCCTTCGAATGTTAGTGTACATCCAGTGTTTCATGCATAGTTACCAGGAACGGGAAACCGGAACGGGAACGCGGAACGGGAACGCCGAACAAAATGCCATTCCCTGTTACGGGTACTCACGTTTGAAACACAGAACGGGGATTCGGAACGGGAACTTGGAATGGGAACGGGGAACGGAGACTGAAAACGGCCATTCCCTGTTACTATGGTTTCATGTCAGCCGCCTTAGAGTAAAATTGGGCGAAGCCGAAGTCGTCGTGCCCATCGAGGAAAATATATGGCAAGATATGCAAACTGAGTATATTCCTCGCGAACCAGAAGCAGTTCTAGATCATCGTACCCGTCATTCGCGCCAAAAGGCTTATGACGAGTACTTAATTAAATGGAAGGGTCAATATGAAAGGTTTGCTGCTTGGGAACCCGTTAGAGCTTTGAAGGCTCAATATCCCCACTTCATTGATGAGGACATCAATGGTTCTTAAGGGGGGAAGTATGTTATGTCCCACTCACAGGAGAGGGGATCTAGCCCAGATGCCAAATATATGGCAAGATATGCAAACTGAGTATATTCCTCGCAAACCAGAAGCATTTTTAGATCATCGTACCCGTCATTCGCGCCAAAAGGCTTATGACGAGTACTTAATTAAATGGAAGGGTCAATCTGAAAGGTTTGCTACTTGGGAACCCGTTAGAGCTTTGAAGGCTCAATATCCCCACTTCATTGATGAGGACATCAATGGTTCTTAAGAGGGGAAGTATGTTATGTCCCGCTCACAGGAGAGGGGATCTAGCCCAGCTGCCGTCAGGATGGGCGTCCAGTGTCCGGGCGGACATAGTGTGAACACGGCCAGTGTGGCCGGCCATTATTATAAAAGGGAGGCCAAGGCCTCATTTGCAGTTATCGACCCCCACTGGCAGAGTGCCAGTGGTTAGCCCGCGAGTCTAGGAGTGCGCGAGGTCACCTCGAGGAGGTGAGGCCGGGTGGTATGGGATGCCGGCTCTTACAAGTGCACGCCTATGTCCTCGGATGCCGGCCCCAGCACGGGGGAGCAACCAGATGGTGGCTATGGTCGGGTGGTTCGTCCGACGCGTCTGTAGGCGGTCCGTGTAGCCGGGAGGTCCTCTCTCCTCGTTCGTTTCACTCATCAATGAGAGGGTCATGAGAAACTTGGGGCCCACTCGTGTTCTCATTTATTGCATTGACAGAGGAAGTGGGTTCTGTGGATTCTTTAGATTCATTAGAGTCAAGCTTAGGACATGTTCTTTTTATGTGACCCTTAACGTGACAATGAAAACAACGACCTTCCTTAGAATAAGTGCTTTGCTCTTCCGATATGATGTATCCTCCAAGAATTCCTTGTGCTACCTTTTCATCTGGAGTGAGCTTAGGTTTAGCAATTGTGTTAGCTTTACCCTTAGGATCATAAGAGACTATTGGACGATTGGTTAGAAGAGTTAATGTTCTTACCATTCTACGAGGTCTGAGAGGTACTTGTCGAACTCTTGTTTTACTTAGGCTTTCCCTTGTTGTGCTTCATCTCCTGTGCGAGAGCAGTCGCTACCGCCTTGTTGAGATCGATTGGATCGAGCACCTCTACATCATACTTTATATACTCGTCTAATCCATAAAGGAACGCCTCTTTGCGCTCATCATCCGACTTGCGTAATTGGGTGCCTAGCTGCAAAACACGATTAGAGAAAGACATAATTGGCATACCGCTTTGCGTGAGACCGCGCCAATCATCCTTCAATCGTGCGAGATACTGGGGTGGCATAAACCGCGCCTTGAGCTTGTTTTGGAAATCGGCCCAATTGAAGGAAAGGGGCGTGAATTCGTCGGCTTCCTCGCAGCTAACTGTACCTCTTGCCATGCATGGTACCAATTGATGGAATCACCGGCAAGGTACATAGCTGCCATCAAAACCTTGCTATTTCCTGTCTTCTTAGTTGTCGCAAAATAAGCATTAAGTTGATGCAACCAAGAATGAATAACCGTAGCACCCATCTTACCATCATACTTACTGAACTGGATCTTCTCTGTGACTGGGTTGTTAGAGTCCGAATCTCGGCTTGCGCCACTTGATGAACTATCAACATCTTTGGCTGGCTCGGACTTCGAGGCGAGGACCTGTCGAACCAATTCTTGCGTCCGCAGGTCTCTCTGTGCTTCATGATCGGCCTCCAAGGCCGCTCGTCTTTCTTCGATCGCGAAGCGCGCAGCATTGCGCTCACGCTCCAAAGTTGTCTTTCTTTCTGCTTTTCTTTCTTTTCATTCCTCGGCCGCCAAGCGCGCTTGTTCACGCTCGCGAATCATCCGTTCCTCCGAGGCTGCCTGCCGTTCTTGTTGTTGTGCCATCATGTCCATCATCGTCTTGACCATAGGATTTGGTGCAATCCCTGGCGTAGATGGCGAAGGGGAAGGGTCAGGAAAACCTCCATGGTGAGAAAATTCTTCTTCACTACTTTCATGCCCATCACCTCCACACGAAGTATCCATTCCACTTCGGGTGATGACCATACACTGTGATCTTGGTTCTTAAGTTCGCGAGAAACTTGGGTTCTTGTGGGGGTCTTGGGTTCTTGGGTTCTTGAGTTCTTGAGGTTCTTTGAGGGTCTTGAGGTTCTTGAGGTTCTTCTTTCGCTTGCAATCTGTGTTAGAGAAGGATCTTCTCTTTACCCAAGTTCTGCTCTTTTCCGCGGGCGCACCCCTTGGCGGCCTTGCATTCACACCAAGGTTTCTTTTTCCCACCTCACGTCGATTGGCCGGCCGCTGTCCGCTCTCAATGAGTGAAAAGAGGCACAAGGGGAGGCTGGACAAGCCCTTCTTTGCAATGGACACAAACAAAGTAAATGAACACTGTGCGTGAAGGTGCTGAGACTGAGAGATAAGAGAGAGAAGAGAATACGACACCAGAGATGTCGTAAAACCCTCCTCCAGGGGCCCCACTCTCGATGGCGAGAGTGGTCTACTATTGATTGCACAATCTGGTACAATGGCTGATACAATGAGTCTAAATGCTTGCTATGTCGAGGCCGATGGTGGTGCCAACGAGGACGAGACTATGGCTGAAAACTAAATGCTGTATAGACGACGGGACGACGTGATGGCTGAATTGACTTCCTTCTGCTACTTCTGATAGGCTGACATCGATGATGTCATGCTGCTGGAAAAACGCTGGACTTGCATGTACGAAACGCTGCCCTGCTGCCTGTAAAACGCTGATATGCTGTTCTTTGAAGCGTTGGGTTGCTAGATCTAAAAACGCTGATTAGGCTACTTGCAAAACACTGATTTGCTGGTCATATGTTGCTGATTTTTCCCTGCTAAATTGATGTTGCAACCCCTGCTGAAAACGCCAAGGATCAAGGCTGAAATCGCTGAAGTTGCCTTGTGGAAAAACGCCAGGCTGCTTTGTGGAAAAATGCCAGGCTGATGGGTTCTTGTTCTTGCTAAGAGTTGGCCTGTTGAGCAATGCTCCTGTTGCCTCTTCTGCCAAAAAGTGCTAACTCTTGTTCGCTTTTATATTATCTTAGCAAAATTTTCCTACCTAATTCCCACTAAAAGTCACTTGATAAATAAGTGAAAAATGTCAAAAATAGGGAAAAACGATTTAAAGCACTAGAAAATTCCCTTATGGATTCTGATAGGAATGTTGATGATCATGTTGTGTGCAACCGGAGGATATGCATCTAATCTAAGTGTCTGGACATGCACGGTCTGCGAACACTCACAAAAGTGCCAGATCACTTCCTATTCTAGACTGACTTGACTGACTGAACCCTGGTCATGCTGTAGATTGTCCACAGACACTTGGGTTGGATGTGTCACGTGACATTTTCCCTATAGCCCACAGGGCTTCCGGTGCCTCTATCTCCCTGTTTTCCCATTAATGAGGTCACGGGGGTTGGTGGACAGCTAGCCGACGTGGACATTTGGGACTATGTAGGTGTGGGCAAGGGCACAGGAGGAGAGTGTGGTGCACAGTCCTTGTGGTGGACGCAGGTGTGTGTGTGTGTTGGGGGGGGGGGGGGGGGGGAAATCCCGAGTACAACATGGATTATTGTGGGTGAAAGCAACACAGAGCATATCACTATGGCAGAAAGAGAGAAGAGAGACTAGATAATTGAAGAGGGATCTTCCTCACATGGCACAGAGAAAGTTTCTACAACTCTTCAAGAAGAGGACAGGTTGTTTAAAGCTCAACTACTAGCTACATGGAAATTTTTCAGCAATTGGTCAAGAACCCAAGGATGTAGGAGTTCTTACACACTCCTACACAGGTTTTACAGGCTCCTACACAGGGTTCTCAAGCTTTGACACAAGACATGTCTAAGCCATTGCAGGAAAAGAAGATTTCTCATGCACAAGGGTCTCTTGATGCTAAAGGGAAAGCCCATGTGATTGAGCAACCAACAGTGTCCATTAATCTAAAGCAACATGCTTTACTTGGACAAAAACCTTTGTGAGTGGTCAAGGGAGTAATGAACAGGCTATGCCTCAGACCCTTCCATTACCTACTTGCTTGAGAGGTATTTGCTTTAGATTGCACAGAGGTCTGGTACAATGCTTCTAGATGTTGTGGTACTTGCTTCCTCTAGGTGCGCAGTTAATTGTGCCTCTTGCCATGTGTGATACCAATTAATGGCATCACCAGCAAGATACATGGCTGAGGTCAAAACCTTGCTATTTCCTGTTTTCTTAGTTGTCGCAAAGTAAGCATTAAATTAATGCAACCAAGAATGAATAATAGTAGCATCCATCTTATTGTCATACTTACTGAACGTCAACTTCTCAGTGACGGGGTTGTTGGAATTCGCTTCTCGACTTGTGCTACCTAATGATTCGCCCACGTCCTTGAGTGGCTCGGACTTCAAGGTGAGCACCTATAAGACCAACTCTTGCATGCGTTGATCTCTTTGCGCCTCACGTTCTAATTCTAAGGCCGCTCGTCTTTCTTCGGCCGCCAAGCACGCTTGCTCACGCTCACGCTCACACTCACACTCACACTCACACTCACACTCACACTCACACTCACACTCACACTCACACTCACACTCACACTCACACTCACACTCACACTCACACTCACACTCACACTCACACTCACACTCACACTCACACTCACACTCACACTCACACTCACACTCACACTCACACTCACACTCACACTCACACTCCAGGGCTACCCTTCTTTCTTCGGCCGCCAAGCGCGCTTGCTCACGCTCACGTTCCAAGGTGACTGCTTCCCCCGCCAAGCACGCTTGCTCACGCTCACACTCCAAGGCTACCCTTCTTTCTTCGCGCTCGCAGTCCAAATCTGCCTTTCTTTCTTCGCGCTTGCGATCCAAGACTGCCTTTCTTTCTTCGGCCGCCAAGCGCGCTTGATCACGCTCGCGATCCAAGGTGGCGCGTTGCGCCTCTTGTTGTAGCATCATGTCCATCATCGACTTGACCAAAGCCTCCATAGGGTTTGGTGCAACCCGTGGCGTAGATGGGGAAGGGGGAGGGTCAGAAAAAAATCCTCCTGGTGGGGAAAATTCTTCTTCACCACCTCCATGCTCATCACCGTCACACGAAGTATCCATTCCGCTTCGAGTGATAAACATACACTAAGATCTTGGGTACTTAAGTTCTCGAGAAGCTTGGGTTCTTGAGGTTCTTGAGTTCTTGAGGTTCTTGAGTTCCTTAGCTTGCAATCGGTCTTTGAGAAGGCTTTTCTCTTACCCGAGCTGGACTCTTCTCTCCGGGCGCACCCCTTGGCGGCCTTGCGCTCTGTCTCACCTCATGTCGACTGGCCAGCCGCTAAGTGCACGATCCGCTCTCAATGAGTGAAAAGAGGAACAAGGGGAGGCCGGATAAGCCCTCCTTTCTTGGACTACCTATCACTCTTCAAAAACACGATTAAGAATCGACACGCCCAAGTGGACTTGGGTTACGTGCGACCGCAACAAGCAAAAAATAAAAAATCTTGTGGTTCTTTCCTTGAGTGATACAGAACACTACCAAAGCTTTGATACCAATGTAAGGTGCAGCGGAAGTGAATGTTGACTTTGCTCAAGATGAGTGCTTCGAACTGTGCTCAAGGGTTCCTTTTACTTACGGAAGGGAGAGCCTCCGGTTCCTTTAGTGAGAGAGTGCAATGATCACAAACAAAGTGAATGCTACTGTGAATGAAGGTGCTGAGACTGAGAGAGAGAGAGAGAGAGAGAGAGAGAGAGAGAAGAATACGACACCAGACGGTTCTCAAACCCTTCTCCAAGGCCCCCCCCCCCCCCCCATGACAAGAGAAATCTATGCTATTGATTGCACAAATCTAGTACAATCGTCTAGATGCAATGGACTTGCCGACAATGATGATGATGACAAGGACGGGCTGAAATCTGAAAACGCTAGGGGCTGAAATCTGAAATATGCAAAACGCTGACTTTCTGCTGATCTTTGACACTATGTCGGCGAGGACGGCGATGACGACAACGCGACGATGATGCGCTGAAAATGCAGATGCTGAAATCTGCAACTAGCGGGCTGAATCTGAAAACGCTGGCTGACTCGTGTCACAAGACAAGCACCACGTCCTAATAGAAAAGAACGGATTGAATAGACTTTTAGCACTTCAATAACAACTGAACTGAGAGAGAGAGAGAGAGAGAGAGAGAGAGAGAGAGACGACACGCAACACGGAGTGGCGGAATTCCACCCCAGAGAGTATTAGCCCCAAACCTTGGCACCCCTTTCGGTATTTCTTTATATTGCATCAACACAGTACAAGCCAGTACTCACCTTCTCCAGGAAGCATGCCAGAGAATGAGTCCTAACCTCATATTTAAAGGCCCTTTGGCCTGAAAAGCAGTTACAATGAAAAGCTTTCAAAACTCAAAAGCTTCTAGTCCAAAAGCAATGCCAAAAAGCTGCCAGCGCATTTTGCGGAATTCCGTACAACTGCCATGTCAACAGTCAGCGCAAAACGCGGAGCATCCATATAACTGCCACGTCATCAGTTTTTGCGTGAGGGTGTTTGTGGGTCTTGCTTTATTTTACTTCCTTTATGTCACTGGGGCCCCATCCGACGGGGTCATCATAAGTTGGTAAGACTTCTTCTGTTACTTGTTCTTCTTAGGGTTTAGGCCCCTCGGCCAAGATCTGCAAGTTCGCTCCATTCTTCAGGGCTTTGACACGTCAGCAGTTTGTGACATCCCCCCTTCTTGAAAGAAAGTAATTGTCCGCGATTACAGCATCTGCAAAACAACTCAAGTTAGCTCAAAAATTTCCGAGGGTCATTTCAAGGGACAATCAGTTTGCTCTTTTTGTTAAGGAGTTGGCTTCTCCTTTCAGCTCTTTTGATCAAGGAGTTGGCTTCTCCTTTCAGCTCTTTTCATCAAGGAGTTGGCTTCTCCTTCGTCCAGATCTGTAAGGTGCAGCGGAATAAATGTTGTATTTTCTCAAGATTAGTGATCTTTATTGCTCAAGGTTCCTTTTAGTTCTTAGGGAAAGAGAGAGCTTTCCGTCTTGTAGAGAATGTGGTGGTCACGAACAAAGTGAGTGGATCTAGTGCGTGCAAATGAATGAGACTGAGAGAAGGAGAGAGAAGAGATACGACACCAGGGGGTTGTAAAACCCTCCTCCGAAGGCCCCACTCTCGTCGGCGAGAGTGGTCTACTTGATTGCACAAATGCGTACAAATGCTAATGCAATGGACTATGCCGATGACGATGAGGACGGCGGCAACTTGACTGAATCTGGGATTTTTCTTGATGGCTGAAATTGGACTGTTTTTGTCGGCTGAATCATGGATGAAAACGCTGAAGGAAACTGGGCTTCTGCTGCGGGTTCATGGCTGAATTCCTGAGAATAAAACGCTGACTTTTCACTGCACTTGGGCTGCGTTTTGGTGTGTCGACAGGCTGCTGAAAACGCTGCCACAGCAGGGTGGTAAGGGGCTGAAATCGCTGTAAAGGCTGCTCCAGAAAACGCTGCAAAAGCTGGGTTTGGCTGGCGTTAGTGGTTGCAAAAACGCTGGCCTGAACTGTATGAAAAACGCTGATCTGATCTCTTTGCTGGCGATCCTTGCAATGCTGAAAACGCTAGGCAGCACAAGGGGATGGCGATGGCTATGGTAAACACCGGCAAGGGGGGAAGTGATCTAGGATGGAAACGCTAGCATGGGTGATTGGCCTCGCCAAGGAAATGGGGAGGTTCTTGCTGAGAGGGAGGGAACACCTGCTGCTTGGGAAAAGCCTATTGTGCTCTCTGCTCATCTACCAATTATGGCTAACTTGGGTTTGCTTATAAATTAACTTACCCAATTTGCCCTACTGACTACCCAACAAAAGTCACTTAATAAATAAGTGAAAAATGTCAAAAATAGGGAAAAAGGGATAAAGTCATCTGAAAAATCCCCAAACTGACTCTGATGGAATCTGATGGAAATGCTTATGCTTGTGCTTATGCAACCAGAGGATATGCACCTACACTGAGTGACTCGGCATGCACGGTCTACGAATAGACTCACAAAAGTGCCAGATCACTCCTAATCTAACTTGACTGGACTTTGACGGAAAACCCTACTATGGTGTAGCTTGTCCACGGACACATAGGGTTGGGATGTGTCACGTGACAAGATCGGAACTGCTGATATGCTGGCATAGTAAAATTAGCCATCACACCCAGACCGCATTGATCTTCCACGGGTGTCTTGATGCACTAAAATTACATACCCACGCAATCTCATCTAGTCAGGAATATTCAATAATTGGCACATCACAATGCAACACAAATGCTTACATATGCATAGTACAAGACACAACAAACAGCGCCATTGAGCACTCCCTCGAGACAAACAGTCTGCGGTATGAAGCTACTCAACGACTACCTCGTCACTCCCCCCGCAAATAACCTAAAAAGGTCCGGGCCATGAGCTCAGAGGACTGTACAACCAAACGCTCCCCAGACCGCAATCTGCGTCACTTGAGGTTCAAGCATACAACCGAACGCTCCCCAGGAATCGGCCTACGTCGTTCAGAGGTTTTCTAGCATACAACGAAACGCTCCCCAGGCATCGGCCTGCGTCATTCCGAGGTTCAAACAATACCAAAACAGTATTTCTCACTTCTCCACCCGGGAGTAACATCACCAATCATTAAAACCAGTATTTAAACCAGCGTCAAACAATTCAACCAAGATAGGTTTAGAACAAATAGCATCCATTTCAAACAAATTTCAAACAATACTTTCTCAAACAATGTTCAAAAGTATCTAACTAGAAACAACTAGAGAGGTCATTCAGGGCTTTGTTCGGACAAAGAACTTTGAGGACAACCGGCTTGCCCTTCTGCATCACGGTGATGGTTCACTTCTGAACCTAGAGAGTTGCATCATTCTTGCCGTGCAAGGGCATGCCCAAGAGAACATCGCAATTGCCCAACTTCATAATGTGGAAATCGGCTAATCTTGTATTGTCATTGGAAGTTCACCAATGAGCGGTTCCACTTTCTGAGTTTGCCCCGTGGCTAGCTCAGCTTCAATTTCTCCACCCTCTGCATCATAATCAAAGTGCATCTGCATCAAGAATTTTGGATGGATGAAGTTCTCCATAGCTCCGGGGTCAAAGAAAATAAGGGCTTTCAAGCCGTTGACTTTTCCATAAGCTCTACATAATTCATTAAAACTCTTGAGGTGTATACCATAAATATCGGGTAATAGTCCAATAGCAGGTCTAGCCTTCTTGGCCGGAGGTGGCCCCAGGGATTTGTCTGACGTGGGAGCAGAAGATTGCACTGAGGATGTCGAGGCTTGCTCAGGACATGTATTGATCGTATGCCCTGTTTGGAAACATTCGAAGCATCGGCCTTCTTGTAACAAGGCATCTTGTTGACGTGTCATACAAGGCCGTTGAGGTTGGTTTTCACGGGATTCCCGAGAATTTGTTCGTTGTTGCCGGGAGTTCTGGTTAGTGGCCGGAGGTTCTTCTGTGGTAAACTCCAACTTTCCTTTCATGAGCTTGTAGCAGACCGCAGAATGGTCCATAAGCTCTTGCATGGTAGAGACTTGCTTGAAGAGACAATATTCCTGCAATGGTGATAGTAGTCCAATGGTGTAGCGCTTGCATTGGTCCTCCAAGGAAATGAACTTAAAGAAGGACACCGGAAGTTACACGTCGAGAAACCTTTGGTTATAGTCGTCCATGGTTTCGGTGGCAAGCATTTTCAAGTTGCCCCACTCTGCCAAAATCTGTACTTCAAAGATCAAAGTCATGTAACTATGTGCAAAAACTGTCTTGAAAGCTTGCCAGGTCCCTAGAGCATGCGGTTGTGTCGCGATTGAACTCCACCATTGCATAGCATTATCTTTAAGAAATCCCGCTGTTCGAGAAATCTTGGATTCTTCTGTATAGTTCCCCAAAGCATAGATGTTGTCGAATTGCTGTAGGAACTGCAATGCTTTCTTGCGATCTTTCACCCCGAAAAAAGTAAAAAATTTGACTATCATGCCGCCATCTTTGAAATCTTTGGGTTGGTTAGCCGCATATCCCGGGTATGGATAATAAGGCTATCCATATGGGCTCCAACCATTGTAGCCTGGTGGCGGCGGTGGCAAAGGCGGTTGCACCGGATCAGGGTCAAATGGCTGCACCATATTCCTGAAGACTCCCCCGATCGGAACACACGGTTGAGAAGGTTGCCGGTCGGAAGCTCTCGTACTTTCTGATGCCGGAGGAGGAGGTACCATCTGGTGCATCGGAGGGGATAACATGTAGTTCAAAAATTGTTGAAAACTTTGCAGCATCGGAAGATACTGCTGAGGATGCCGCGAAAGAATGTCGTGAAGCTCATTGAGCAGAAACTGCAAATATTCTGTTGAATCCATGAATTCTATGTATTGGTTCTTTTTGAATTATGCCCTGTAAGACAGAGCGATGCCGGGAGCGCGCCCGATGCGCGATGAAGTAAGGGTGGGAGTGGCTAATAAGTCCGGGGTCGGGACCGGAGATACTTCCAATTAAAATTCCAATCGCTCTGTCTACTCTTTTGTAGGACCGGTGTGCTTTCAAAAAAGCACACGCCTGATGCTCTGATACCACTATCACAAGACAGGTACCACGTGCCAATAGAAAAGAACAGACTGAATAGACTTTTAACACTTCAATAACAACTGAACTGAGAGAGAGAGAGAGAGAGAGGCGACACACGACACGGAGTGGCGGAAGAGTATTGGCCCCAAACCTTGGCGCCCCTTTCGGTATTTCTTTATATTGCATCAACATGGTACAGCCGGTACTCCAATCTCTGCACCTTCTCCAGGAAGCATGCCAGAGAATGAGCCCTAACCTCATATTTAAAGGCCCCTCGGCCTAAAAAGCAGTTACAGTGAAAAGCCTTCAAAACTCAAAAGCTTCTAGTCCAAAAGCAATGCCAAAAAGCTGCCAGCGCGTTTTGTGGAATTTCGTACAACTGCCACCTCAACAGTCAACGCAAAACGCAGAGCGTCCGTACAAATGCCACGTCATCAGTCTTTGCGTGAGTGTGTGTGTGTGGGTCTTGCTTTATTTTACTTCCTTTATGTCACTGGGGCCCCATCGGACAGGGTCCCCATAAGTTGGTAGGACATCTTCTTCTGTTACTTGTTCTTCTTAGGGTTTAGGCCCCTCGGCCAGGATCTGCGTGTTGGCTCCATTCTTCAAGGCTTTGACACGTCAGCAATTTGTGACAACTCGACGGTACGACGAGGATCTGCTGCGGTTAGGTGAGATCTACGAGGCTAAGGGCTGAATCTGCGGTCTCTAAGTGCTGAAAACTGAAAACGCTGATGTGCTTGGGCTGATCTGACGCTGAAAATTGCAAACGCTAGGTTAGGTCTGCAAACTGGAAAACGCAAGGCTGAATCTGCTACTGCTGAAAACGCTAGGCTGAATCTGTTGCAGAAACGCTGATGGAGGAAGTCCAAAAACGTTGGCTGCTTCTGTTGGTTGAAAACACTAGGGCCTCCTGCCGATCTTGTTGAGAAGGTGCACACCAAGTTACTGGAACTTCTGTTGCCTCTACTACCAGAAAGTGCTAGCGCTAGGTTTCTTTTATAGATACTTAGCAAATTTGCCCTACCCAGTTTTCCAACAAAAGTCACTTATTAAATAATAAGTGAAAAATGGATAAATTGGGAAAATGGGTTCTATGCACTGTAAAATGCTCATGATGGGTACTAAATGTCCTGCTGATGATCATGCTGTGTGCAACCAGAGGATATGCAATTACTCTAAGTGACTGGACATGCACGGACTGCTCACAATCTCACAAGGTGCCAGAACACTTCCTAAGCTGACCTGAACCCTAGACCTGAGATAGCTTGTCCACATGCACGTAGGGTTAGATGTGCACGTGACAATGCCCTAAACCTGTGCAACAGCAGTGTGGTGTAAGTCTAACAATTTTTGCCAATGATACGTATTTTTACGTACCTAAAAAATTTTCGTGTATGGAACAATGTACAATACATACGGTTCCACCACTTGCAGTACATACACATCAACCTTGGCACAACCATTAGACAACCCTCGCTCCCTAAAATTCACTATTAGGAGATACAAGGGCCTTGACAACACCATTAAAAATGCGATAAGCTGCTCATAAATTATAACCGGGGGATCTGTATTATAGACGCATGCCCACCTTTCAGCTTCGCCTAACTTCGTTATCCATAAGAACCTTAGCTTCGGTTGAATGACGTCAATTTGAGATTGTACAAGGTTGAAAGAGTGTTTATGTAGATTTGGTACATTGCCAAGCAAGGTTTGGTCAAATATAAGTTAAAGGCATGTCTTCTTAACTTCAGGTTTCTCTTGTGAAGACAAAGAATCTTGGGTGGCTACTCTACAAGTGTATGTGAACGAGGTTTGATCATGTGAGCAGTGCATAAGTCAATGTGGGTTGAATAAGCGCATAGTGGACATGTCGCCACATGCAATGTAACCTACGCATGTGCAACTAATACTTATTAGACTATCACCCTTTGCATCTTCCATCTAGGGTTGTTTAGATCGCCATTTAAGCCTACATTGAGAGTGCACGTGTGGACAACACCATCATAATCGTTCTTGCTTGTTAATAGTAATCAACTTTCAAACTTCCTTCTACTGCAATTTGCCAAAGGTTTATCTACACTTTTTGCTACTTATATCCTACTCTCTCCACTCCTAATTCTTATATATGATCGAGCTACGGATGCAAAAGGTGACACTCTTGAAGACAAAGGCATGAAGCTCACCTAAGAACACTCATTTTCATAGCTTACAAAAGCTAACCTACAGTGGCTTCTCCAATTTATAACCAGCCACGAGTTCACCACGTCTTCTAATCTTAAGAGTTTACAAATATTTTGACCAACAAAAAATGTATTGACATTCACCAAGCTTTTTGCCTCACATGACTACATAGCTGATGGTTTAATTTTTCCCCCCTTAATCCCACTTTCATAGACGAATCACTTACATTAAATCAGGAAAACATGGGAAAAGGGAGAGATAAAGACCACTTACCCCCACAAGAGGAAAGGCCAAAAACGCAAGTCCATTTTGTATTGAAGAACCCACTTGTTTTTTTAATAGATAGGGACATACAGCAGCCAGAAGCAGCATTGCCATTGAAAGGCAACAGAGCCGAAAGTTGTCCCGCAAAGCATCGGCCAATTTTGTCAATCCCAAAGCTGCTGCCACTGTTAGAATCATTCTCTGAACAGCATTGAGACTTATGTCACATTCCCCAGCATGACAATGTGAATGGTTGTGCTTTGTATGGGAATGCCCTCCTTTTTCATGTTTGTGTTCATCACCGTGGCCCTCTAAAGGGTGTGTGTGAGCTTCGTCATCATGATTGTGCGGACATCCATTGTTACTGTGAGAAAGATGGGCGGCGCGTATAAGCAAGTGCTTCACTTGCAAGCCTCTGCACAAGCTGGGGCTGTATTGGTAAAAGAAGGGTGAGCTCAAAAAGGAGGAACCCTGAACAAGCGAGGGAACCTTGCTCTTTACTGCTCTGCGGACAAGAGGCGGAGAGGTCAACAGAGAGCTACGAGGAAGTACGAGGGGAGGGCTAGCGAGACAGGGGGCCATCTGGGCTCTTCGGAGTCGCCTTAAGCAGGATCAATTCAATACTAGTCTACGCAAAAGCAGGACGTTCTTGTCAATTATACTACTGAGAAAACATGGCTTCTGAGTTCCCGACTCTTCACAAATGTCGAAAGGAAGGCGATGGAGGGTGCTTTACAGCATTGTTTTGCGCAAGAGAACGATCATGTCGCCATTCTGTCAACATGGGCAATTCTAGAGGTAAAGTTGACAACTTTACCAGCCATGTCTTCAACTTGGTAGAGCAGTAAACTAAGTTAGAGCTGGGTCGCACCTGATGCTAACAGGGTCAAGGTGGGTTGAAATTTGCATAGGGTCGCAAGGGAATGGGTTAAGCTCATGTACAAGGAACATGGCGTGTATTTGATTGGCGATGGGAGGGCTGGAAACAAGGAGAGCGCTTCTCCAACGTGAAAATAGCATAAACCTATGTATTTTGCAGGTGCTAGTAGCGCAAGCTGAAAGCTACAATTTCTCTGCAGTAAAACATGGATACCATTGTTTTGAGTAATCTCTCACCCCAGTCACCCGAGGTGCGACCCGGCCCTTAGTGAACACCCATCATGCCCACATGGACCCATGATGCGTGGAGGTAAGGCTATTGCATGGGAATAATCAGGTCATAGGCTCATCCCCGTGAAATAGATCACCAAATGATCTAGGTCCATTGATCTCCTGCGGGTTATGTTATTTATGCGGCCAATAGGTACATACATTATACAAACCAAAGGTTGATCGCTAAATCTCTCGCTAAGTACAATGGTAGTAACTTTGGGTCCACATCCTTAGTATAAGGTCACTATTACTGTAGTAATCTATAAGAAGATCCCAAGAAGAACACTAATTTCTTCAAAGTTCCAGCAGGAAAATTGCATCCACCTTTGATGTAGTGTAGTTGGAGTCTCTTCTAGTGGTAGAGATGATACCCTTAGCTCCCAGTAGACACCCCAAGCTAGCATTACATCTCAGTGTTTCAAAATAGCACATGGTAAAAGGCCAGTAAATAGCCTCCTAAGACTCCATGGTATTAGAGCTAATGGTCTATTTCAAAGGGTTTTGGATGCGTTGGTTTACAAAATCTTGCTCTTCTTCATCTAGCTCCTCCGAGATAAGTAGGTTGGTAGAGTGGAAGGTGATAGAGGGATAGGATCGGAGCACCTTCCTTCCATGGAATTACATGAATCATCTCATTACATGGTGAAAGCATTCTCGCCAAGGATTTTGTTCCTTGGTATCATCAACATGAATGTTAGTTAAATTGGCTTCAAATTCTTTTTGGTGAGAAGCAGATTCTCCCTTGTGAGGAAATGGATGCTAAATCATCCACGTGTAGCAGGTTGTGTAAGTATCAGTAGGTCAAAAGCTTCATTTTTTGGATGACCTTGAATCATGCTCTAGCAAAGCATCATGGAAGCTATGATCCTTAATGCATAGAAGGAGTCTTTGTATAATCAAAGGAACAGAGGGTAGACTCAAGTTGTCAACCAAGTTGATCGCATCATTGTTGCATCCCTCTGGACAAGAGACTCTGCAATAGTATGAGTATAAAATTATGAGATATCCAGAAATGATTACCCATACCACTAGGTCTCTGTAGGTTGAATTTAAATTGCAAGAGAATATCATCAAGATTTGGGGTTAACTCTAAAATATACAAGGTTATAGAAGAGCAGAAACGATCTTGTTAATTTACAAGTAAAGGATAAATGCTAGCTTGAAGATCTTCAAGTTTTCAGTTATAAGAATGAAAAGGAAAAACATGTACGACCCACAACATAGACATAAAGTGAAATTGAGAGCATCAGTAAAGGTTGCCCCTATTACATGTCACCATCACACAAGAACGAGTTTTTGGGGTTATTGTGGAAGACAGTTGTTGATAGATATGGTGACGAGTGAGTGAGAAAAACCTATGTGCTTCCTCCATGTGGGATAGAGATGCATATGTTGTTTAGGGGCCCGCAAATTTCTATATGGGACCAAAAGGAAATATCATGTAGGGGGGTATGGAGTTGATAATTGACTGTCAATGTTCAAGGATTGTGGAAATGAGCATCGCAATAGAGAGTCCTCCTCGTGATTGGGAGAGGAATGTGTGTAGGGAAAGCACATGGCTGAAATGTTGGAAAAGCAAGCTCTAATGTGATTAATTGATGAGCACTTAAGTAGGGTGTGATCCTCAAACTCGCGCACTTTATGAGGGCATAAAGTGCATAGTCGATGAGACTCCTCGTCGGACCTCTAATGTCCAGTCTCACATTGTAGAGGATGAGACTCCTCATCGGACCTCTAATGTCCAGTTGCACATCGTAGAGGATGAGAGTTGATTTGGATGGAGGCAATGGTGTAGGCAAGAACATAGGATCGAGCATGTAAGGGTGGGTCTGGTTCCCTCATTTGAAGAAGAAGATGGTTTTGTAGTCGGGGGAAATATACATGGTGTAATGTTGTGCAAGTCTGCTCTTGACCCATACAACCAAGGCATAAATGTCGGTGTGCCATTGGCTATTTTTGGTGTCACACAACAGAGGTTTGGAAGTGCTCAATATGGTGTGTAAAAGCAAAGACGAGCTACTCTCTCTCTCTCTCTCTCTCTCTCTCTCTCTCTCTCTCTCTCTCTCTCTCTCTCTCTCTCTCTCTCTCTCTCTCTCTCTCTCTCTCTCTCTCTCTCTCTCTCTCTCTCTCTCTCTCTGGTGAACCCTAGACCCAGCTTTGCATACTCTCCCCCTAGGGCGAGGGCCAGGCCTATGGGGGGGCGTTAGTCTCCCGAACACTGCCCCCCCAAGCACCACCTCCAACAGCAACTCGACAATGCCCTATTCTTAGGGCAAATTGCAGGCCCGGACCATTATTTGAAGATGCAAACCCACTCTGCGTTAATGGGCTACTCGCTCGCCGATGGGCTCTGCATATGCTGTTGACAAGCCTCTGTGTGTACTGCATAACGCCATGCCCCATCTCTATTGACGGGCTGCAAAACACCGAGTTTAGGGTTTCTCATACTCAAACCTTGGGGCCCTATTCCCACAGCTTTACCCAAAAAGAAGCACAATCAACCATAATGGACATCATTTCCCTTGCTCTGTGGAGGCTTGCCCACATAATAGATATTTTGGAGCTTCAATGTCCTCCTTCAACACACCCATTTCAAGTGCACACAAGATTTTTCTTGTCGTGGCAGCTGCACCCAAGAAAGATCTCACCACCCGCCAAGATGCAAGGATCCATGGCCCTAGAGGCTCAAATCCAAGAACTTATTCTTGAGAGCTCAATTCAAAGAACGCTTGATTAAGCTCAAGGACACACAGGCAAAGGAGAGCGAATGTTTTCTTGCAAAAATGCACGAAGTCGAAATGTCTCCCATCGAGACTCTCAAGACTGCTCAGAAAGAAGACCACGAGGCAACACATAAGAAGATTGATAGTGAAATACAAGCAACTTTACGAGAATGCTAACTACAGGATGCCCTTGGTCTCAAGATTTGGATTGGAGGGCTTTGCTCCCCATGGTGCACTGAGGAGGACACCCTCAAAAAAGCCATCATCAAGTTCAATGACATTCTTCAACGAGTTAGCATCGAGCCCGACATTGTCCCTTGGATCAATGATACGCATAGATGTGTGCCACTTGGTCATTGCATCCTCACTTTCAAAAACAAAGAAGAACGGACGAGGTTGCTATTTCAATTCTATCGCCTCAAGGGGACAAAGCTTTGGATCGCGGAGGAATTGACCACAAATCAACTTAAGCTCAAAGTAAGTGGGCTCGAGAAGATGCACGAAGCTCGTAAACAAAGTAAATGGGCAGTCTACTGTGGCGATAAAGCCATCATCCAGGAGTTCCGAAATCCCAAGCCAACTCCGCCTTTACTTGACCCTACTTAGGTTTTGTTCTTTTTCTCTTCCTTTTTCTTTTCACCCCCTGATGGACACTCAGTCCCTAATTGATATGTATCCAATGTCCACCCCGCAAAACCAGATGTAATGCTTGTTTTGGTCCCATGGGTCATATCTAACCTCCATGGATGATAATGAAATCTATCTATTTATCTCTCTCTCTCTCTCTCTCTCTCTCTCTCTCTCTCTCTCTCTCTCTCTCTCTCTCTCTCTCTCTCTCTCTCACTCACACACACACACACACACACACACACACACACACACACACACACACACACACATGCACATACACATTGTGGCACTAGCATTATCATCCTAATCTATTCCTCATATTTGAAAAAATCAACTAAGATGAAGCTCACACTTCTTTGATCAGTGGAAAGTAGCTAAGTCAACCTAATCGTGGGGTAGATATCTCGAGGCATCATTTTTTTAAATTCCCTATTGGTTTTAATGAATTGTACTGCAAATGAAAACAAGTCACTGACCAATTGTAGCGTTCACCTTGTATCTTGGCGTGAAGGAATGCTCATTATCCTTGGCAATTGTTTAGAAGTCTTTTGAATTCTTGAGTCAACACCTACACTATCTTAACTAACCCATGAGGGGTGGCACCAATGCTGCATGTGACCATTTGTTGATATTGTCTAATAATAAATGTGGGCTTGTCATTTAAAGAGATATTTCTCACTGCCTACACATGTCTCACCCTCTTGCCTTCCGAACACACACACACACACACACACACACATTGTTGCTAAAGCGTTGGCTGCACAATGAAGCCCGCTTTCAAGAGCCTACACATCCCCCGATTGTGTGATCCTCTTTTTGCGGCTTCAACCGTTGTCTACACGGTATTCTTCGATTCTCAAACTTTCAAACGCACACATTGACTAGCCTGCGAAATGGCGTTGTCGACAACCAACCAGGTAGGCCACAATGCCTATTGGAATATTTGATACATCCCTGACATACAATTTCATATGGAATCTAAAGACTGATTTTAATTTAGCAATAGTAGATTACCCAAGCTCTTGAGTACCCACTACTCCCTACCCTCTGCATGTTGCCAAAGCTGCAACATATCCATCTCTGACCAAAACTGGAAGTTGCTCCTCTCCTTCAAGTTGTCAACTGTCATCCATACGACTTCGGCATGGCATCTTCAAACTAGGTAGATCGACATATTTTATCTACTAAGTACTTTGGATTTGGCTGCATGTGCTGCATTTCATCTACCATACCTTGAGTGAAGTAGCAAAGATTGCATAAACATGACGTTGAGTTCTGTAGTGTCACAATCGCTCAAATCGCAATAGTTCTCTTTCCTTCTGTATACAAGCTAGGCATGGGATTGAACTTGACTTTCCATTGATGGTTGACTGGCTGATTACATGCTCACCAAACCTCATCAATTGATTTGGTTAAATACTCACATAAATAATTGAATCTCATATTAAAACAATCTCTGGTAGACTGTCTACATAACAAGACAAAGGTCTCTTTATGTGGGAGGGTTTATTATTGACATTGAAATGGTATGCCTAAATTCTGAATCATATACAACCCTCTTGGCTACTTCTGGTTATTGCTAACAGTTATATTCCATTTGATTCATGGAGTTAATGGTACTAATAAAGTATCTGTAATTTGGGGATGGTTTTCCACCTGCACAAGCATTGTTCTCCGATATTATTCTACTAGCATTGAAAAGGTGTGACTGTGATACTGAGCATTTGAAAGTGTTTTGAGACTTTTACAACCCTCTTGGGAGCATCTAGATAATGCCAGCAGTGAGGATGCTCTTACACCATATTGGATAAGATGGATAAGCATAGCACTTTCTTGTGACCTTTTAGATTTTCCTAGTTGGGATTGGGATTATTGTGGTTACTGGTCTTTTTTGCATAAGATAACAATTTGTGATCAACAAGCTATGTCAAAAGTCTTTGAATGTAGTTACTAGGCCTTAGCTAGGTAGCAGATGTATCAATGGCTTACACAACCCTCTATGTTGTTGATAGGGAGATAACATGGTCTTACACAAGCATCATTTCTGGTTTTTTCTATATTATAAGCTCACCCAACAAGCTAGGAACATTTGCATGGATTATTAGACCTTAGTTGATGGCTTAAGTGATGCTTTGTGTGATATCGGGCTATTGATTAATGGAAGATGACTTAGTCTTACACAACCAGTATCATTGGATGGGGCCTTATTCTAAAAAAATGGATTATGAAATGAATCACAATACCCTTGTTGGACCTCTTGGTTGATTTTCTTTTTTTTTGGTAAAGCTTGAATTTGGGGAATTGTCATGGCAGCTTCTGGATGCTGGATGATAGTATTGACCAGAACCTACTCATATAATTATAGATACATAATTCTACCATAAAAATGGACGAATCTATTGTATGGACATGAGTACATTAAACACTTACTAAGAATCATTGATCTATAGTGGAAGCTTTAATTTGACCTAGTTGAGTTTGATTAAGGCTGATAATATATAACTTTTAACTAACAAAAAAATAAATTTCATGGAACGTATGAAAAATTGTAAGATGGTATGCTCCTCTCTTTATTCATGTAGGGTTAAAGCAATAAGTTTTTTTACATAATTGTTTAATATCAAGGACATATGTTGGACATACTTACAGGAAAAGATAAGTCTGGTTGTCATGTATCACAACCTATTGACCTCACGTGGGAATCTCGTAGAGATGGTTTATATTGTGGAACTTTTGAAATTTTAATGAAAAGACAAACGAAACTCCTCCAAAATAATTGCCAATACTTACTCCAAATTTTTTTAAATAATTGCCAATACTCACCCAATATCTACTTGTTTGCGACAAGAAACAATCAAGGTAAAGAAGATAGCAAGGATTAGGGTCATATGTGATCCTGTGAAACTTAGGGCTATAAACACTAAACTGCAATCTCGCAGAGAGAATCTCTATAGATCTTGGGTTTTATTACCTAGGAAACCAAAAGCTTATGGAGCACTAAAACATTGTATCTTATGAGCATTCAAGATAGTGGGGGTTTCTTTGGGTGGGTGTGACATTGATAATAAGTGGTTGGGATCACTTGGCACAGCATGTCTACCCAAATCATTGTAGCCTATTCTAGTATGTTGTAATGTTTGGATGGTGGCGGGTACCAGCCTCTCCTTCATCTACTAGGGGATTCGCCTACGTCTCCTATTTCAAATTGTATATTGTAACAGGTTGTAGTGATAAGAAATGGAAGCTTATCATTTTGTGATTTTTGTTGTAATAATTGTGGCTCATACAATGTTGCACACACACACTCTCTCTCACACACTCACACAACAACAACAACAACAATAACAACAACAACAAAGAGACATCTCCAAGCTTGAGGGGGTCCACTATTAAGAACGCCCTATAAAACGTACATTTGTAGGGTACTTTATAACCCCCTCTGTTAAAATTTGGACATGAATATGTTGAGACCTCTTTTTTCATAACTTAACAAGTGTTTTTCTAAAATGGATAGAAAAACCCCCTCTTGTTAATGTTTGTTAAATTGTTGTACTTTTAATAAAAAATCTCTCCTACTAACTCACATGGTATATTAACATTATTATACAATGAATCTCCTGGTCTCAAAGTAGCTCTCTTTGCCAAAGATGCAAGAAAATATAATATTCTTCTTTCCAAAGGTTGTCGATCACAGCTATGTGCAAGCTTTTTGATGAAGCACTGAAAGTGGCTGAAAAAAAGTAGTAAAATCAATCCATCTATCACATATCTACGCAAAAGTTGCAACATCTCAGCCATAAATATTTGAGAATGCGACTCCAAATTTCACCCAAAGGCTTGTTATGAGGATAAGGATCTTGTAAGCACAAGGCCGACTAAGAGCCACATGTATGGCATGCATGGCAAGGGGTCCCAGTAGTTGAGCCAATGAGATCTACTTAAGAGAGTTGGATGCTAAGAGATTGGGATGTGAGTAACCATGGTCTTACATTGGTCTTAGCGTGCAACAGAGGAAGGAGGAGAAGGTCTCTCTCTTTACTTTGTGGATCTTCTCATAATGGGAGAGCAAATATTTTTCTATTTTTAAAGTGTCTATAAATAAAAGAAGTTTCATCAATTTGCATTATTGTCGTGCTAAAATCATTGTGGTCTCCAACTCTCTAGAAGAAATTCTTTTATATTCTAGGATAATTTTGTGTTATGCTATGCGAACCAATATGTGGTGGTAAAAGGCAGTTTTCTCTTTCCATCACTCAAGTTCCAATAACATAGCACTTTCAATTCATCATCCTCTTCATCATGAAAATATAAGAGGTACTATAATCTCCTCTATCCCTCATGACGCAAGTATAGAATTTTGTAAATTGCAGCGAATTCTTGATGGAAATCTCTACGGATGAATTCATGCTACACAAATTGTGACTCCAAGTATTGAAGAATTAGTCCTTTTTTACCCTCGTGCAAGGAAATATTATGTGTGGCCCAAAGTCCGACAACAATTCACAAACAATGGAGTAATCATTCAATATTCTAATTTACCTCATGATGGTTTTGAGTTTTGTAGGTGTTGTACATGTGAGTTATGGTGTGTTTTGTGTGATTTCATATCTTCTGGATCACTTAATGAGCTCTAAATGATTTTTTTTCCTTAATATTTTCTACCATTATTTGAGTAATAGCAATTGTAATAGTTCCCAAGTTCTCTGCTTGATATTCATCAACTCACCCAGCCATACCAACACTCTCCGATTTAACTTGAGTTACCTAATAAGCTTTGTCTATTCTACTCTTTTTTTCAAGTATGAATTTTAATTTTCTTACTGCTATATAGTATAAAGCATAATTTTCTCAATAATTTCTTTTCGTTGGTGGGTACATACCTTCTGATAATTTTTCTCATAGGTTATGTACTTTTCCATTTTTAGGACTCACATAAGGCTTGGTCATATATTTTTGTCATACCTATAGTAGAATTTAGCATAGTATTCCATGCCACCTACATGGTAGCTAAATGTCTATAGTAGAATTTAGCATAGTATTCCAAGCCACCTACATTGTTGCTAAACATCATGTTAGTACTGTTGAGGTGTACACTAGGTGGTCATGGGAACCACCCCTAACTTCATTTTCTCTATAATGAAATATAGGGAGAGAAAGTGAGTGTTGACTTGCACTCTCACTTTCTACTCCACTAACCCAAGTAGGTTGTTTGTTCTTCTCCTTCTTCCCCAATTCCCCCTCACACCCCCTCCCTTGCTAAGGCACCTACGCACCTACGCACACGCGCATCCACACTCACGCACACTCTACAATTGGTTTAGAGCGCGACGACGATGATCGACGGTGCGCACACTAGCTTCCCAGCAAGACCGTGGCAACGAAACTCGCACAGAGCTTGGCACTTCGTGGTAGTGGTTCGGGGCGGATCTGGCACGAATCAGAGCAAATTGGTGAGATCTCGGCATACCCGACATATGCAGCCCCTCTCGAACGTTTAGAATCTTGAGGATTCTCAAGGGCACATAACCTCGTCCAGCATTGCAGCAAAAGCATTAGGGAAGTGCTATTGTGGGCAAAGTCAAAGAGCATGTTGATCTGTGTGTGAGCTCGATTAAAGCAAGCAAACTAAAAACAAGCAGCAGATTGGGGGGATTAGCAAAAGCAAGCAAGTGGAGAAAATGAGGGAAATAAGCCAATGCATTGCAGTCAAAATTGAGCCATTGCATTGCACTACAAATTGACACACACACCCACCCACCCACACACACACACAACCAAATCGACAGCACTGGTAGTTGTTAGCGAGTAGAGCCAACAAAACAAGTGAGTTGAGGGTGTGTGTAGCGTAGCAGGGCAAGCACAAAACCAACCACACACTTACACACTCCCACTCGACCTCGTTTGTCAGACAGAGTCTGCCGGTTTCATTAGTTTGCAGCCAAGATCATTTTTGGCTTGAAGAAGGCCATAGGGAGGTGGTGGAGAAATGGTGCAATTTTTGAGCCATTGATGCAGAGGTTTTCGATGGTGGACATGTGTTCACTTGGCTTGAAAAGGAAAGTATTGTAAACATTATATCTTCCCTTTAAATTGTAAATGTGTCTTTCCATCATTGTAATTTGGTACCTTCATTTAAAGCTTCTGCGACTTCTTCTTCTTTTTTTGTCTTTGTTTATTTGAAGTGCTTAAAAAAACCTTAAAGAACAAAATATTGGAAGTACTTTCATAGAATTTTGGTCCTATGATGTGGAATATTTTAATATTTTGATTTGTAAAAGGATCTTTGGATTTAAGACCTCCTAAAGGACATTTCATGAAAATGCTTTTTTATTTCTTATTCTGATTAAACCTACCTTTTCTAAAGAAATATTTTATTATTATCTTTGCTTAGTAAATCTACTTCTTAGTTTGTAATGGGGTCTCTTTATTTTGTTATTTTTATTTTAATTTTTTAAAATTTTAAATTTTTACTCTACTTTTTTTAAATTTTATTTTTATTTTATAAAGCCAATGTGATCTTTTCACCTTGTTGTTTAAGTGGGCCCACTGTAACAAACAAGGTATCTCTACTACTTCTTCATGGAGCTTGGAAAAAATAAGTGTCAGCTTAAGGGCAATTCCACTTTTTTGAGTTCGAAAGTGATGGAAAAACTCCCCCTTTCCACCTTTACACAAACTTTAACCTCACTATTTGTTGATCATTTGACCTCTATGTAGATGTGTGTTCATTTGTGTGTGGAGGATTGGGGACGAAGAAAAAGTGCATTTCCCATATCCATAATCCGTCATTGAAGCAGTGGTGAGGGCTAGACTGATCGATAGGTCAATTTGGAACTGCTAGTTTGTAATTATATGTGTATATGGAAAATACAATTGCACAACTGATTAAGACCTACTTTCGATAAATCTTCTCCCTCCCTCCTTACCTTCAGCAGGCCATCGTGACTCCTCACCTTGTTTTAAAAATTGACTATACACACCTTATGTGTGCAAGCCCTCGCTCCCACAAGTGCCATCATCGAATCACCAGCCCAACAATCTTGCCCTCGCTAACACACACGAGAGAGAGAGAGAGAGAGAGAGAGAGAGAGAGAGAGAGAGAGAGAGAGAGAGAGAGAGAGAGAGAGAGAGAGAGAGAACAATGTTTTCCGGCATCGGCATATAGAGCAAGAGAAAGAGCACACTTGCTTTCTTGATGCTCCGCATCGTCTCATCACCAACGGTCCTTTCCCGGTTGCAGATATTCTCCCGGACAACTCTCTCGGCGACCTCGACACCTTCAACCCGATCGATGAGCTAGCTCGCTAAACACCTCTGCTCGGCAGTGGAGGCATGGCAGTGGCACTGGATTTGACTCCCAATTTCTTCCACGACATCTTCTGAGCACTCATAGCTTGGAGAGCGCTCTCGCCATTGGAGTTTAGGCATTCTCTTACAGCTTAGCATCGGTTTTGACACCGACTTCAGCAACTACGGCATTGACGAGTGCTTCCGTTTGGCGGTGTAAGACGGCATCGACTTCATTTTTTTTGCATCGACTTCGTCGGCAATCTTACTCTTGGTGTGCACAAGCAAGGTACCTCTATCAAAGGAGTGACGCCCGACACCTGCATCGAGTACATTTCTGTCCGATGACGGAAATTGGCACCGACATTTCAAGTCTATATGGACATGTAGGTTTATAGGGGGCTTTCGAGCCCACATCAACCAGTTTTGTTTTCTTTCGACTCCGACATAGAGAGTGCACTCATAGCCTCTTTTTTGCGGTCTCTTCAGAGACGCTTTTCCCAAGCACATTGCACGGAGGTGGATTTGTACACATCGACATTACCGGTGGTGTACACATTGGGGACCTGACTGACGGACATTTTTTGGCTGAGACGTAGACTTGGGCTACCACTTGCAGATTCTATGTATGCATGTTGCGGATACTGCCTATGCAAGTCTTTTGTGGAGCCATATTTGGCTAGCCTTGGTAGTTTTCCTGGCCTTTTCTGAGACTCGGTTTTGGAAGAGTTCTTTTTGAGACTGTGGCTAGTGTCTTTGCGCAGCCTAATGGAGGGACCAACATGAGGTTTTCTTTGAGCTAGGGTATTCTCAAATGTTGAGATAGCTTCGGTAATACAGGTAGCTACGGTAACCTCATCATAGGATATGTATCCGGTTGTATTTTATGCTTGACGCCGTGTTTGGTAGTCTATCAGTAGTGAGAGTGTGTCAACTTTTTGATGCCCAAGTAGTGCATGTTGGAATTAGGGTTGCAGAGAAATGCACACAGCTTGGAGAAGATGAAGTAAGCTCAAGGCACAGAATAGAGAGTGTGTTACTTAGTGTGCAACGGAAAGATAGATAGCCCTAGAGTGATGGACGTATATACAATGCTCGGGGGCAAAAACCTCCTAAAGAGGGGAAAAATGCCCCGGCGGTCCTAGTGTGTTCACACACATCACTACCACATGTATATGGTAACAAATCCCCTCTGGAGTGATGCGGTGAACGAGAACTGGCACATGAGTAAAGGGAAGTGCCATGCCCTGAGGACATGATTAGTCCACAAAGGGCAGTAAGCCCAAAGCTTTGTGGAAAGCTTCAAGCTTCTCACAAGACAATGCCTTTGTGAAAAGGTCTGCAAGGTTGTCCTGTGTTGGCACATAAGCCAAGCTGATCTTTCCTTCTGAGAGCCTCTCCCTGACATAGTGGTAATGCACCTCAATGTTCTTTGTGCGAGCATGAAAAATTGGGTTCCTCGCAACTGCCAATGCCCTCTGACTATCAGTGTAAATAGTGTTGGCAGTGTCTTGTCCAACACCCAAATCAGCCATAAGGCGTCTGAGCCATACACACTCAACCGTAGCTATAAAGACTGCTCTATACTCAGTCTCACAACTCGAAGTGGCCACAATAGGTTGCTTCTTGCTCAACCATGATATACATGAACTGCCAAGCATGAAACAAAAACCACTTGTGGACACTCGCGTGTCAAAACAACCAGCCCAATCTGAGTTCGAAAAAGCATGTAAGTCTGGCTGCAATGATCCCCCCTTGGGATAAAACAATACAAGATGTAAAGTGCCACTAAGGTGGCGGAAAATCCTCTTGACAACCTGCCAATGCTTATAGACCCTGGGCTATGCATAAATCTGCTGACCTGTGAGACTGCAAACTGAATATCCGGCCTCGTGTTGCATACATAAATGAGGCAGCCAACAACAGTTTTATAAAGAGGACATCAGCAGGATTGCCAGCATCATGTAGACTCAACTTCAAACCTATTTCCATGGGACTAGCAATAGGTTTGCAATCCTCAAGTCCAAACTTACATAGCAATGTTTCTATGTAACTTTTTTGACACAAGGCAATACCACCATCACACTGCTTAAATTGTATACCCAAGTAATGATGCAACAACCTCAAATCTTTTATCTTGAAAGTAGCATTCAAATCAGTCTTAAATTCAGCAATATGTCTCTCATTTGGTCCAGTGATCAGCAAATCATCAACATAAAGAACCACAATCATGCTTTACATACAATGTGCTTTCTGCTGGACTGTTTACGAAAGCCTTGTTTGACCAAATGAGTGTCAGTTTTCTCATACCAAGCACGAGGAGATTGCATCAACCCATACAAAGACTTCTTACATCTGCACACTTTGTCCTCTTGTCCTTTTATGACAAAATTGTGAGGCTGCGTTACATAAACTTCCTCAAATATGTCACCATTCAAGAAAGCAGTAACAATGTCTGATTGACGTACATCCCAACCAAAATGAGCTGCCAATGCACATAGAAAATGCACAGTAGTCATACGACAAGTGGGAGCAAAAGTCTCTTCATAATCTATGCCTTTTTGTTGTGCATAACCCTTTGCAACAAGTTGATCCTTATGGCGATCGATCTCACCATCCGGCTTGCGTTTCAAGTTGTAAACCCACTTCGTACCAATGGCCTTTTTGCTAGGAGGCAAATCACATAAAGTCCATGCGTCATTTTCTATAAGTGCATCATATTCTGATTGCATGGCAACCATCCAATTTTTTGAATTCTGTGCTTCATCAAAAGACAGAGGCTCCTCAACATCACGTAAGCTAGACACAGCCAAAGCATAACAATCTGATACATAAGATGCATGGCGAGAGCCTGAACGAGTATGACTAGACAAAGGTGCATCCAATTTACTATCACGCAAAGTGTGCACCAGCCATTTTGGCATACATCTAGCCTGCTCATTTTCAGCCCTTTCCTCATCAAGTACATCATGTACATCTGCATCAGTAATAGGCTAATCTATAACATTTTCAAAAACCCCCATAGGCTGTACAATTGCCTCATTGGAACTTACATTCGTATTTCCACCACGGAAAAGAGGCAACAAAGTGTCATAAATGTCATGTGAGCTTACATTACTATCTCTAGTACATGACAACAAGGGTTGAACAGAATCTTCCACAAACACTACATCCCGTGAAACCAGAATACGTTTTGTTTGCGGATGATAGAACCTGAAACCTTTGCTTTCAGCACTAAACCAACAAAAATACATTTGACAGCCTTATCGTCCAATTTTCTGCGCCGTGTTTGTGGCACCAAAGCATATGCCAAACAGCCAAAAACACACATGTGCTCAATAGAAGGCTTTCTATCCTACCATGCTTCATATGGAGTAATAGACTGCAAAGCTTTCGTAGGACACCTGTTTAGTACATAAGTGGCACACATGATGGCCTCAAGCCAAAAAGAATGCGGAAAAGCTTGACTTTTGACTATACATCGTGCCATTTCCGTAAGTGACATGTTTTTCCTATTAGCAACACCATTTTACTGAGGTGAATAAGGCACTGTAATTGGTGTTTTATCCCACGACTAGCCAGAAATGCATTGAATTCATGAGACATATACTCCCCCCCTCGATCGGAACGGAGGGTGCCAATAGTACATTTTGAGACATTTTTAGCCATAGCCAGAAATTATTTGAAGCACATAAAAACTTCGGGACTTCGCTTTAAACGGAAATACCCATGCATGCCTCAAGTAATCATCAATTAAAGTCACGAAGTAAAGGTAATTGCCCAAGGACGGAGTTTGCATGGGCCCACAAACATCACTATGCACAAGCTACAACCTGCATGTGGCCCAAACTGAACCATCCTTTGGAAACTTAGAACGTTGCATCTTACCCAAAATACAGCCTTCACAAACATGTTTGACAGGTGCTTCAAGAGGCAGCAAAGAAGCAACCATTTCAAATTTCTGCAAACGCAGTAAACTGAAAAAATTTAGATGACCAAAACGTGCATGCCAAAGTTTTGCATCTAAAATAGCCCTTGAATCTGCAACAACATTTGCAAAATTTTGTCCACACTTGTCATTCAAAGTGAGCCTATACAGCCCACGGCACAAAAGGCCAGATGCAACAATTTCATCACCAAAACTGAGATCTTGAATTGTACATCTGTCATCCACAAATTTGACTACAAGTCCAAGTCTAGCAAGTGCGGATACAGATAAGAGATTCTTCTTGATCCCAGGTACATAAAGTGCATCAACAAGTGTGAAGGAACTGCCATTTGCAGCAGTAAGCACAATCTTTCCAACTCCCTAGACCGGATGAGAGACACTGTTGGCACAAGTGACTGAATTCCCATGAGGGACAGACTCGAGAGAGGTAAACAATTCATGATGTGAGGTAATGTGCTTTGTAGCACCACTGTTGAAATACTACACATGTGAATCTGCAGCAAACTGACAAGCATGCATCATGGACAGCAGGATTGTAAGTGCACTCTGCGCTAAAATCCCATTCTGCATCAACATCAGCAACACAGTCTCCTTTCACAGAAGACTCAACAATGGCTGCATTTGTAGCGGAACCAGCATTTGTAGTGGAACCACCCTCTTTCTTCTTAGCCTCTTTGGCCTTCAACTTAGGACACGACTTGATCAAGTGATCATTAGCTTTACAATAATGGCAACGCATTTTCTTTTCGCCCAGAGCACCAGAATTTCCAGTCGAATTGCTACCAGCAGAAGCATTAGGAACATAATTTTTTCCACTCGTAGTAGAACCATAAGAAGTGGCTTTATTGCTGTTACCACCATTTCTCTGAGAAGCAATAAAATCCTGTTCAACTGCACGCTGCCTAGTCCTGTTTTTTCTAGAAAGTGACTCTTGCAACAACAATGTGCATAATGCATAAAACTTGACAACTTCAGGATTTCCTTGGGTCATAAGTCTCCAAGTACTAGCAAAAGTTTGGTAAGAATCTGGTAAGGCATCAAGAACAGTCTGCACAAGGCAACTGTCTGAAATGACTTCACCTGCAGAAATAAGTTGCTCATTGATATCCTTTACACTAGCAAGGGAAGTGTCTATATCATCTTCCTCATGCATAATCTTCGACCCCAGCTCTTTACGCAGCAAAGCAATTTTAGCCTCATTGCGACTTGCATAATAACCAACCAAAACATCCCAAGCCTGTTTTGGAGATTTTGCTGAATGGATGTGAGGAACAATGGTGCGCTTCACAGACAACGCAATCAATGCATGAGCCTGCGCATCCTTTACATCTCAAAAAGCTTGTTCTGCCGTAGGCAAAACAACTCTAATAGCAGCAATCCTTGCAGCAAGACCTGCAACATCCTCAACATCGCCTACATCCTTAGAGCCAGGACGTACATCAATGCCCTGCACAATATTCCAAATGCCCTTTGACACAAGAACGTGTTGAATTATATAAGCCCACATAGGGTAATTGTCCCCATCCAACCTGTCCTCAGCAACAAATATCTTGAAGACATCTGTGTTGTTGTCAGCTATGGTGAATGCTGCACCTGATGTGAAAATTTCTCAAAAATAGGAGAAATGGAGCAGGAACAACACGTGCTATATAGCACAAACCGTAGAAGATTGTAAGGCACCTGTTATGCAGAAATCGACATTGACAAAAATTCTGCACAAAATGACAAAATTGCCTGTGCAGACCTGCCTGTAGTGGAAACGGAGGCCGAAATGAGCCTAATCAGAAATCTGAGCAGCTCTGCAAACGGTTGCCAAACCTCACTGTAATCGGAGAAAGTGAGGAGGCGTGTGCTGGAGCAGCTGGCGACTAAGCCCGGGAGGGCGTAACCTGCTTTGATACCAATTGTTGGAATTAGTGTTGCAGAGAAATGCACACAGCTTGGAGAAGACGAAGGAAGCTCAAGGCACACAATAGAGAGTGTGCTAATTAGTGTGCAATGGAAAGATAGATAGCCCTAGAGTGAAGGGCATATATACAATGCTCGGGGGAAAAAACCTCCTAAAGAGGGAAAAAATCCCCCGGCGGTCCTAGTGTGTTCACACACATCACTACCACATGTATATGGTAACAATGCAGTTGGCACATTCTATGCGTTTTTGAGTTGATTTTTGACTCCTCATACATAGGAGACTCTGCCAATTTTTTTCTTGCGAGTCGTGACTTTTAATGTTGGCACTTTTGAGCCTATTTTGATAGAGATTTTACTCCCGATACAAAGGTTACTCTGCCCAAATTTTAGCAGCTTCTCGCCATAGTTTGGCACCCCTCAAACCCTCTTGTCATGATGGCTTCTTCTTCAAAAAAGGAGGCGTATTTCATCTGCAAGTTTGATGGCAACAACTTCATCATGTGGAAAGAGCACATGAAGGATGTTTTGACTAACAAAGGTTTATCAAAATTGTTGAAAGAGCATGCAGAGGGTGATGGCTATATGCAGAGTGGGAGCTTTTGGATGCAAAAGCCATCGCTACGATATGTCTACATCTAGTCGAGTGAGTGTTTTTCACTGTCATAGGAAAGACGATAGCCAAGGATCTATGGGATAGCTTATGTTTAGCATGGGAGAGAAAAAGTGCATCCAACAAAGTTTTTCTCTTAAAAAAGTTTATGGAGCTCATCACATGAAATAAGGTAGCACAGTTTGGACACTTAAATGAGCTCAACTCCTTCTTCAGTTAGTTGACATCTCAGGACTTTAGTGAGTTTGACGACAAACTGAAGTCTATATTCCTGTTATGCTCTCTACCCAGTTCATGGGACATATTTTGTACAGCCAGCAGCAATTCAGCTCGAAATGGCAAGTTAGTGTTCAATGATGACACACATGCATTGCTCACTTAAGAGATTCAAAGTAAATCCCTTGAAGGTGCTAGTCATGGAGATGCATATATGGATGGTAGTTCAACGAAGGAAAGACGCTGTGACAAGAACAAGAAAAAGAGCAAAAGTAGAGAACAAAATCCTCGTAGTTTGGGCAAAAACAGGAACTCTAGTAGAGAGCGCAGTGCCATAAATGTCCAATGTTACTATTGCCACAAAAAGGGCCATTACAAAAAGGATTGTCATGATTTTCTACGAGAGCAGAAAAACATACAAAAAGTTTGAACTTATAAGATTAATGTGTCTCCCTTGTACAAAATTTGAGTAGTCTGCTTTGCTAGTCATATTTTGCACAAGGAAGACACGTCTTCATTTTTCTCACAAGCCTTTTGCACATATTTTTTCATAGTTTTTTATTAACATGTGTCCACCCTACCTGAAATATGCGTAGTCGGATGAGCCTCCATCTATACATATTTTGTACAAGGAGGACCTACCTCCCCTTGCGCAAAAATTGAGTAGTTGGACAAGCTTTTGTTGACTATCCTATTTTTGCACAAAGGGGATACCTTTTTCAAAAAAATTAATGACATGTGTCCTCCTTGCATGAAAACAAAATATAGTATTGTGCTATATTTTCTCTTAATTTTTAGGTTTGAGCTCTAGTTATGGCAAGGACCAAACAAACTGCAAGGAAGGTCCATAGAGAAGATATTGAACCCACGAGATGAGCCAGGTAAAGGTGAGATCTCAAAGGGACAAAGGTGATGCATCCTCAAAGAAACCAACCAAAAAGGGAGTTGATATGAAGCCGCAACCTTAAAGAAAATAATATTTTTTCAAAAGGTGAGATGTTTACAGGAGATTAGGAGAGCATAGAAGGCCCTTACATGTACAATTTGTAGGCTACCTTTTCAAAGGCTTTGCAAGCATAGTTTAAAATTGATATGAGGTGGAAAATAGGTGCCTTGGACTCTATGCAAGAGGCTTCTAAATACTTTTTAAGTGAGCTCTTCCAAAATGCATACATATAAGTATGCAAGCATAGTTTAAAATTGATATGAGGTGGAAAATAGGTGCCTTGGACTCTATGCAAGAGGCTTCTAAATACTTTTTAAGTGAGCTCTTCCAAAATGCATACATATGTGTGGCAAACAAATCAAAGGCCAATTACAAATGAAAGGCAAATTACAAATAAAGGCATAGCACTACTCCAAATAAGAGCTAAGCAAATGGCGTTTTCCTTTTGTTTCTCTTATACGAATCTTGTTTTCGGGATCAAATTTTTTTCTATGAGCTCCTTGTTTTCATGAAAGTGTCAATTTAATTTGCTTCATAATTTGGTATCTTCAATACAGACTATGATGGGAGTATTGCTCTATAAAGATGTAATGATTAGGTAGAGAAAGAGTAAATATGAAATATTGCACACTTGAGAGCATGACATGCTTTACTGTAGGTAGACTTAAGGTTGCTAGTGTGTTTTTTCCCAATTATAAAAAATTGTAGGAGCAATATGTATAATTTATATATTTTTTATGGCTTGTTTGCCTAGTGGAGTAGTTCATTTGTTATGCATTGAATTGAACTTACAACCATCAATGCAATAGCCCAAGTAACAATAGTCAGATGTAATATATGTAGTATAAGAAAGTAGGCATTGGGATTTTACACATAAGAGAAGCAGAAGAAGAAGGAGAAGGATTTCTCACTCGTAAGAGACCTCATAGACGTATGGAGCAAGTATTGAGCTCAAGACCCTTTATTTTAGGCATGCCGATACAAAAAAGAAAAGAAAAAAAGTACTATGGGAAACACCCCAAGATACCTTTAGAATTCACAATTAATAGACATTAAGGTCACTAAGGAAAGTTTTGCATCCACCGATAGAGGCCCAACAACAATGGTGAACATCACCCTCCATGCACTACCATGGGAAGGGGCATGTGAGCCAATGGTAGTATTGCAAGGCGAGGTGCACATGAGCACGCACGACGAAGACCCCCAAACAACCGGCACCCTTTGATTGCTCCACAATGGCCATCTCTTCCATCCGATAGCGATAGCGCCATGGTGGAACCCATCCAGTAATGGCTCCCACCAGCTCCACAATCCTCAACATGATAAAAGTGATAGCCTAGAAACAACCCATGCATGGGCCAGTCCATGCGCATGGCCACCCATGCAGCGTATGGACTGTCCCATGTAGTCCACCACCCATGCAACCAAAGTGGTGGTGGGGGTAGGCAAGAGACAACAACAACAAAGAAAGCTTCAGCGAGCTTGCAACCCACTGTCAATAGTGCATACCAGTCTTTGGTTCAACCCCGCTATTTCAAAAAGAGTGGTTCTCAGTAAAAACAGAGAGGCTCAACATTTATGCATAAAACAATAAAAAGGGCTCGTAACAATGGAAAGTTTTAGATGGGGCACAATCTCTCTCTCTCTCTCTCTCTCTCTCTCTCTCTCTCTCTTTCGATTTTTGCATGATATCACCTTATGACTCTCTCTTTCTCTCTCTCTCTCTCTCTCTCACACACACACACACACACACACACACACACATGCAAACTCCCCTACTTACCTACACTCTTTTTCTCTCCCTCATATGCTACACCCACACACAACGTTCGTTTTCTCAACTTTTGTGGTTGAAGCATATCCAGCAAGAGAGCTCTTCCCAACCTCCTTTCCCCCCCACATGCACACCTAAAAGGCGCATACAACTATTGCTTTACACTCAAATCTCCATTCTATGGTCTTGTAGACAACGAATTAGGCATGGAAGCAATCACAAGAAGATTTGGAAATTTTCTCATGTAGGAAAACGGACTCTGTTACAATGTATTTCATACAATGCATAACATCGTGAGCTTCTGCTCAAGAGGCACCGCATGCCTAGCTAGGTACAATTGGGGGCAGGGGACTGCCGGCACCCCCCTTCGGGCCGGCCATCCCCTGCCCCCAATTGTACCTAGCTAGGTATGTAGTGCCTCCCTCAGCGAAGCTCATGATGGTGAGGTAAGTCATAATGTGGGAATTATTGTGAGAATTTTTCCAAAACTTCTTGTGAATGTGCAAGGACAAATCCTAAAGCATAGCTTGCAGATGGTGGCAAGAAGAAGGAGACTACATTACTCCAGTTGTCCTCACAACAACCCCTGTCACATCAGACAACGCTTGCGGCAAATGAAGTTCAAGAAATCATGCGTAATAGAAATTCTCTATCATTAAAACCCCAATGTTTGGTTCGACTCTGAAAAAATATTCTACCCTGTTTGTTCATTGTTATTTTAGAAAAAGGGGCTGCGATTTGTGTGAAGATCACCTCATGCATTTTCTCACCCACTATCCACCATCCAGGGTTAAAGACCCACTTTTTTGCCTCTGCACCATGGAGTGCAACAATTCCTACAACCATATAAGACTCCTTCTCTCCTGCATTGAATAACACTTCTTAGCTTATTACAAGACCAAAATCCACATGGCTCTACATGCTGCGATTAATTACAAAGAATCATGACCAAAGGGATGGATACAATCGATAAACTCCCAGTGAAACGACAATGCTGAACATATAGACACATACTCTCACGCCCTCTCGCTTTACAAAATCTTGATTCTCAAAGACAAATTACTAAAGATGATTTTTTATGAGATTCAACCAAGGGTTTAACTATACACAAAATATATTAACACTTGGGAAGCCCTTAATTACAAAATCAATCAGAAATTTGATTATCTTTGAATAGAGGTGTTGTGTGCTAATAAAAGATAATAGAAAAGTTACATAAATTTGGAAAAAGGTTTGCAAAATTGGGCTTGCAAAATTGGGTAGACAGTAGATATTGAACTTGTATCAAAGCGATAATAAGCTCAAGCAATAACTCAATGAAAAATAATCATGGTGCTTGATTTAAACAACTGTTAGAAAATACATCCCTAAATATGACTTACAGTTACATGACCTTATACTTGGTAAAGAGTTGTAATATTGAGCTAATCTACAAAGGCTAACCAAGCTTAGGAACTACATAAATATATGATCAGTAATGACCACCTATTTGGATATGTCAAAGTAGGGCTCAAGATACAAAGGTTTTTGATATCAAACTGTAGCATACGAGTGAGTACCCTTCACTAAAAATTAGCTATCCACAACGAACTAATAGAAATAATACCAGATATGTCAAAGAGAAATAGAGAAATGAGGCAATATCAAGCAATGCACAATAACAACTCTAGTACCATATGGTGGAGCGTTGAAAATAATCACAAAGGTATCAAAGGAATTAATAGGTATACTCATTAAATTACTGATAATAGATATAATCATACATTGAGACAATGCCTCATGGAAAGAGGGGAGATTTGTATAATTATTATCATTATTATTTTTAGTGTTGCTTGCATAATTGTATCTGTGTTTAATTAATAAAAAAAGCAAACGGTTCAGGTGTTGGTAGTTACAAGTTTATATGGTCAGAACCCTTATGTGGTCATCATTCGTAAAATATTAAAGCCTTATCCATCTTGAGATAGAAGATTGTGCCCTAGCATATTATCATTATTCACGATGTTTACAGTCCAAGGTATGGAGATAAACTAGGAGGAGTTGACAATTTGTATAATATTTATGGTGGTGATCGGAAATAAACACCAACGCTTCTTCTATCTTCTCATCCCTCCTCTCTCACCGTGCCTATGTAGCACTCTGCCTTAGGAGGTGCACTTGCACATGCTGTCACACTCTATCTTGCACTTTGTCTCTCTCAGATCATGTATAGATTTGATCATGTGCCAAAACAATTCATCAGGTATGTAGATTTGTGGGTTTTATTGCTTGTAGCATGTTACTTTGTGTATATATCATAGGCATCTTGCACCTTTGTTTGTAGCAGAAAAAAAGAATTCAAGAACAATAGAGGAGGCCAACACAAGGAAGAGTCCTAGGATTCCTAGAAAAACATTTTGTGAACCAACATTAATTTTTAAAAATTGTTAACATTACATATTCTCTCCTTGAGAGCATTTCATAAACATTATATGTTCTCTTCTCGAGAACCAATATTTTTTCTAAGGATAAAACATTACATCCCTTGTAAATTCTACAACTTTCATTGGCTCTAGTTCTCATGTAGCTAAAGTCTTTTAGTTTCTGCTCTAATTGTGGTAGCCCTTGCATATGTCTCTACATGGTTTTCCCATTCCAATTGTGTTGACAATAGCATGTCAAGACCCAAAGCATAATCCATGCTATCTTCCAAACATACACTTGAAGGGCCTAAATAATGTGCCAACCATTGGGGGAGTTTTTTAAAGTAAGTGGAGATAATGAAAACTAGCGTAAATTCTACCTCTATCTTCTCTTCTACTTTTTCTTGTTCATGGGCTTTTCTCTCTACTTTCTTCTCCTTCTTGTGCACAAGAAGTGAGGAAGAAGATCCAGAATCCTTACCCATATCTCTTGGGTTGTCCTATACGAGGTTGAGCTATTTATAGTGTTGTGAAACAATTAGATGACAAGACTGCACTTTATTGTTTTGAACATACAAAAATCATACAATATTGAGGCCAGGAAATGACCTCAAATGAAAATCGAAACCAACAAGATGAAACATTTGCACCAAACAAAAGGAAATCAACAAACTGAGCAATTTACACTAAAAACATATTTGTCATTGATATGAATATATTTTGTACAAAATGTTAGTTTGCTACAATTGTTACAATTTGCCAAAAGTACTGGTAGGTTATGGGGCTCTAAATAGGGAGTGTGCGCGTCTGTCGCATGTGTCAATGCAAGGAACTTGCCGATACACTGTGTGCGAGCCACAAATGGCTCCAAGCACGCAACTAACCTAAACTAGTAAGCTCAAAGATGGTGATGGTGTGTCACTCACCGCTTTACGCTTGCTGTCGTGGAGGATTCCTCGTCGCGAAGAAGAAGAAGCCGCCGCTGTGCCGCGCTCAACCGTTTCGCCGCCGCCATGCCATTGTCGCAATGCTCGATTGCATACTCTCTCTCTCTCTCTCTCTCACGCACACACACACACACACACACACAAGGAGATGAAGAAGAAGAAGATGGAGATGGAGCAAGAGCACTCTTCAATTGCACAAATGAGAGAAGAAGTGTTTTTTAGGTTTAGGTGACTTTTATATGAGCTCACCCCATTCACACTTGGGCACCCATACTTAGCCAACTAACCCTTGATTGTTCCTGTTAGAGTGTGCTTCTCATCGGCGATCACCCTTACCCTTTTTCCATTGGACGGACAAGCCCGGCCCATGACTCAAAACAATGTAATGTCCGTGGATGTGCCGACGCCTATTTGCCAAGGTCAACACCAAGCGATAGGTGGCGTTGGGCAGTTCCCAAGCCTCATAATCGCCTGGTGTTGACTTCACTGCCGCCTGTCATGTCTTCGTCACCAAGGTCAACACCAAGCGATAGGTGGCATTGGGCACTCCCCAAGCCTCCTATTCGTCTGGTATTGACTCTACTACCTCTTGTAATGTCTTTAACCCCAAGGTCAACACCAAGTGATAGGTGGCATTGGGCAGTCCCAAGCCTCCTATTCGCCCAGTATTGACTCACTGTTCCTCTGCATGAATTGTAATTACCTCACCGAAAGGGTCTCCATCATCTGTTACACCAAGGTCAACACTAAACAATAGGCGGTGTTGGGCAGTCCCCAAGCCTCATATTCGCCCAATGTTGACTCACTGTCTGACTCCATCGTCTGTTACACCCAGGTCAACACCAAGCGATAGGCGGTGTTGGGCAGTCACCAAGCCTCATATTCGCCCAGTGTTGACTCACTGTCTGACTTGTCGGTTAACATGCCTCCATTCCTTATGTAGATTCCGTTCTCGGAATCTATTGAGTTGAAGCTCGTTGTCAAGGTGAAAGAGCATTTGAGATGAATGTCCTTAGTTTTCTTCAGTCACTGCAAAATCAAACAAAAGTGGCACAGTAAGTGTATCCTTATAATCAATTAAAAAGCATATGCAGTTGTAGGCAGACAAATTGAACGGTAACAGAATTTTAATCCATTTTTTAGCAATAAACATTAAATTGTAATATAATCAAATGCATAAACACTTGTAAAGGTAAAAAAAACTAAACAAGTTCAGGGTCGCTAATTTAACCGTCGAAAGGCACTAAAGATCTACTATTAATACCATGGGTAAGCTTCTCAATTTTCTCTGGTCAATTAAGTTGTTTAATCGAGAGAGCCAAGTATTTCATGTCTGAGGGCTGACTAGAGGCTATACCTAGAAGACCTCGTAGTTAAGCTACGATAACAGGAATTGCTCATGAAATCATCGCCTGACTTATTTCCTTTTCTTTGACCCCCCAAAGTCTTTTCACAGTGATTCAATTTTGACGTGTGTGCTTATTTTGTATGCCTTGGGTTTTTTGCTTTTCAAGGAAAAGCACCCACACTGGGAACCTCTAGGGCTCTAGTACCATAGGTGATACATGTAAGTGAAGTACCAAATCAAGCTGAGATTTCCCTTTCCGCTTTAGATTTTACATTGTGGCACTTTGATTTTTTTTATTTTTTTGGGTACATTTTCAACATTTTAATTCTGTAACTTTGGGGGGTCATTTAACATTGTTACCCTCCCCAGGCTCATCACACTAGTAAACTCCCTTCATCATACTTAAGCTAAAGGTCAATAGGGACTAAGCCCACTAGAAAGCCCTAGTACATTTCACACGATGCTGCCTAAATCGGATTAAGAACCTAAGTAACCATTGATTATTAGGAAGGCATTCCCCATGGTATTAAGAGAAGATCTCTAACACCTAATTTGGTCAAACTAGCTTAGTCGGACTGCTTGATTTTTAAACCTAGACAAGTGATTATGATAAAAAATTACATTGAATTCAATGTTTTATACTAAGCAAATGTGCTGGATATTATGCTACCAATCACAATTAAAGCAGACAAACATGGATACAAAAAGATAAGGGGCAATGCTAATGAACAAGAAACACCTGTTTGTGTTGATGGTTGCGCTTGATTTGAAGTGTGAACGAGAGAAAGATTCCATGAAGGTCCAAATCCTAACAACAACAACACATTCCTGTACACACTAGAAAACACAAAGAATACCTCTAGGAGGCACATTAGTGGGAAAAAAGAACTTTGCTAATCACTAAACTCTAAAACAGAAACACTCCTATCGTACTAATCTTACCTACCCTCCATCACTCGAGTGATGAGGATCAAAGGATTTGATGACATAGGTTTCTGTTTCAGTGTACCGGATGTGAATGTGTAGGTTTGGGTCAATGTTTTGACTTTTATTGTGCATACTCGTTTGCTAATTGCTCTTGCTCTTTATTTGTTTTTTGTTTTTTGTGTGTATAAGGCTTTATATATACATTCCCTAAGATTGGGAGATTGAGAGGTTAGGGAGGAAGGTTGAGAGGAGAGTGAGTGAATGATGACTGTCACCAAACACTCCCCCCTTCCTTGGGTAGATCATACCGTTTGAAATGTGCTCGTCACCCTTTGAAACCAATTGTTCCAGTTGGTAATAGGTGAGGATTTTTGCCAATAGTTTTCTATTACCTTAGGTGTCTCATCGAGTTGCAAGGGTGGTAAGGTACTCTCCCAGGATTGAACTTGAAGTGGTTCATCGGGTGATTCTTGAACACTGGGAGGTGTGGATTCCTTTGTAGCTTCATGGAGGTCCTCTATTGTAGGTGCAGGTTGTGGAGAAGCTTTTACCTCTATGGATGCATTACATGAGGAGTTAGAAGCTTCATGGGACTCCCCCCTTCCTGAGCTAGGTGGAACAAATCGTTCTTTCTTCGGTACCCAAACTAGCTCTGGAGAGGGTGTGTAGCATTCTGTGATTTTTTTCTTTCCACGATCGTTCATTCATTTTGGAGCTACGATTGGGCTTACATGGTTCAGGTGACAAGTAAGAACACAATCTACGTTTTGGCACCCAGATTTGATAATTTTCTTGATAGTAGCCTTGGGCTTCCAATAGTCATTTAGGAATGCAACGCAACCTTTCTTTACATTTCTTGGAGCGAGTGGGACGTTTCTTACAAGGCTTATGTTTTTTAGCACTAGCTATGGTCGCTAAAGAAGCTTTAGGGATCCATTTGTATGTTTTCTTCGTTATATTAGGACGAGTCTTGTCAGAAGCTATATGCATTGCTTGTAGCATATTTAAGGGTACATGCATTTCATCCCCCTCCGGTGTTACCCAGGTCATTCCCCTATTTTCCCAAGTGTCTATGGTTGCTGTTAGGTGGACCCAATCCACATTGTCCGACTCAGTCATCCCAGGTAGTACATCCATATAAGGAGAATCTTCCCTAACATCAATTTTCGCTTTACACGTGTAACAATACTACAATGGGGCCGAGTGAACTGTGGTGTCAGATCTATGATCAATTATAAACCTGTTTCCTAGAGGATGTGCTCGACCAGTTACAAGATCCACTCGAATGACAAAATCTTAGAACTGCAAGTAGACATGGTTTTTAGACCATTCATGCACCATTTTTGCTTCCCTCATGAAAGGACGCCCTAAGATCATTTCCGATGCCATAGTGTGCTTGGAGGAATCCATAACAATGAAGATAATTCTTATTTTATATCCAAAGACCTTGATCTTGAGATCTTCTAGCATCCCAATAGGTTTAACAATAAACCCACTGGCCATCTTCACCACTATGGTTGTGGTCGCAAGGTGAGTTCTTTCCATAGTTTCCCAGCAATTTTTAGTCACAATGCTAACCCCAACGTCACCATCAAGGATTCCCTTCACAATTAATCCCTTAGTGATTGGTATGGTCGCATTGGATTCATCACCCTCAAAGTATTGTCCCAACTTGTTAACATGTTTTTCTATAACAAGGTTCTCATCTACGTTGGATTGTGGATCTAAGTGTTCCTCCTCTATTGGCATCTCCCCAGCTCCATCCATTTGTGCAAATTGTGGTAGCCCAAACTTCAGTTCTCCATTGAGGAAGGCTCGAAGAGCTGAGACTAGCTCAGGGTCTTTATATAGTTTGGACATGATGGTGGTTCTAACTTCTGAAGACATGAAATCTATCAATTTGACAATGTTTAACAACACCTTTTGGGCTTCAGCCCCTTGACGTGGGGAAGATGGGATCTCCATTTATTCGATAAGATCAGGTAGTCCCTCTGTAAACATTCTTTCCATCAAGAAGTGAGTACGCCCACTTTCCCATGACTTTAAGTCACTTTCTTCTTGGATGACACTAGGTATGGCTAAGGGTCTATGGACTTGGTGAGCTTGTTGTTGCGTAGGGAACACTGTGTCTGTAATCTGGATTTGCCTAGGTGCTGGTTCTAGATCCCTTTGGGTATCTTCTACCAAGATCCTTAATTGCTTGACTCGCTTGATCTCTTCTGTAGGGTTTGGATAAGTTCCTATCTTCTCCTTGGATCCTGGCCATTGTGGCTCATGAAGGTCTTCCTTGTTGGTTTCTATCTTAGTGGTCGTTTTGATCTCCATGGTTTCTCCTGAATCAGAATTCTCTTCAACGTCGTTCATATATACGGGGTCGTCACCAGTCCCTATGTTGGTCTTTGAAGTGAGGTCTGACTTTGCTACTTTTTGCGATCTCTTCCTTATGTTTTCTTCCTTTTCTGAGATTGGGAAATTGATGTCGTGTCTCTTTCCTCAAGAATATAATTTTGTTTTTGGAGCATCGATCGTGTGAGTATGTTTACTGGTACCACAGGTGTACTTTGTGATAGCTATTCGATAACCTCAATCAAGTTTAATGGCGTGATCTTCGGTGCATTTGGATTATTTGGACATTGGGCAATCATATGATCTTTGCCACATCGATTACACATGAGTATCGGCATTGTAGACGTGCTCGCTTGATTGGTTTGCATTAGTGTGGCATTATTTTGTAGCCTAATAGGACACTCGGCTACACGCTGTGGAGCTCCACACTCATAGCATTGAAGAGGTGGTCTCTTAGCAGTGTAATTGATATTTTGGCCTCTTGCAGCAAGAGCAACTACTTGATATATAGGTTTGACTTGTCTCCAATAGTCCTCCATGTAGTATTGTGGACTTTCTTCAAGCACATCCATCGCATAGGCAATATTAGGATCTATATCTTCCTCACAGCCTTCCAAACAAGAAATAGATGACTCACAACCCACTTGATTCGCAGAAGTGATTCTCGGATGTGGTGGTTGCGGTCCTAGTAGTGGAGGTGGTAAGGGTGTTGTTTGAACAACATTTTGGGCCCTAGGGACCATGTGTTGTGCTATTTGTTCAAAAGGTGGGGCCGGCATCAATGCAGACACTCAAGGTGTGTCTGTCCATGCTAAGGTTGGTCTATTGGCCATCGCACGCTAAAATACTATGCAATTCTTAGCTTGATGACCATATCTCCCACAGGCATTGCAGTTCCCATTGAATTTTACTCTAAACGTAGGGCATTCACTGGTACTATGCAGTCCATAGCATACTGAGCACCATTGTTGCTCCCTTCTTGGATACATATGACTGTTTTGCTGAGCACGATTGTCTCTAAGACTCTCTTGAATAGCCTTGGTGAGATCTGCTAAAGTCATCTCAACTATCTTTGGCTTCTTAGCAATAGGCTTTAGGGTCATTGCTTGATGCCCCGATGCTTGCGAGCTAGTAGATTTAGGCTCAACAGACACTCTTTCTCCTTGAATCATTAAATTATCCTCCAATTGGATCGCATTGGTGGTGACTGCTTCCCAAGTGGTGATACCTCTAATGACTAGGCCATTGTAGATATCCTCATGTCGTAATCCCCTAATGAATCTATCAAGAAATTAATTATTATTGAAGCGCTCATTTGGATTACAACGAGAATTCAAATGCTTCACGCGACTAATAAAGTCTCTCACCGACTCTCCTTCCTCTCGTTCGGCTTTCTGGAGCTAAGAGGCTACACCCCAAAGCATTCCCTCTCCTTGTCGGGGGATATGTGGTCGAAACTTGAGCTAGGTCAGCACCGCGCTGCTGGCTGTGGAAAAATTGAGTGAAAAATTATCACACCGCACAATACAGCAGCAATTAATTACTCGGTAATACTGTTGACGTACAACACTTGCTTGAAAATTGGTAACACTGACGAAATTGACACGCAATCGAGAAGAAGTGTCGTTAACGACACCATTAAATAGTGCTAATGACAACTAAGGAGCTTAAACTCCCATTACAGATCACTCCGAGCCGTTAACAGCTCCACAATCTATCAAAAAGAGATAATTAGGCTAATTTTCCGACTCACGAGAAAAATCCTATGGTGTCGATTCTATCTGTTGAATTTGCCTTCAATCACTGTCTATGCTGAAAATAGTTCTTCTCCTATGACTGCTTGCAAGCCTTGATGATATCTCCTTGCTTAAGTCGATGAGGAATAATCTCCTTGGTGCCTTGGTTGCAAAGCCTTTGCCTGAGTAGGAGGTTGAGAGATCAAGATAGGAAAAAAACTTGCTTAGCTTTGATTGCAATCGAGAAGCTTGGTTCGATGGAGATCGAGAAACTTCCTTCCTTCACCCTTGTTATGCCTTCTTTAGCCGAGGTCGAGAGAGAGAGATAGCGAAAGAGTCCTCGCCTTCCCCTTCTTCCCCTTGCCTTCGTTAGCCGAGGTCGAGAGAGAGAGATCGAGAAAGAGTCCTCACCTTCGCTCCTTCTCCTTGCCTTCCTTGGGTTCCCCTTCTTCCTCACGTTTTTGCCTCCCTCGCTCATGCAAAAAATCCCTTATAAATAGCATGCCCTCATGTGCAGTGGCGCCCGGCGCTAGTGACGTGGCACGTGAACCGTCACTATGACGTGGCAGCCACCGAACCGACCTCCTCCAAAACCGCCGCGAATGGCACCGAAAGGGGTCGCCCTGCTGTTCTGAACATTTTACGTTTCATCCTCGCGCTCGTCAGAGCAGTCTACGAGCCGGCGCGAGGCCATCTTCCCTGCGCAGTCTCTCGCTGCTGGCTGCTCGACGCCATGGCTTTCCTTTTTTATTGGCTTCACACCACCTTAAAATTTAGGGTGGCCATTCAATTGGGCTTTTGGGCGGCCTTTGGCTTTGTTTAATTGGGCGGGCGGTCCTTAATCCTCATAGTGGGCGGCCGAGGAATTGCAAGGTCATCACAATTGGCATACATGCTATTCGAGCAATGCCAAGATGTACAAATTTCTTCAGCAGTCCTTGACTAACAATATCATCGTGAATTTTTATTGTCCACTCCGATATCTCGAATGATGCCAAAATAACCCAAGTCAGTCGCATCGGCAACTGACACCGACCTTAATCCAGATTATCCAATCAACCTGGACTGTATCTGACGAGCCGTAAATTCATAGAATGCATACAAAACCTGTAGGGCTGTAAAATTCCCAGATGGCACACTGCCCAAGCCTACCTGACTGGCTCGGAGCCGGCCCCCGGTGAATATTTAACGGCTCATATCTTGGCAACCGTAACTCCGATTGCTGATCTGAAAAGGCCGACGCGCTCCACAAAGTGAGCACTTCAGGCCCGTGCATTCATTTCATTTCTGTCACCTCAGCTGTAGTTGCCCAATCCGGTACAGATCTGCATTAACTCAAACTTCAAAGTGACATAACTTCTTCACCGTGGCTCCAATCGACGAGCCGTAAAGATAGGCCGGTAGAGCACTTCAAGCACTACAATTACAGATCATAATCTCTCATCTGTGGTCACTGCAAGCATACTCATTTTTGGCATCATTGAAGCATTTGTTGGCCCTTATAAGCCGCATCTGGCATACATTAATCATTAGACTTGGCCTGTTAACAAGCCCTCATCATTGACCATTAATCAAGTAGGCTTCAAAAAAGCTTAGCTTACATTTCTTTGCTCTTTTTCTCATCATGACAGCGGAGCTGCACGACATCCACCCCCTCTGAACCTGCACAGCCTCTGGTCTGTGCCAATAGCACTTCAATCTGCATCTGCTACAGGTACCTTAAGCTCTTTGCCATCATCAGACTCACTTAATTGGTAAACATATGAAAAACAATAAAAGGCTTATACCCTATCATCAATGTTTGAGCTTAATCATTAGGTAGCTGTCCATCAAAAATCTCTGAACTGTATCTGCCGTATCTTCAAAGCATTCAATCATGTATAACTTGCTTAGTGAACCCCGCCACACTCAAGTGCTCCAGTTAATGATGCACACGTCTTGACCATTAAGTTCTCTCTTAAGGAAAACCCTGTCAAGCTCAAGTATGCCTTACTCTGTCTGCACACGGAATGGCCGTCAAGTCCTTTACTTTAAGTTCTGTTAGCAGAACCAACTGAATAGATGTGAAGATACTTCATCAATTATCCAAAGAATTCAGCTGGAAGCCAGCCATGTAAACTTCATAACAAAAACTGTTTTGACTTAGCATAAATCTAGAGCATCATCAGACTCGTCGTCCGATGCATACATAACATTGTCTTCAGGAGGTTGATCTGTGTTGAAGTCTCCAATATTAATCTCACCATCTCGTTTCTTAAACAACTTAACTCTTTTCCCTGCAATAGGCACCTTGAGCTCAGTGCCATCAAGCTCGCATAACTTGTAGGTTGCATTATCATAAACATGAAGTACTACATATGGTCCAAACCATCGTTTAACCATTTTTCGCATAGCAGTGTACTAGTTTTCCAGGCTACTGTCATATATAAGGACCCAATCCCCATCTTTAATAGCACGAGGTCGTAGTCTGTGCTTATCATCAAACGATGCCTTGTTCTTCAACCTTGCTTCCTTAAGCATTACTTTAGCCTGCTCAATATCTTCTTGACGTCTCTCAAGTTGGCGTATGCGCAATGCAAGCAAATATTCTGTAGACATACCTTCTTCCCATGGCATTATGGTCCAAGAGATAACCACTTCCTCTGTAGGCATAATGGGTTTTTGCCCGTACATTAGCTCAAATGGCATAAAACCTGTAACAGAACTATGTGTAGCTCGATCAGACCATAAAGCAAATGGTAGGAGTTTAGGCCAATCACCAATATGTCCCTGGCATGCTTTTGCTAAAGATTTAACAATAGGCGGATGCCCTCTTTCACTTTTACCATTACCCTCTAGATTGTATGCTGTAGTGAGAGCCAATTTAATGCCCAAGCGAGCAAAGAATTCCCGAGCTTCATCTGCATCCAGCTCTCCTCTATCAGCAGTAATTCTACCAACACATCCATACCTGGAAATAACATCCTCAAGTAAGAACTTGCATACGGAACTAGTAGCTTTGGTACGCAAAGCTCTGCCTTCCACCTGATTAGTAAGATCCTCTCTTGCAAGAACAATATACCGCATCTTCCAGACACCTACTGGCATGGTAATCAGGTCCACCACCCACTTGTAGTGCATAGCCAATGGATAGGTGGGATTTAATCCATCTCGATGTCGCACATTAGAATATTGTTGGCATATTAGGCATGTCTCCACAAACTGAGCCACATCTTTATACATACCTTTCCACCAGTAACGATCCTTAATCTTGACAAAAGTTGCCCAGACCCCTCTGTGTTGAGCCCATAAGCTTTCATGGAATTCTTTGATAACCTGCTGTTGAGTCACTTTATCACAAACAACCCGCTGCGGTACTCCTTTAGAGCGTTTTGGCTGCTTCCATAAATGGCCATCCTTCAAAAAATAGCCATAAGCTTTCTTCCTTATCTTTTTGTACTCTTGATCCATCCACCCTTCATGCTTAGTAAGAGTGCTAAGGTAGCGACCAATCAAAAACCATTCTCCTTCATAGAACTCTTTAGAAAATACCTCAAAAGTATGAGCAATATTGCCACAATTTGCATGCAAATAAGAAGACGAATAGAACTTCAAGCCAACATCATCACTCGTGGTCAGCATCTCTTCTTCATCTTCAAATCTAGCTCTTGATAACATATCTGCAACAGGATTATCTCTACCTGCAATATGACAAAATTCAGGATTAAGAGATTTAATGTAGGCTATCCATCGCAGCATAGCAATATCCGGAGTAGAGCAATTTGCAATCATCCCTATCAGTGGAAAGCAATCTGTCTCTACCATGACTGAAGCTCTAATAAAGTATTCTTTATCAGACCTTAGAGCAGTAGCAACGCCCCAAAGTTCTCTCTTAACCTGTGGGTAGCCTCTTTGGCGAGCATTGAGCACTTTTGCTCCAAATCGAACCGCATACCTGTTACCTTCTTCATCATCTTGACCTATAGCCCAGCCAATACCTGTCGGGCTAGTGTCAACTGTTAAGATTACTGGCCTTCCGCATTTGTAGTCAACTTTCCTCAAGGTCGGAACCTCAAGGAGCATCTTCTTTAATTTCCTCATAGCTCGTGTGTGAACTTCTTCCCAAACAAATCTTTTACCTTTTCTCAACAGTTGATAAAGCACTTCTATTGCGGATTGTTACCTTATTAACAGGCTGCATATCCTGTATGAACCTTAAAGTACCATTTTTCTTTGGAATAGTGAACCATCGGTTAGAGTATGGCGCACATGATGGCTCCAAGATTCCCATTTGTATCTTCTCATTAAGCAAATTGATCAGCTTTGGCAAGTGAGCTTTAGGAACTGGAATAGGACGTAAGCTCCATGGCATGTGAGGAATAGTGAATATAACCATAGGTGCTACAACACTTGGGTCCACACACCCAATCTCACTTGGCTCAAAGGCAAAAGCTTTACCATGTTTTTTGAGCATACCTTGAAAACACTTGATTTCTTCTTTGTTGAGAAAACCATCTTCTCCCACCTTAAGTTGCTGCAATGTCTCTTTAGTGAATTTGTGCCCAATGTTCTTAGGATTTCTGAGCATAGGCTGTCGAGAAGCTTCTTTAATTACTTCATCACTTCCCTCTGGTAGAGGTGTAGCCACAGGTCTCACTTTCTTTGCAACTGTCTTGTACTTCGTCTCTACCTGTGCTTCAACTTCATTATCCAAGTCATCCTCAATATACATAAGTGCCTTGTATATGTCCAGCTCTTCGTACATGTCCATTGAGTGCACTTTAACAACTTCAGTTCCACTTTCTAACGTGTTCTGCTTGATATCCTCAAGCTCTGACATAGTATCAACATAAGAGATCTCTTCGAAGATTCCTGATATCACATCATCCGGTTCTAGCACATCACATCCCTGCAAGTCACTTTGAATGCTTGAAACATATTGTTTCTCCCACTTAGTTAAATCATTAAATTTTCTGTAAGATACTGAACCCTCAGATGTCAACCCTAGAAATCCTGAAGAGAAGGTTTCTCTTTGCGAGAACTTCTCCTCACTTGCACCACTATAGTCCGCTTTATAGTGGCACCCCAAGAAAATCCTGAGCAAATCTTTGTTCTTTAAACTCCTTACGTATCTTTGGCATTGGACAATCACGTAAACTGTCTTTGTTTCTAGCATGATCAACACATACAGTTAGAAATTGAACTGCTTTCTTACCATCGCGGCTTCGAACCCTAGCATAGGCCGAGCCATCATCCAACACCTTAGTTTCCATCCGCACAGCCGTAATGTAGGGTTGTCCTAGAATCAACGGGTAGGAGGAATGCTCCTGTATAAAAAAGTTTTGCTCATCACAGACATCCCCAATAGTTACCTTAACATTTGCACATGCACCGTAAAGATCTCCAGGAAGCATGTTGGCAGCTCGAATCCGCCACCCGTGATCTACATCAATAGGCCACTTCCCCTTTTGGTGCAAATTCTTTGCCATGAGATTGATTTCTGAACCATGGTCTATGAGGGCTAAGACCGGCTCCTCAATGTCGCCAAGCTTTACCACTGTTTCTGTCGTGGCTCTTGCCCAATGAGTCCTTGAAAAGTGACTCTTGGGTATAAATTCTTCATCTTCACCGTCATTAAAATGCATGTTTCTTACCTCAGGTATAATCGGGCTGGGAACCACCACAGGCTTTGGCTCTGCTTCTTCAAGATCTGCTAAGTACTCTTCATAGTCTTCCAAAATTGCTTGAATGTGACGAACCACTTGGCTTTTAACTGGATCTGACTCTTGATTACTCGGTACTTGCCGCTTTCTTTTTATAATATCGATGATCTCTTCGCGGAACTCGCGCTTAGCAATTCCAAGAATATCCCCCAAGGTGAGCTCCAATTTACTATTTAGGATACGTTCTTCAAAAACTTTCTTCAAATCTGTAGCCAATTCAATATCAGACTTAAGTTTATACGAGGGCCCTTTAGGCTTACCTTGCTTCTTATCCTTCGGAGCCTCTTCCATAACCACCTCCGGAGCAGGTTTAGGAGCTGGCACTTCTTCTTTCTTATTGCTGGATCTCGTCGACCTTTTTGATGCCCCAGCCACCTCTTCATCTCTTTTCGGCTTCTCTTCCACCATAGCTTCATTGGCTTGAGCTTTAGCAATATAAGCGCCTTTGCAGCTAACCCTTCAAATTTAACAGTTTTAAAATTCAAATTTAGTTCTTGAATACCTTTAACCAGGTCGTCAAGAACAGGCCCCTCCACTTTGGGTATTGCAGAGGGCGGCTTCTCTTTAATCTCTTCTTCATCATCATCTACAACCTCAACCACGATCTGCTTGTCAGCTCGCTTCTGTCGTTTTACAATCATATTCACTGCTTCACAGACTATTTTCCAATCCGATGTCAACCCCAATTCTCCTGTCGGGTCCTCCAATAATTGCACCAAATTTCTTTGTAGTCGCGGATCAACAGCTTGAATAAACAATTCCACATTTTGACGATAACTGATCAAACTTCTTTTCAAACTCTCGCAACAGTTCTCGTGCAGATAAATTTTTACCCTTCTTCTTGCACCCACTTCATAAAACTCTGTCTGGTCACCCGTTGAGAATTCTCCAGAAAATATTCCTCTTGCAGTGCCTTCTTAAAATCCTGCCAGTTCGGCCCTTGAGCCGCTTGAATTTCTTTAATCCGGGCCCTAAGTTCTGGCACTGCAATCAGATGAAATCCTTCCACTGAAACTTGGTCTTCAATACCATTATCTTCCATAGACTGCTCATACAAATTGCAAAATTTGGAAATATCTCGGCCTTCAAACCGTTGGAGCTTTTCCGTAACATTTTGACGAGCTTTACGAATCCGCTCCTGCAAATTATGTTGCTGCTGGGCAGCCTGTTGCTGTTGCATGTATGCTGCAAACTGCTGCATCATCTGCTGCATGGCTGCTTATTGTGGTGTAGACATACGCTTCAACAATTTTCCCACCCCGGCTCGGGTTCACGTCGGGTTCACCAGGTGTCGGGGGATATGTGGTCGAAACATGAGCCAGGTCAGCACCGGGCTGCTGGCTGTGGAAAAATTGAGTGAAAAATTATCACACCGCACAATATAGCAACAATTAATTACTCGGTAATACTGTTGACGTACAACACTTGCTTGAAACTTGGTAACACCGACGAAACTGACACGCAATCGAGAAGAAGTGTCGTTAACGACACCATTAAATAGTGCTAATGACAATTAAGAAGCTTAAACTCCCATTACACATCACTCGGGCCGTTAATAGCTCCGCAATCCCTCAAAAAGAGATAATTAGGCTAATTTGTCGACTGACGAGAAAAATCCTATGGTGTCGATTCTATCTGTTGAATTTGCCTTCAATCACTGTCTATGCTGAAAGTAGTTCTTCTCCTATGACTGCTTGCAAGCTTTGATGATATCTCCTTGCTTAAGTCGATGAGGAATAATCTCCTTGGTGCCTTGGTTGCAAAGCCTTTGCCTGAGTAGGAGGTTGAGAGATCAAGATAGGAAAAAAACTTGCTTAGCTTCGATGGCAATCGAGAAACTTGGTTCGATGGAGATCGAGAAACTTCCTTCCTTCACCCTTGTTATGCCTTCTTTAGCCGAGGTCGAGAGAGAGAGATAGCGAAAGAGTCCTCGCCTTCCCCTTCTTCCCCTTGCCTTCGTTAGCCAAGGTCGAGAGAGAGAGAGATCGAGAAAGAGTCCTCACCTTCCCTCCTTCTCCTTGCCTTCCTTGCCTTCCCCTTCTTCCTCACGTTTTTGCCTCCCTCGCTCATGCAAAAAATCCCTTATAAATAGCATGCCCTCATGTGCAGTGGCGCCCGGTGCTAGTGACGTGGCACGGGAACCCTCACTATGACGTGGCAACCACCGAACCGACCTCCTCCAAAACCGCCGCGAATGGCACCGAAAGGGGTCGCCCTGCTGTTCTGAACATTTTACGTTTCATCCTCGCGCTCGTCAGAGCAGTCTACGAGCCGGCGCGAGGCCATCTTCCCTGCGCAGTCTTTCCTTTTTTATTGGCTTCACACCACCTTAAAATTTAGGGTGGCCATTCAATTGGGCACTTGGGCGGCCTTTGGCTTTGTTTAATTGGGCGGGCGGCCCTTAATCCTCATAGTGGGCGGCCGAGGAATTGCAAGGTCATCACAATTGGCATACATGCTATTCGAGCAATGCCAAGCAGTACAAATTTCTTCAGCAGTCCTTGACTAACAATATCATCGTGAATTTTTATTGTCCACTTCGATATCTCGAATGATGCCAAAATAACCCAAGTCAGTCGCATCGGCAACTGACACCGACCTTAATCCAGATTATCCAATCAACCTGGACTGTATCTGACGAGCCGTAAATTCATAGAATGCATACAAAACCTGTAGGGCTGTAAAATTCCCAGATGGCACACTGCCCAAGCCTACCTGACTGGCTCGGAGCCGGCCCCCGGTGAATATTTAACGGCTCATATCTTGGCAACCGTAACTCCGATTGCTGATCTGAAAAGACCGACGCACTCCACAAAGTGAGCACTTCACGCCCGTGCATTCATTTCATTTCTGTCACCTCAGCTGCAGTTGCCCAATCCGGTACAGAGCTGCATTAACTCAAACTTCAAAGTGACATAACTTCTTCACCGTGGCTCCAATCGACGAGCCGTAAAGACAGGCCGGTAGAGCACTTCAAGCACTACAATTATAGATCATAATCTCTCATCTGTGGTCACTGCAAGCATACTCATTTTTGGCATCATTGAGGCATCTGTTGGCCCTTCTAAGCCGCATCTGGCATACATTAATCATTAGACTTGGCCTGTTAACAAGCCCTCATCACTGACCATTAATCAAGTAGGCTTCAAAGAAGCTTAGCTTACATTTCTCTGCTCTTTTTCTCATCATGACAGCGGAGCTGCAGGACATCGTATGTATTCTTTCAAGAACAGTCTCCTAAGAGTAGGGTAAATCATTTTTTCTTCCACCCTTAGGGTTCTATACCAATCCCTTGCCTTCCCACTTAAGGTTAGGCTTAAAGCATTACTCTTATGCAGGTCATTGTGTTCTCCTAGAGAATCGCATATTTGCTCAAACACTTTGATATGCTTTCTCACATCCCCATCTCCACTAAATTTTTGTGTAAGCTTGGCTATTTGTACTGCCTTACTTCTAGGCTCTCTATCAGGCTTGTTACGTATATTCTCAACAATAGATCGACCAATAGCTTGAGCAAATGTTGCCAAGTCACCTAAGTGAGCAGGCACCGTGGGTGGAGGTGCTCCAGAGACTACATGTGGAGTAGGTATTGGCATTGGGCTTGGCACATAGGAAGCCCTTGGGTTCCACATTGGGTACGATGTTGTGCCATGTGGTGGCCCAAAGTTCATATGTGTGGCCCTAGGCATAGCAGACGTCGGATGTGACATGCTAATGCTAGCCGGTATAGTCCCATGGAAATAAGAGCTTGGGTATTGTGGTTGTGGAGCATAGGTTGTTGAAACAATGGGAGGGGTAGGGACTACATGAGTATGAGGACCCATGGGTGTATACGATTGGTACACACTTTTAGTTACTGTTGCAGGCATTGAGCTACCATGTAGCAGTGCTTTACTAACAAATGAGGTCCATGGAGTGTTTCTTGGCATGCCCATCATTGGGGTAGGCATGGTAGCCGTGGTTTCATCAAGGGAAAGATGAGCTAGACTTGGAAAGGTAAAGCTATCATTTGTGGGCTCAGATTGCATTGAGACCCCTGGCGAAACAACATATGGAGGATCCATCGGACTTACTGAGGGAGTCTCCATTTGCGATAAAGTTGGTTCTTTAGCCTTTCCTGTATCCAAGAATCTCATGAGACCCGTTGAAGGCTTGTTGATCCCCTTGTTCTGTCTCTCTAACTCAATGACCCTATGGATGACCTCACAAACTCTTTGTTGTTGATCCTCCACACTAGTAGAACCCGCTGTGGATTGTAGGACATCTAACCAACCCACGTGATAGGTGTGACCTGTGTATAGGTCAGTTAGAGTTTCCGTTTGTAGTTCGTACTCCCACTTCTCATTTAGGAACGCTCCATCTAGGCTTGAGGTGCTAGGGGTGTCCTTTGAGCTAGATGCAATGTTGCTTTCTAGGGGTTGGCCCTTAGCGGTTGCTAAGTTAGGAGCACTTGATTGCTCTCCTAGCTAGGATATTGACATAGGGGCTTTCGCTTTTAAGTCTCTTCGTTGCTCCACCTTGCGTAAGCTCTTGATTTCCTTTTCCCTAGCCGCAATGATATATCGCTCAACCTTTTGCACTTCGGCAAGGCTTCTACCATCAGATAATATAACCTCGGAGGGGAATAGTTCTGAAGAGTCAGGGGGTGCAGTGAATGGAGTATTCACGTGCACATTCTCTAAGGGCATAGGGTCTACATTGTTCATGAATGGAGAATTTACTTCCCCACCCCCCTCATTTACATCATTAGCTCCATGTTCGGAGCGAGTGGCTCTACTAAAGGTTTCCTTCAAGCGGCTAAGCACGCTCGACCCGGATCGCGGGCCCATGTCATGCATGTCTTGGCTTGAGCTATTGGGATTAGGCATTGGGAAACCCTCCATGACGTCGGAGTCAGAGGAAGAGTCACTAGCCGCTATGTTCGGACCTTGGTTTGTACGTGTGAGACTAAAATACGTAATTTTAAAGGGAGACTGAGGCCTGAGATTGGGCTTGGGTCAGGGGGATATTCCCGATCCCAGTCCTACCTTTAAATTATTTATTTTTTTTGGGATAAGGTCGCCGCGGCCGTGCTACGCGTGCCAGCACACACACACTCTACCTACATACTTACAACTAATACACCTATTGTTACACACTAACACACTTCATTAGTTCTAACAGATCTACTTCCTACTTACTGTACTTTACACAGAACTAACATTATGGATCTACAACCTTAATACTAACACCTTATCATCACAGAGAAAACACAGTACCTTTCAAAACCTCATTAACAAAGAAATACACAGCAACAAAACAAACTCCTTCTTCTCAACACACACACCTTCCTTCCCTACCTTTCCTACAATTGAAATTGCACCACAAAGAAACACAAAGTGTCATTCAAGCTTAGTGTATGGCATTCCCTGGCAACGGTGCCAAAAATGTGCGCGTTTGTCGCACGTGTCAATGCAAGGAACTTGCCGATACACTATGTGCGAGCCACAAATGGCTCCAAGCATGCAACTAGCTTAAACTAGTAAGCTCAAAGATGGCGATGGTGTGTCACTCACCGCTCTACGCTTGCTGTTGTGGAAAATTACTTGCCGCGAAGAAGAAGGAGCCGTTGTTGCGCCGCGCTCAACCGGTTCACCGTCGCCGTGCCGTTGTCGCAATGCTCGATCACACACACACACTCTCTCTCTCTCTCACGCATACACACACACACACAAAGAGATGAAGAAGAAGAAGATGGAGATGGAGCAAGAGCACTCTTCAATTACACAAATGAGAGAATAAGTGTTTTTTAGGTTTAGGTGACTTTTATATGAGCTCACCCCATTCACACTTGGGCACCCATACTTAGCCAGCTAACCCTTGATTGTTCTTGTTAGAGTGTGCCTCTCATCGGCGATCACCCTTACCCTTTTTCCATTGGACCGACAAGCCCGGCCCATGACTCAAAGCAATGTAATGTCCATGGATGTGCCGACGCCTATTTGCCAAGGTCAGCACCAAGCGATAGGTGGCATTGGGTAGTCCCCAAGCCTCATATTCGCCTGGTGTTGACTTCACTGCCGCCTGTCATGTCTTCGTAACCAAGGTCAACACCAAGCGATAGGTGGCATTGGGCACTCCTCAAGTCTCCTATTCGCCTAGTATTGACTCTACTGCCTCTTGTAATGTCTTTAACCCCAAGGTCAACACCAAGTGATAGGTGGCATTGGGCAGTCCCCAAGCCTCCTATTCGCCCAGTATTGACTCACTGTTCCTCTACATGAATTGTAATTACCTCATCAAAAGGGTCTCCATCTTTTGTTACACCAAGGTCAACACCAAGCGATAGGCGGTGTTAGGCAGTCCCCAAGCCTCATATTCGCCCAGTATTGACTTGCTGTCTGACTCCATCGTCTGTTACACCAAGGTCAACACCAAGCGATAGGCGGTGTTGGGCAGTCCCCAAGCCTCATATTCGCCCAGTGTTGACTCGCTGTCTTACTTGTCGGTTAACAGGGACCAAGATGTAGCTTGGAAGAAGATGCACAATCCCTTCTAGCACTTCTTGCCATAGAAATTTCATTTCAATCCTCCTTGAGACCTAAAGCCATAATAAAAAATAGGGAAAGTAAAATTATGTCTAATAGGAGCAAAGAATGGTAGAAAGAAAGTAATCGTTATCTAGACACCTTCTTTCCAGCTATCTAAAAAGCAAAAGATGTAGGCAAATCTATCTCCTCATTGTGTAAGTCCTGCCTCACTTGGTGCAATGTGCACTTGGTTCTTATCTTCAATGTTGCAATGTGTTCACTTTTCATCCATACATCAATGTCATGGATAGGGTTCTCATTAAAATCATCCATGCTTTAATCTAAAGGAACCAGGTCACCCCCCACATGATGCCACCTACTATAAAAAAATGATATAAGGAAGTTTTGGGTATGGATCATGTATTTACAAAGTAGTGGAGCTGGATTACACTTTGCAAAGGATTCCATTCACTGTTTATTGAGCCCAACCTTCATCCACAAATTCTAATACATCTTCATTGTCTAAGCACTTAACCGACATCATTATTCTAGACAATTTCACATCTACATTTGCAAAAAATCCACAAATACAATGATGGGAATTAAATTCGAAACTCTACTCTGCTTGCTTGCAATGTTGGCCTTTAAACATTTCTAGAGATCATAAATGATCTTGTACCTATAGCTTTCACTTGTTGTTGAGCTTGGTAGTGGCCATTCTTCAGTTCTAAAATTAGGCAAGGCAAGCTTGGAGACAGCCCCCCAATCCTTAATGGAATTTGGTGGAACATAAAAATGATCATAAAAAACATCCCTTGGCATCCTTCGAAGGTAAAAAGTTGGGGGTAGCATAACCGAGGTGTATCCGGTAGTCCAAGGCCTTCTGCTGGCGTGTCCATGGTAGCTTCTTCATCAACTTGGTCTTCCTACATATGTCCACTATGAGCTGCAGAGAGGGTGCTAAAGTTTATAGCATCTCAAGTAAATAGCCCAATGTGATCCCACTATTTATTTTGGCTTTAGGTATTTATTTTACTAATTTGTCAAACTCTAGGTAGGGCAACTTGCTAAGGTTGGTTGTATAATCACACCTAGCCCCCATTGTATAATAACCAATCCATTGCCAAGATTGGTTGGTTCAGAAGCCTGTGTGTGAGTGTGTGTGTGTGTCCATCGCTTCTGCATTGTTAACTTTTACAGTCCTTGAATATATGTTTGGGGACGATTGTTTGGCCCATGTCAGAAAACAAACTGAAGTCTTTTGCATGAGGGGTACATTGTGGGATGAGATATCATACATTGGCCATGGAAACATGCAAACACAATTTACAACCAAAACAAGCTCCTTAATAGAGACGGTAGAAAGCATCAAATGCAAATGTGTTCGCAATGGCAATTGAGGGAACTATCTCTTGTCAATATTTACAAAGGGACCACAAAGGATAACAAAAACACTAAAGATGAAAGCAAGAATCACAAAGGAGGTGATTTAAGTGTTAAAAGTTCCTAAGATTCGAAGTACTTTCAACTCAATATTTGAAGCAAGAACATATATGATGTGGAGATTATGAAGGAGCCGTTTTGCACTTGCCCTGACTTTGTAGAGTGCCAGGAGCAAGGGAAGCTTTATCTTACTTATAATCACTTGTATTTTTTAGAGTGCTAGGATCAAGGGAAGCCTTATCTTACTTGTAAACACTTGTATTTTGTTGCCTTGAGCAAGGGAAGCTTTATCTTACTTGTAATCACTTGTATTTTGTAGAGTGCTAGGAGCAAGGGAAGTCTTATCTTACTTCTAAGCACTTTGTAATTTGTTGCCTTGAGCAGATATGGAACCTACTCTCATATGGAATAATTTAGGCATGCTTCCTACTACAATGTATTCTTTTTTATCTTTTTTTCAACAAATGACCAAGGGTTGTTGAGATTTTGTGACTCTTTTGAAATCCAAAAGGGTAACAAATGGCCCTTTCAAGTACTTTGACATTAATTTATTATTTTCATATATTTAGGTATTGGCTCTTGTGGAATGATAAATTGCTTGCCTGAAAATAACCCTTATCAGATAAGAGACTACAGTTTGAACTTGCATGTAAAATTGAGTTTTGCCTTTAGATTTTTCAGATACTCTTAGCATTTTCTAGGTCAACATAATTTTCTTAATTTACATGCTATTTGTAAACAACCACATGAATATAATGTCGAGCTAAATGCAAATTGGGCAAAATAATGTTTGAAAAAGTTGGATTCTAAACAAGGATTTACAATTGAGACTCGCAAATTAAAAAGTGTCCAATATTATTAAGTAGTTAAATATTCGGTGTGATAAATACAATGTTTGAAAAGATCCCTTCAAGTTATTCTAAACTTATACAAGAAAAGGACAAATTTATTTGGGTATGTGAACATCATAAGCATAAGCATTATTCAAGCCTTCTCTCTCAAAGAGGAAATAATGATTCTTGTTCAACTGCTACCCCTATTGCTTGAAATGACCATGGCCTGTGATTGGACAAGCTTGGCAAGGGCCAATAGGGATCAGGCATGAGTAGAGAGAGAGAGGGGGGTCGACATAAGCAAGGAGGGGGACTCATTTTTGTGCATACTCCCACACTCACACACTCTACCATTGTGTTGAGCAAGAGCATCATCTCCTTCTCCAAGCTTGAGAAGTTGAGAGCCTACACCAACACCTCTTGGCTATGGAATGCAAATCCAACCAAGAGCTATGCTTCAAAGCAATGTTTGACATCTTCTTCATCCTCATTACTATGCTATGCTCTGAGAGTAATGATAAGTGAGAAGACTACTTCTTTCTCGTATGCTACTTCTTCTTCCTCTTCCCTTTCCTCACTCCTTGCTAGCTCTCTCCACCTTTGAAGGTGTCTCAGGTTGAGATTGAGGCCGAGGACAAGCTAATGTTTTTGCAAGGTAGTTGCGGGCATAATCTTGGTACATGAAGCTTACCATCTTCATTGCACAAACAAGGTCTCAAGGAACACAAAGCATGTATTGTACCAAGTCTCTCTTTATGGGAGAATCTATAATAGAAAAGCCTCGTGAAGGGGGGACTGGCTCCAAGTAAATCCGGTCCTCAAATGTCGTCAATTTCTCTAATTCTCTCTCTTTTACAAGTATTGTTCATGCCAAGCTAACTTGGTTATATGGTTATTTTGCTATCACCAATTAAGTACTCTTCTTATTCTCATGATCAATTTTGTTAAAGAAATGTTCACTACAATCATCCTAATTCCACTTTTTTCAATGTTATTAGTCTAATTTCGTTACAATCGTTGGGACATATAAAGAGCTTGCTCTCCTATATGAATAAAACATGTAGAGTAAATGCAAGTTCCACTTTTGTGATCAATCATGAAAGAAAGATTGAAACGGGCACTAGTCTTGGGAGTTAGCGCATTTGGAAGTGGAACTCCAATGCTTCGTGTTGACTCTTCTCTTCTCTCTCTCTCTCTCTCTCTATATATATATATATATATTCAAGTTCAATTGTTGTTCGTGTGTTACGATTGATTTCTTGCTTGGGTGTCCAAGCCTGTTAAACTTGAATATGGAATCTTCATTCACATGAGAAGATGCCAAGATCATGCAGACATTAAACTACTATGAGAATTGAGATTATCACAATGAAATCGCTGGGACACATAAAGAGCTTGCTCTCCTCGTATGCCTACTTTCACAAAATTGCTAAAGCACCACAAGGCTTGACCAAAAGGACCAACGAGCATGTAGCTTTCAGCCTCATAACCATGTTAAGGGGGGTTGATGTTCCCACAAGATCTCGCATTTGCAGAAAGCAAGCTGATAGCTTCACCTCACAATCACCCAACCAATCAGTGGCAATCACCCAGCGATTTATCGAAAACAATGGCCAGCCACTACATTTGCCAACCTCGAATCAAACATTTAATTTTGTTTAATAGCCCAACGAAAATTGAAAAGCTGGGTCAATGTATTTGCTGTTGGCTGTGAAGCAATTATAAGAAGCTCAGCCTGTCGCATACAATTGATCATCATCATCGCACTGTGCCAATCTCTCCTTAAAAATTTGATGGAACTTCAAATAATTATCAAAAGCACGGTTCTTTAGTGCCAGTCTCAAGGGTGGCACAGACTCTCTCAAACGTTCTACTTGGCGGAGTTCGACTTCTTTCCCAGCACGCCTAAAGACACTGGCCATAATGTCATACACTGCAGCTGGAGGTTCCATATTATCTCTCCTCATTTGCTGAAACACCTTCTCAGCTCTATCTAGTCTGCCAATCTTGTAAAATCCAGAAATAAATGAACCAAGGAGCCGACTTGAAGGCTCAAACCCACTAGCACGCATTTTTGAGTAATATGCCTTTGCATACTTCATCTGGCCAGCTTCGGCAAAGCCCGCAACCACAAAATTATAGGCAGCAGCAGTTGGCTCAAAGCCCGCCTTTCGCATTTCCGCAAAAACTGTGGCAGCCCGCCAAAATCGCCCACACTTGTGAAGAGCATGAATGAGACTCTCATAGCAAGACCTATCTGGCTTCAAGTTTGCGCTCTCAAGGAGGCCAAACACGTCGAGGGCCACGTCTGCCTCTCGTCTCAGACTAGAAATTATTATCACCTTGGTGTATGTACGCAAGGGCAAACCCAATTGCTTGCTTTGTGCTTCCAACAAGAGCTGCTTCACAACAGCAAAGTTTCCGTCCTGTAAAAGTAGTCGGATCATTGATGTGTAGGTGAACTTGTCATGAGTGAAGCCCTGCTGCCCCTCGACCCAATTGAAAAACTTCCAACCTGAATCCACATTCTTGAAGCGCTTCATGATTTCAAAAACCAGGAGATCGTCCCATTTAATTTTGGCATGGTCAAGCGCTGCTGCAGATGCTGCAGTCCACGGGCATATGCATCGCACAAAACCAGTAAAATTCCATAAAGAGATAGGATGTGATGGCAAATTTTCGAAGCCTTCATCATCATCACTAATATCTGCAGGGTTGCAATATGCATCATTGTGCTCATTGAACCCATCTTTCTTTGCTACACCCCGATAATACAAAATTAAACCCTCCAAATCTTGTGAAGAAAGTTCTGGCCACACCTCACGCATAACTTTTAGGGCATCCTCTTTTCTTTCCTCATCCACCATTTCCTCAAAAAGACCCCTCAGAACATCGCGGTGAGGTCTAAAGCCCATATCCTTGAATTCTTGTATTAGATTTACAAGTGCATGAATGTCACCAATCTTCGCATATCCTTTCATCAGTGTAACGTACGTTGTAGCATTTGGTTTCGCCTTCATTGTAGACATGTCATTGAACACTTCCCTTGCTGAATCCATTTTGCCTGCCAATGCCAAATGATTAATAATCGTTGTTAGCATCCTCACATTAGGATGAATTCTCTCGCACACCGCAAATAAGTAAAGATCCGCAGCCTCGTCGTACATTTTCCAGGTGGCAAATGCATGCATCATAGTGGTGAAAGATACCAAATTTGGCCTGATTCCAAACTTCTCCATGCGTTTCCATGTGCGAAGAGCCCCATCCACATTATTAGCTAGCTTGTAAGCAGCAAGCTGTACAGTAAATGTAGCAACCGTAGCCATGCCCTTCGATTCACATTCAATTGCCATTGCTTCCATCTCCTCTATACGGCCTGCAAGCCCCAAGCGATTTATAAGGGCTACGTACACATGGAAATCTATGCACTCACCACCATATTCTGCTGTCGACCACTTGTAGAACTCCAACGCTGTGTCAAGATCCACACACAATTTGATGACCTGGGAAAGTACATAGGAAGAAACCGTAGCAATGGAGCTCTGCACAGCATGCAGAGTATCCTCATTCCAGGGTCTCTCATTCAGTAAAGTAATCAATTTGTAGCCATCAAGCACGTTTCGAAGGAAGGCTGAAATTGAGTGCTTTCCCCGGCTTCGTGGGGAAGCTGGTGGTAGGCTTTCGGAGCTTGCTGGGTTGTCCTGTACAGAAGCTTCGTCGCAAAGAAACCGCCCGATAGCAAAGGAATCCAGAGGCAGATTCACTTGCTTGATGGGTACTGTTAGTCGGATGTATTTGGTACAGGGGAGCTTGCTTATCACACGCTGCATCGAGACCCTGAAATGAGAAATGTAGCTCTGCAGCGTGAACTCACGTTAAATTCATGGCGGGCAACCTGCTTAATTTGCTGTGGAGTCTGAGATGCAATGTGGCTAGTAACGACCTAGGTAGTAGGTTCAATTCTGGCCTTAAAAAAACGCCTTTTGCTCGAAGTTGGACGTCCGGTGTCTGACCGTCCGTTCACATGTGTATATATCTTATTCGTCATATAGAAAGAGTAAGGAGTGTCTCACTCACTTGAGTTACTTCTAAAGGTTGATCCACCCATATCTTGTGCTCTTTCCCTTCCTCGCACGCATCGCATAGTGCATGCACGCACGTTTTCGTGCGCACTCACAAGTGGTATTAGAGCGCATGGTGATCGCAAAGAGCACGACGGCTTGGAGAGCTTTGAGGCGATAGTATGCTTGCTCTCGACGAAGGAAGAAGAAGAAGAAGAAGAGTATTTTAACGTCGTAGGAAACTATCCCAAGAGACCTTAGAGATCTAGCCAACGAGGAGAGTTGAACTCAAGACTTGTTATTTAAGAGGGAAATGACATAACCAATCTACCACACTTGGGAGCTTATGAGCTCAGTTGAGAGTGATGTATGCTCTTGTGGAAGCTTAAAAAGGAGTGTGAAAGATTATGTGTAAGTGAAGACGCTGCCCTAAAAACTGTGTGCACAGCAATATTGTTTTCATATTTGTGTTTTTCTTCATAGAATGAATATCTAACAATTCATTTCATGATGCCCATCCGTTTTGACATGGTCTACAACTTTGCAGAAGAAAGTTTCTGCAAATTCCTCACCGCTTTGCTAATATGCATCTCAGGCTGACAGGTTTTCTGCTTTCGCATAGTGTGCGAGTTTGATGTACTTTTGGAAGCACGGCATATGCTCCAAGTGGGTGCATAAATTCCGAGATGAAGATGTAATTTTAGCTCGTGCAGAGCTTGTGGTTTGAGGGTTTTGGGTAGATTTGGCAAAGAGTCACGGAGGCATTTACACACCATCGAAGCGGTCTCTTGAGAGACACGGTTTTGGGAGAAAACAAGTGGAGCTTCTTTCATAGGTTTTCATAGGATACCTTGGCAGTAATTTTGTGCTTGGATTCATGGTCTTTGCAGAGGTTTGCATATGGTGATGGCACATGTTGATGCCCATTATGCATGCATTTTGGCGAGCACTTTCAAGTGCCGGTGAGAGCTCTTGAGAGCATTGTTTTTGCATTGATCAAGTTTCCAGATTGCAACTCTTTTGGCGATTGCTTATGCGCGGTCAATTTGTTGATGTACGTTGAGTGCAGATTACCATTGTATGTTAAAATGTGGAGCCATTTTAGCATTTCTACTCATTGGCATTGAGTGGTGTTATGGTGTATGGTAGAGATTGTACTTGAGTTTTTGCTAGTTTTCAAGGAACACTCTACCGGATTCTTCCCAGATTCTCGCCATGGTTTATGCTTATCCGTAGTTTCTTCTATGATGGTTTAGTGTGGTCGAATTTTTTCCCACTCTGGCATTATCTGAAGTTTTTTGGCTTGTGGGCTGCATTGAGTTTTGACTCATTTTGCAAAGAAACTTCTGTTCGTTTTTTCCCATCTTCTCGCCATAAAAGTTTGCAATGTTATGCCATCTTGTACAGTGGTTGATAAATTCCCACTTTGACAGTGATCGAGTGTTTACTCTCACTTTGACAGATTTTTTCATCTTGGACACAGTTTGTTGTTCTTGTACCCGCTCTTGTAGGAGTAAGGATTAGCGTATTCTTATGTGGCTACAAATAGACAGTCACACGTTTCATAGGTTTTTGCATATTTTTGCAAGCAATTTCTCTTATGGGATGCGTTTTGAGCTAGTTTTCTCTCTACTTGCATATATGGCTATGTGCTTTACGCTCGATTGAGCAGTTTGTCCCAGTTTATGCTTGCAAATAGCAGATTGTGGAGTTGTTTTGTGCATATACGAGCATCGGTTTGGATGCGTTTGGTCATACTTTTGATCATTGTGTAGTGGTCAAGTTACCTCGCATTTTGTTGCCTTTTTTGCATTCACATATGGCAACAGATATGTGTGACATTGAGAGACGGCGGGCACGTTCATGCCGATACGTACAATGTTGGCATTATAGTCACACAAGGCACATTAGGCGCCGTTGTTTCAGATGTATGAGACATCAGCGAAGATGCATGCGAGATGCAGATATGGCTTTGACACATGCTAGAGAGGTAGTTCCAATGGCAGTCTATGCTAGTGACGGTGATGTCATGCTTGCCTCGAGTGTACCTCTTGCAAATTTGTCTATGGATAGCATACTTTCTCCACAGTGATTACTAGATAGCGTTGCTGCTTTTCACATCACATCATGTCATGAGTGGTTTAGCACATTTTCTAGTGGGAGACTTGGTTGTGTGCAGTTGGCCGATGGTTCAACGTTTGGCATAGAGGGTGCATGAGACATTTATTTGTCTTTGCCTAGTGGTGCATCATACACGCTACGACATGTGTCTACATTCCTCAGCTGAGAGAGAGCTTGATATTAGTGAGACAGTTAGCAAACTTTGGTTGTCAGATACTTCTTAGAGAGCAGTCTTTCCAGGTGCATTGCGGTTCATTAGTGATTGCTAGAGGAGCCCCGCAGTGGCCTGGTATATCCTATGTATGTGTTTGAGGTTTGAGACGACGTAGTCTCAGTTTTGTTGTTGGCATGCGTTCACTGAGAGACAATACATGTCTCTTTCGCCAATGAACTCCATCATGCTCAGGAGACAGAGCATATAGCTGTGCAGGACGTGCAGGTAGACTTTGTAGAGATAGAGGTAGAGCGGCAGTGCTCTAGCACAACACAACAAGTGTTGTCAAAGTTTGTGTAGGCAGATGTAGAGCACATATGCTCCTTAGAGACACAAACACGAATGATAGATATGGAATTTTTTGACATGCTCATGCTAGAGGCTAATGAGTTGATGCCTGGATACACAATTCCGCCTATGGGTGAGATGGACATAGCTACCCCATTGTCAGCACTAACATATCCATACGCGATGAGTAGTCCCGATGATGCAATACAAGCACATAGCACAGGAGAGGCTAGGACAGCCATGTTTACGCAGATTTCTTAAGGGTTTGAGCGTCTCATGTACGACCTACTTGTGTGAGACCCGACCTAGTGCACATGTAGATGGGCAGTCAAACATCGGATGTCCGGCCCTGGGGCAACGGCCCCCGGCAAAAGGCGTAGCGCCTTTACCCCAACAATCTCCCACTTAAAGATGATGCATCAATAAGAGAGAGCTACTAGCTAAACTACTGGTATGTACAAGAAACTAGGTGAGAGTATCTCTCAACCTATTCTCACTGGCTACTTTGTCAATCTACACGCATTCGTATCGACTTTGGTGGTAGACAAGCGTGCATACTCACGCTAGAGCATTCATGTAAATCTTGCAGACAACTATGTATGGTCTGCAAAGCTCCACAAAGAACCATGCTAGTGTCAATCACCGTAGAACTGACTATCCTTGCTGCTAATGCTCCCTCTGTAGTAGCAAATCTTATTCTTCATATAAAAAGAATAAGGAGCATCTCACTCACTTGAGTTAATTCTAGAGGTTGCTCCACCCACATCTCGTGCTCTTTCCCTTCCCGCACGCACGCACACACAATTGTGGAAACAAGTCTATCTCTTAAAGGCAAGGTCTATAAGTGGTGGATGACATTTCCAATAGATGCTTGTCCTCAGTCTTGGGCTCTGTTTCAAGATTCTTTCTCCAAAGAGTTTTTGAACTCTAATGAAGAAGATAAGAATTGGATAGCATGGGATGCATGCCGCATGTCTGGCCTCTCTCTCACTTAGTATCTTTCTAAGTATCGAGAAATCATATTAAAACTAGAAGGTATAGATGAATTCCAAAAGATACGGGGTTTCAATAGGGGTCTTGACAAAGACTATCGTCTTCATGTCAAGACCCAACATCCAAAAACTTTGGAAGAAGCCATCACTCATGCCCAAACGTATGATGATGACCAAGAGAGGAACAAAAATGTTCCCTTCTCTAAGAATACTTTTGCTAAGAGCAATTCGGCTAAGAGCCAATGGCAAGGTAGATCTCCCACACGTTCCAAGACGAACAAGAGACAATCTACCTCTCCGTGCCCTCAAGAGGCTAAGAAGCCTAAGCAATCACGAGATACTCCATGTGGGTCTCTTAGCACTGTCAATTTTGAGCGTGCAAAGAAACACAATTTGTATTTCAAATGTCTTTCGAACTAGCATAACAAGAAGGATTGTCCTCTTTTGCAAGGCAAAGAAAAGGCTATGCACACGGTGCAATGCCTCACATTAGATTCATCTCCTAAATATTCTGCTATAGAGTTTCTTCATATGGAAGAAAAGCACAAGTGTTGTGTGCCTGCTTCAATGTGGCAGCCCACCTTTGGGCCCCATGAATTGATTCGCATGCATGGCACTATTAATCGACAATGTGTTCGTATTTTACTGGATGATGGTGCAACTCATAACTTCCGGAACTATAAGCTAATCAAGAAATTGAAGCTTACACAGACTCCCTGCTCCCACAAGCATGTGGCAGAACAGATGTTTGGAAATGATAAAGAAGTATGGGACATGGTAGTTCAAGGGGTTGAATTTATTTTTCAAGATCATATGATGACCCTTGACTTTCAAGTTATGAACATGGACCGTGCTGATGTAGTTTTAGGACGAAATCGGCTACATGGTTTAGGAAACATGTTGCACACTAGTTACGAATACAAGTCCTTATCCTTTATGGCCAATGGTAAATATGTGCTCTTGCTTGGTGAGAAAATATACCATCTGCACCTCTTATGTCTATAGTCGAGCTTTTTATTTTGTAGAAAGCAGATTTGATAGATGAAGTTTTTTTGTGTTACTGCTTGTCTCCAAGTCTTGTGAATTCTCAAGAGAAAAGTGTTATAGATTCTAGGTATGGTATGCAAAGTGCAATAAATTTTAATGAAAAGCAAAGTGCCAACAATTCTAAAGAGCAAAGTGCTTTCGTTTCTAATTATGTTGAGCAATGTGCAACTATTGTAAAACAAACATTAAAGGAATTGCATGATTCTCCATCCCCATCATAACTCTAGTTTAGTTTCTCCTTTTGCACAAAAAAAGCTGGCTCGCTTACTCACGAAGTATAATGATGTATTCTCAAGTGATTTAGCGTTGGCTTTACCCCCTACGTGATGTGCAACATGGCATAGATGTCCTATCGGGCACTAAACCGGTGAGTAAACCACCTTATCATATGAGTGCTAGTGAGGCCAAGGAGGTTGAGCGTCAGAAGTTGACTGACTACCTCATCCTTGGCTTCATTACACCTAGCACTTTGCTTTGGGCATCGCCAATTCTATTAGTAAAAAAAAAAAGATGGTACTATACGCATGTGCGTGGATTATCGCGGATTAAATGCCATAACCATCAAGAACAAGTATCCTCTTTCTCGAGTGGATGAGTTGTTGATCAACTCCATGGGGCAAGATACTATACAAAGGTAGATCTTTGTTCAAGATGCCACCATGTTCGTATCCTTTTGAAAGATATCTCTAAGACTAACTCTAGAACATGGTTCGGGCATTATGAATTTTTGGTTACGCCTTTTGGTTTTACCAATGCTCGAGCTACATTTATGACACTCATGAATAGTTTCTTACGTCCCTATCTTGGAAATTTTTTTGTGGTTTTTTTTAATGACATTCTCATTTACATTAACACTGAAGATGAACACATAGAACACTTACGATTAGTGTTCAAACAGCTATGAACTCACGCCTTGTATGATAAGCCAAGCAAATGCAATTTCTTTAAAACAAAGATATATTACCTCGGTCATATAATCTCTTATTCTGGCATCAAGATGGACACTGACAAGGTTTCTGCCATTCTTTGATGGCCACATCCCAACACGGATGAGGAGCTTCAAGTCTTCTTAGGCATGGCTGGATTTTATCAATAATATATCCATGATTATGCCAAAATTTCTATTTCTATGACGGATCAACTTAAACCAAAAGGTAAGACCTTTTCTTGGGAAGAAGCCCAACAACGCAGTTTTGAACATCTCAAGGTAGCTGTAGTAGCCACTGCTCCCATTCGAGCAATCGTTGACCCACTTAAGCCGTTTGTGGTAAAGATTGATTCTAGTGTTAAAGCAACTGGTGTGGTACTTCTCCAGGAGGGAAGACCTATAGCATTTGAAAGTTAAAATTTGGATAGAGCCCAAAATAATTATTCTGTCTATGAGAGAGAGCTCTACGCCATAGTTCAAGCTTTACAAAAGTGGCGATACTATTTATACAGTGTCGAGTTCAAAGTGGTTTTTGACCATGAGAGTATAAAATGGTTTACTACTCAAACGGACTTGAAGGGTCATAAAGCTAGATGGGCGAAGCTCCTTCAAGATTATGATTGTAAGCTACGATATTGCAAGGGGCGATGTAATGTAGTAGCAGATGTACTAAGCCGGATGCCTTAGATTAATTCACTTTCTTTCACGGAAATAAAGAGTGAAATTTTGGAGTCATAACAACGTGGCAAGTGTGCACAAGTTCAATCATATGTTAAAATGTGGAGTGCAGTCTTAAGAAGGGAATGATCACACTCACAAGTCTCTACACGGCCAGATCAACATGTTTCTGCATGCGCAGATAAAAACTCCAACACATAGAGCTCCACCCCTACTCAGGACAAGCTTAGGTGCCAAATATTTTTGAGTGTCACGATAGTCCAAGAGCTGGTCATCCAGGTATTGGTAAGACATATGCCTTAGTCCGACATCAATTTTATTGGCCAGGCTTACATCATGATGTTCAAGAGTACGTACTAAACTGCCAACAATGCCAAGTTAATAAGTCAGAGTGCCTCAAAATAGGTGAACTTTTACATCCTTTAAAGATTCCACAAGGTAAGTGGGAGAGTATCTCTATGGATTTTGTAGTAGGACTACCTAATACAAATCGTGGCCATGATGCCATATGGGTAATTGTAGACCGTCTAACAAAGATGTGGCGATTCATTCCCACTAAGACTATGGTCAAGACACCAAAATTAGCATGGCTATTTATAGAGCGTATATATAGACTCTATGGTCTTCTAGCTAGTATCATAGTGAAAGAGATCAAAAGTTCAATAATCCCTTTTGAAGAGCCGTGTTTCAAAAGTTGGAAACTACACTTAATCTTCGTACAACTGATCATGCACAAACAGATGATCAAACCAAAAGGGCTAATCAAGTGCTAGAGGATATGCTACAAACGTACATTAGAAAGAAGCAAACCAATTGGGAAGACTACTTGCCTATATTGGAATTTGCTTATAATAGTTCAAAGCATGTGGCTACAGGGTTAAATCCATTTACGCTTTTATATGGTTTTCAATGTAGATCACCGGTTACGGTGGGGTTGGCTACGGAGAAGATACAAAAAGTGAAGGGTTTTCTCCAAGACCATTTTGATATGCTTCGAGTTTATTGATAGAATGTTAAGCAAGCTCAAGATTGATATAAGAAATACGCAAATGAGAATCGCCATCTTGCTACTTTTCAAGAAGGAGACAAGGTTTTCCTCGAGATTCCGGAGCATTCAAAAATTTTGAAGACAGGAAAAGTTGCTAAACTTTTACCATGATATTGTGGACCGTTTATCGTTCTCAAACATAAAGGTCAAGTGGCATATAAGTTAGCTCTTCCCGAGCACTCACGAGTTCATCCCGTTTTTAATGTTAGCTGTTTACGAAGACAGTTAGGACAAAATGATAATGTCATTGACACATGTGTTTTAGTTGACATTATAGAACCGCCAAGCATCCCTCATGAACCCAAATTTTTTTTGGATTCTCATTAGCTTCGCACCAGACATCATGTCAGATGATAGGTGTTGGTAAATTGGTTAGATAGACCTGAAGAAGGTTCTACATGGGAGAATGTCTCCGCACTTAAGAAACATTTTCCTACGTTTGTTTTTGAGGACGAAAATGATTCTCCAAGGGGGGACACGGGTCCTACGGCAAGGCCACCGACACGACCGAATAGTGTGTACACTAGGGGGAGGCTATAAGATAGCATGGTCGGGTGGGGACTAGCACACTTCATTACTCCATTCCTTTCAAGAAGGGACTCACATAAAAAGTTTGGAAGCAAATTCAAGACGTCAAATTTCAATCTAAATACGATGGTGACCCAAAAGGTAAACCTGTCGTATCTGGGACATACAAAGTCCAAATGCAAAAATTACATATCCATTGGAAATGCATAGCGAACTATGGGATCAAAAAGAAAAATAAGTTTTTGGAAGCATTAGGCACATATACTAACTTAGGGGGATTTCCTAGTCATTTCCACATAGCGACCCTGCGGGAGGGAGAGAGCGAGCGAGCGAGTATGCATGACTTGAAGAGTCCCTACACATAGATCAGGCATCCCCATGGCGAGCGGAGCTAGCAGTAACTTCTATGATGCTTTTAGAACATGTGCATGCATGCATGCCAAATACTAACCCACTCACCAAAAACACAAATTGGGGTTTATGTACCTCACATAGAAACCTGAGCACTGCATAGAATAGGAAAGTCAAAATGAGTGGCATGATGCATCCAAAGGACCTCCAAGGCATGGGGAATGCAATGATTTGCTCTCGGTCTACAACAACTATTAGTGCCAAAAATTGTGGTTGCTGCCATGAAAGCACCAAATCAATGACAGGCTATACCAGCAGGTAGCCCACATCTAGAGGCTCCTAATGAGGCTATGAACACTTTAAATAGATACCTAAATTCTCTAGGAATAGCCAAAGTGCCTAAGAACTCAAAATTTTCTCTCACATGAAATACAAGTGCCAAATTATAGGTGCAGGCTCCCAAAAGGTTTCCTTGGTATGGGAAACCCAATCATATGATTTTGTGTAAAAAGGCCATACTTGGCACCAACCGTGGTTGCTGCCCCATGGCTCAAACCAGAAAAATGATGATGTCAATAGGTTCTACAAGTGAAGAGGATCTATAGGCACTTCATTTGCTCAAAATGGACCAAGAGGGTTTCCAGACGCACATTTACAGGTTTTAGAGTCCAAAAGCCATGAATCTTGCAAAACTAAGAAAAAATTGTACGAAAGACACAATTTTTTTGAACCATAAGTTCCACCTAACCATAAGGAGCCCATTACCATAGGCAAATAGACCAAAAAGTTGGTTAGAGTTCAACTTATCATAAAATGTGCCTTTTTAGTGTTTAAAAAAAAAAAAAAGAGAAATTGGCTAGCCCATAGGTCAAAAGTTATAGCCCAACCCTTCAGAAGCTCATTAGTGATCATACGAAGCTACAAGGAAGGTTTGAACCCAAATGCAAAACCATAACTAGGGCTTGATTAGCAGACATGACTTGTAGCAAGAGGAAAGTCTAAGTTTTGACCAAACCCGTGATTCAAATTGACCATGCAAGGTGGTAGCGGACTCTACACACCAAGAGGAATAAGATAGTTCCACTCTTGCTAAGAATTGACACATTTGACAACAACCACGGTTGTTTCCACTTGACCTGAAGTGAGTACTATGAGCCATGAGAAAGGATAGCTGTAGCTTGTTGCCAATCCACAGGACCCACTTGAATAGTAAACACAAAATGGGAATCAGAAAGACATGTCAAAAGTCAAAATTCCAAAACTCCGAGAGACTAAGTAAAAAAGAGTCCATAACCTTTTATGGCCTAATTTGAGGATTTAGGTGTCCAAATTGATCATACATAGCATGGATGGGATCACAAAGAGATGAATATATCAAATATGTGAAAAATTCTAAGTCTTGACATTGCTGGCACCGATTGTGGGTACTGCCACCTACCACATTTCAGGGACTGGAGGACCATGATGAAGTACATCTCAAGCGGATCCCAATGACACCTTATATGCCAAAATTGGACACTCTGAACTCAAGTTATTGACCAAACTAACTATGAGGGAACTAACCACACAAATGATTGACATCTGATGCTATCCACCTAAAAATTGGTTTTTTATCATTTGTTTGCCACAAGGCCAGACACTCCCAAGAAGATGAGACACATAAGTATTTACAAGCTAGAAGAGAAAGAGAGTTATCAGGTTAACATGGACCACATTACAGGTTCAAGAGCCCGTTTTGTCAACAAATCCATTTAAGTACAACATGGTCTCAGAGTATTCAACTACGTATGGAAGGATGAGCAAGGGAAGAGATGGGAGGCACCCCAAATGCCACAACACTTCAACACCATCGCCTACATGCCACATAATGCTGACATAGCAATATCTAGAATGGGAGTCAAGGACTTCCTAGCAGAGCCAATAGTTTGAGCCGATTACATGCAAGCTCATGAGTTGATAACAACTCTCCAAAAGATAGATGAAGAGAAAATGATGGAAACACTCACGAAAGCGGACATGGAAAAGGTGACAAAAGAAATCACCCCAGATACAATAGCAAAAATAACGAAGCTGCCAAGGAGAGAGCGTGTGAAGCCACTAGGCTATGCTCATGAGGCTTTCAATACAATGAAATTTCCAACTTTTATCAGTATCAAACAAAGGAGGACCGAACATTTGATGAGAGTCTTGCACTAGCATCTACACTTTGATAGACATATCAGATACACAAGGCTAGACAAGAATCTAGCATCAACACTACGCAAGCTAGTACCACAACATCGACATGTACCTATTGGCCTAGCCAAGTGGGGATTTGATCGGCTAGTAGTGGCAACCAAGAAGAAGCAATGGGTTAAACAATCCGACATCCCACACTTAGGAGGAATCAAGTTTTTCACAAAAATTGTAGCTTGTCTTGTCGGAGAAGAGGCTCTAGATTCCAATGAATGGGAAAAAAAGGTGCACAACCCAAGGCTAAGAAAGTATTAGGACCTTCTACATCAGCAAGAATAACTAGAGCAAAGAAAACAACACAACTAGAATATAACAGAGATGAAGGGGCCACCAGCTTTGAGTCAATAGGATCAGAGATTGACGAAGAAAAAGTATAGCTCCAGCAATTAGATCCCACAACATAAGAAAGAAAGCCAGTAGCTGCATACACTAAGAGAGTGGAACAAAGAGAGCAAAGAACCAAGGAAGATCATGAAAGAAAGCAAAATGCCAAGGAGGAAAGGAAGCAAAAACAATGGGAAGCTGCTCAGAAGAGAAGAGACACGGAAAGACTTAGAAAAGAAGAGTAAGCTCAAAGTTTGTCAGATAAGATGAGGGAAAAAACCAAAGAACAAACATGTCAAAAATCAAAGGGACCAACTAAAGAAGAAGGAAGGGGAGGAGGTTAAATAGATTAAGACCCAAGGGATACATGAAGAAAGTGCCTCCTCCAAGGAATGAAGGACAAAAAGAAGACTTAACTGCAAACAAACCACCACTACCATTACTACAAAAGGAGGATCTTTTGAAAAACCCCAAGAAGAAAATATTATAGAGATGATGGATCAAATCTATCTGCAAGACGAGCAAGCAAAGGGAAACAACAAGAAATTCAATGAAAAGAACCAAAGATACCAAGCTCGATGCCTAACAATTTGATCCAAATGGAGTCCCTTACCATTGAACCAAGCCTAATCAAAACATCTAGTCATGAAAGGGTGGTGGTAATTCGTGTGCTTGTCTCCACTCAATCGTGCTATCTTATAGCACGATTGAGTCTCCACTCAATCGTGCTTGTCTCCACTCAATCGTGCTATCTTATAGCCTCCCCTAGCGTACACATTGTTGGGGTATAGGCGCCTTTGCCTTGCATGGCCGCCCAGAGTCTGGGCGCCCACTGACTTGTATACCTTATACATAGCATAAGTGTATAGGGGGTTGCTCACTCTTGGAGTCTCCCCACCCATATCTGTGTGTCATGTGTCTCCTTCTCTCTCTCACTCTCTGTCTGTGGTGCTCCCCAATCCCCTTCACACATGTCCGGTCGTGCCGGTGGCCTTGCCCGTAGGACCCATGTCCTTACATTACCCCCCCTTTGGAGAATGATTTTCGTCCTCGAAAACGAACGTAGGAAAACGTTTCTTAAGTGCAAAGACATTCTCCCATGTAGAACCTTCTTCAAGTCTATCTAGCCATTTTACCAACACTTGTCGTCTGACATGATGTCTGGTGCGAAGCTCATGAGAATCCAAAACCTTTTCGGGCTCATGAGGGATGCTTGGCAGTTTGATAAGGTCAACTAACACACATTTGTCAATGACATTATCATTCTGTCCTAGCTGTTCGTAAAGCGTGAATCATGGCATAGAGCTCTCTCTCATAGACATAATAATTTTGTTGAGCTCTATCAACTTTTTACTTTCAAAGGCTATAGGTCTTCCCTCCCGGAGAAGTACTGCACCAATTGCTTTATCACTAGCATCAATCTCTACCACAAACGGCTTTAGTGGGTCAATGATTGCTAGGATAGAAGAAGTGGCTATAGCTACCTTGAGTTGTTCAAAACTGCGTTTTTGGGCTTCTTCCCAAGAAAAGGTCTTACCTTTTGCTTTAAGTTGATCCATCATAGGAACATCAATTTTGGCATAATCATGGATATACTGTCAATAAAATCCAGCCATGCCTAAGAATATTTGAAGCTCCTCAACCATGTTGGGATGTGGCCATCGAAGAATGGCAGCGACCTTGTCAGTGTCTATTTTGATATCAGAATAAGAGATCACATGACCGAGGTAATGTATCTATGTTTTAAAGAAATCACAATTGCTTTGCTTAGCATACAACGAGTGAGCTCATAGCTGTTCAACCACTAAGTGTTCTATGTGTTCATCTTCAGTCTTACTGTAAATGAGAATGTCATCAAGGAAAACCAAACAAATTTTCCAAGAAAGGGATGTAAGACATTATCCATGAGTGTCATAAATGTAGCTGGAGCATTGGTTAAACCAAAAGGCATAACTAAAAATTCAAAATGCCCGAACTGTGTTCTGAAGGCAATTTTGGAGATATGTTGCAAAAGGATACGCACCTAGTGGTATCTTGAATGAAGATCTATCTTTGTATAGTATTTTGCCCCATGGAGTTGATCAAACAACTCATCCACTCTTGGCGTTTAATCTGCGATAATCTACGCACATGCGCATAGTACCATCTTTCTTTTTTACCAATAGAATTGGTGATGCCCAAGGCAAAGTGCTAGGTCTAATGAAACCACGGACGAGGTAGTCAACCAACTGACTCTCAACCTCCTTGGCTTCTTTAGAACTTATACGATAAGTGGTTTACTCACCAGTTTAGTGCCTGACAAGACATCTATGCCATGCTGCACATCAGGTGTAGGGGGTAAACCCGGTGGTAAATCACTTGAGAATACATCACTATACTCCGTGAGTAAGTGAGTCAACTTTTTCCGTGAAAAAGGAGAAAGTAAACTAGAGTTATATTGGGATGGAGAATCTTGTAATTCGTGTAATGTTTGTTTTAGAATAGTTGCATGTTGCTCTATAGAATTAAAATTGAGAGCACTTTGCTTGTTAGTTTTGTTAACACTTTGCTTATCATTAGAATTCCTTACACTTTGCATACCAATACTAGAATTCATAGCACTTTTCTCTTGAGAATTGACAAAACTTGGAGACAAGTAGTAACACAAAAAGACTTCATCTATTAAATCTACTTTTTGCAAAATAGAAAGCTCGGCTGTACATATAAGAGGTGCAGATGGTATATATTTCTCACCAAGCAAAAGCACATGTTTACCATTGGCCATAAAGTATAAGGAGTTGTGTTCATAACTAGTGTGCAATGTTTTCTAAACCATGCAACCACTCCCATCCTAAAACTACATCAGCACGGTCCATGTTCATAACCTGGAAGTCAAGGGTCATCTTATGATCTTGAACGATAAGCTCAACCCCTTGAACTATCGTGTCCCATACTTCTTTATCATTCCCAGACATTTGCTCCACCACATACTTGTGAGAGCATGTAAGCTTCAATTTCTTGACTAGCTTATAGTTCAAGAAGTTATGAGTTGCACCATCATCCACTAAAATATGAACACGTTGTCCGTTAATAGTGCCATGCATACGAATCAAATCATGGGGGCCAAAGGTGGGTTGCCACATTGAAGCAGACACACAATACTTGTGCTTTTCATCCATATGAAGAACCCCTACAACACAATATTTAGGAGATGATTCTAATGTGAGGTGTTGCACCGTGTGCATGGCCTTTTCTGTGCCTTGCAAAAGAGGAAAATATTTCTTGTTATGTTGGTTCGAAAGACATCTAAATCACAAATTGTGTTTCTTTGCACGCTCAAAATCAGTAGTGCTGAGAGACCCACGTGGAGTATCTCGTGATTGCTTAGGCTTCTTAGCCTCTTGTGGGTGTGGAGAGGTAGATTGTCTCTTATTCCTCTTGGAACGTGTGGGAGATCTACATCGCCATTGGCTCTTAGCCACATTGCTCTTAGCAAAATTATTCTTAGAGTAGAGAACATTTCCTTTCCTCTCTTGGCCATCATCATATCTTTAGGCATGAAGGCGATTTTCTCATCATATACCTTCTGCATCTTTTGAAGCACTTGTCTCTTGGACTCCTTGAGTTGTGCGAGCTTGGTTCCCTTGAACCTGCCACTTGTGGCTCCTTGAGCCGTCTATGAATTCATAAATTTCACAAGTAACTCCCTAAGATTGGTAACATTTGCATTGATTGCAGAGAGGTTGCTTTCAAGTATGCTTTGGCGATGTTCCAAAGTCTTGAAAGCAGCCATATCTACAAGCCCATGATCTCCTAGATCATCATCGTCATGCATATTAGTGTCAGCAACACCCATGGTGCCCTGATTTTGCTCTACGTGCTCAAAATCAAAAGTGTGTGTAGGTGGAATATCCTCACTGGCCATGGTAAACACACACTAATGTAAAGAGAGAGAGAAAAAAAAACGTCAACTATACCTTGTGAAATTGAAGTCTTTGTGTTTTGTATGCTCTGCGATTTGTATTGCATGCAAACCTCTCCTTGTGAGAATTGTAGCGCTTCTTGTGTCGTTCGTCATAAGAACACCTTTGTTGATTCTTCACAAAAACTCGTTGTTTTTGTGAAGGCTTTTGTTCACTTTGAAGCTACCTCCTTGAGGAAAAATAAATTTTGGAGGAAAACTTGCCTTCCTCCAAGAAGTGAAAAGGAAGGGTGAAATGACTTGCTTGAAGTGGGGAAGCTTTCCCTTTCCTTCTAGTTTTCCTTTCAACGCCACTATGCTATCTTTCCTTGTTATACACAACAAGGGTCAATTGCTTGATGGTAAAATGTTGGCCTCTTACACTCTGGGGTGGGAACAACTCTCCTTCGTGCAAGGGTTAAGCGGGCCTTCCTACGCACGTAGCAAACCGAAGCCTTCGGAGCCTTGGTACTGTCGAGTTGCCGATCGAGTTTGCCTTGGTTGTGTGCTGTGGAGGACGTAGGTGGGGCAGCCATGATCGACTATCATTGTTCGAGCATGCATAAGAAACTGTGCCTGTCTTCTTTTTGCTGCCCGGCGGAGTCGTCACTGTCTGCGAAACGTTGATGGAGCAAAAGACACCGTGCGCACACTCACACACCCAGACAACTCAACACTATACAAGAAATTTACTTGACCCACACCCACCACCACTCAAGAGCTCAATAGAAATACTACCGACAAGCTCAATTCAAACTCCAAACGCCTCGACCTACAACCCCTTGCCTGCCCGCAGACTCTACAAGGTGAGTCGAGTTGATCAACACTTGAAATCACACTTGATGGTGACCAAAATATACAAGAAAAACATCAAAAATAAAAAATTCCAGGCACAAAAGGCCTCACTCAAACCATTGCAAAAGCTCCACCAAACTTCACTCTGTTGGACTCTTTGGAGTAGCACCAACCGTAATGGCACTGATATAGGGTCACATAATCTTGCAGAAAGCCACCTTCTTCCCTCAATTCCTCGCACACACACATCCATGGAAACCTCAGAACTTCCATAGACTCTCCCAAGTGAAAAATTGAAGAGAGAAAGCTCTCATTCACTCCTCCACACACTCGAAAATAGGACGCGAACGTGACGGGACAGCACTAGACCACCTTTAGGAACCCTGCTTCCTTCCCCACATAGAGAGGTGAAAGTGCCAATACTTAGCTTCAAAAATACTCCTTCCTTTGGAGCACTCACGACACCGACTGATGTGGAAAACAAAGCCTTCTCACACCATTTTTGGTCATTTTTGGACCTTTTTTGACCCATTTTGACCCCCGGCACGCATTTTTCGCGGGAAAAATCCCAAACGGACTTCAAAATTCACCAATATTTGTATGCTTGATCCTCGATACCCAAAGAACTTTTCCACATCCCCACATTCTATTTTGACCACTTCTAGGGCGGTGCATGCATCACCACAGATCAAGCACCGTAAATAGATAGTTACTACACGTCCCAAACTTCTCGAGCGGGATGAGAGTACCCATATTCGTCGCTTGAATTATTTACATTCTAGAAAGCTCAAAAACATTCTCTAGAGCCAAAATAAGCCACCTAGAACCATATCCAAGGTCCCCGATACCCTATCCAGGTATGTACATGTGCTCGATGCTGGCACACGAACCTGCCTATTCACAATGTGTACACGTTGCATCTTTTTTTGAACTTGAACCACTTTGCAAAGCTCCCAAATGCATGTATTTACATATTTTTGTATATATGACCATGCATATAAACGCTACTTTGTACACGCCAAAAGCGGTCTATCATGATTGCCCACCCTCTAGGTAGAGCATTCATTCTCAACCAGGAGACTATTTGCATCTGGAACCACATCCCTTGCAATATATTTCTTCAATCTATAACCATTTACTCTGTAGCGCAAACGTTCACCAGACAATTTTTCTGACTCATATGTGCCATTAGAAAATACAGGCTTCACTCTGTATGGACCCAACCATTTGTCCCTCAACTTCTTTTGAAAAGTAATATCCAAGCGAGAATTATACTTCATCACTAGATCTCCCTCTTTGATCTCTTTCTCTGGCAGCCTCTTATTCATTTTTTCCATCCTTGTCTCTGCTTGTTGAAGATAATAATCTCTGGCTTTCTCTCTATTCATTCACAACAACTCTAGAGAAAGAATTCTTTCTTTCTTGCAGCTTGTCATTATGCTCACCTTGCATTCTACACAACAACTTCAAGGCATCCAACTCCACTTGTATGGGCATAAGAGCTTCTTTTCCATAAACAAGCTCATATGGTGTAAACTGTGTTGACACTCTATATGCAGTTCTATAAGCCCACAAACACTTTTCCAAGTCCAAGTCCCACTCTTTAGGATGCTCTCTAGCGTACTTTGATAACATCTTCACAATTTGACCATTGCAGTTCTCAACCAATTCATTGCATTGTAGGTAGTAAGGAGAAGAATGCCTATGTTGAATTTTCAATTTCTCCATGAGAGCAGCAACAAGTTTCCCCCTAAACCCTGGTCCACGATTAGAAATGATAACCATAGGAGATCCAAACCTGCAACACACCTTTTCATACAAAAAATAGGCCACTTTTCCTACTGTTACATCTTTTACTGCTCTTGCCTCCACCCGTTTTGTCAAATAGTCCACAGCCACAAGGATATACCTTTTTCCATTGTTGGTTCTTGGCATTGGACCTACAACGTCTACTCCCCATTTTGCAAATACATCAAAAGACATTATAGCTTTTTGAGGCTCAGCTAAAAGCTTTCGATTTGAAAACACTTGGCATTCATGGCATGACTTGCACCAAAAATAAGCATCTCTTTTAAAACACGAAAGACAAACTGATCCTTGCCTTGATGGCATTTTTCTTCATGGCAGTGCTCCAAAATCAAGCCTATCTCTTCTTTGTACGTCACTTTTCTCAAAATGCTATCCTTGCTATAAAGCATGAGATCCTCACCTACCAATGTGTCGTTTCTTGCTTTTGCAACTATTCTCTTACGCCGAACCTTTGACATGCCCTCTGGACATTTCCCTTGACCAAGAAATACTTCTACATCGTGCAATGGTTCCCTTCCTGCATACAAGGCTTCCTTGACCTTTAAAGGAGCTACCAAGGCATCCAACTTGTCCCTAGCCAACTCATCGGCTTCTTTATTCTGCTCAAGAGGAACATGCTTAAATTGTGTCTTCTTAAACTTATGCAAAAGCTTCTTGATGCCATAGAACCACTTCTTCAAATTGTCTTTCTTAACATTCCACAAAACAAGCAACTGATTCATGACTAGCAATGCATCCCCTTTTGCAATGACCCTCTTTAGTTCAAACTCAACACACTTCTTCAACCCAAGGAAAAGCGTGAGATACTCGGCCTCATTGTTACTTTTAGCTTCGTCAAGACCGTAAGCTCCAGAAAAGATTACATCAGCTTTTGGGTTCTTAATGACTACCCCACCACTTGCCTTTTGAAGAACTTTACTGTATGCACCATCAAACATCATTGTATACGCATTTGTAATATCTACTTCCTCTTCATGATCATCCTTGTCAACCCTTGGGTAAAATGGAAGCTCCCCTCCCTTATGTACCACTATGTGTGCCAAGTGAGATTTAACAGAATGATCCACTTTAAAATCAAACTCATACTCTTGAAGCTCCAAAGTCCACTTTAAGATGCACTTGCTAGCCTTCAAATGTTGTACTACATCAGGAAAAAGATTCGATGTGGTGAGCACATAGAACTTTTGGGGCAACAGATAGGTTTTGAACCTTTAACAAGCAAGAACTAAGGCGAATACCCATTGTTCCATTTCCGTGTAGGAGAACTCGCTTACATCTTCATCTTGCTCTCAAAAAAACTGGCTTGAAGTTCCTTCCTTGCTTTTGTAAGAGAACCGACCCAAAAGCTACTGACCCCACACTAATAGATACATAGAAAATCGACTGCAAGTCGGGAGGACTCACTGTTGGTAAAGCACACAATACCTCCTTGATACCATCAAAAGCCTATTGCATATCTTCATTCCACTCAAACCCTTGAACTCTTTGACTCAATTTCAAGAGAGGATACACATACTGACATAGGATCCAAAAAAAACATGGCAAGTACCCGAGCTTATGGACAAATGATGCCAAATCCTTTGTGTTGCTGGGAGGGTCCATCATCAATAAAGCCTTAACTTTCTCTGGGTTAGCTTCTATTCCATATTTGGAAACCACATGTCCTAGCAAATGGACTCTGGCATGAGAAAATTTACACTTCTTTGGGTTGAGTTGCCCACCCTCTTGTTGAAGCCTTTCAAAACTCAACCTCAGCTTCTCCAAATGTGTGACCTTGGAGCAATAACACCCAATGTCATCCATGAAAACACGAATGAACTTACCCAAGTAGGGACCAAACACTCTATTCATCCATCCTTGGAAGGTAGCATATGCATTAACTAGCCCAAAAGGAATTCTTTTGTAGGCAAAACAACCCCAAGGAGTAATGAAGGTCGTCTTCAATCGATCTTCAATTGCTATCAAGATCTGAAAGTAGCTAGAAAATCCATCCATGATTGAGTAACGTTCATGACCTGCAACCTGATTGAGGATTTCATCTAGGAAGTATAGTGGATAATGATTTCTTTTTGTGGCAGCATTCAAAGGTTTGAAATCAACACATATCCTAAATCTTCCGTTCTTCTTGGGCACAATAACAGGTGGAGAGACCCATTCAGACTCCTCCACTTGAAAGATGAAATCTGCTTCCAAAAGCTTCATCACCTCTTCATGAAGTGCCTTCTCATGAATGACCCCCAACCTCCTAAGCTTTTGAACCTTTGGCTTGGCACCTTCTTTTAGATTGATTCTATGCTCGACTCCTTTAGCTCCTTGCAACTCTGTATATTCAGTGGCGAATAGCTTTGGAAATTCCTTGAACATGTCTTCATACTCCTTTTTTTCTTTCTCTGTCAAGTCCTCTCCTAGCATGCTCCTTGCGTTCACTTTGGCAAGCTCTACAATTGCTTTTGGACTATCCTTCTCCTCCTTGACCTTCACATCATGCACCAATGCTTCCTTTTCAACACTTATCCCAAAAAGATCAGGACATAATTGCATCATGCCTTCCTCTACACTTCCTTCTGATGATGTAGACGAAGCATCACTATCATATGACGTGGTTTTTTTCGAATCCGTATCTTGCATCTCCACTAGGGGTTGTGTACGGCTCTTGTGTGTCTTCATGTTGTAGACAATGGTCCTTCCTTTCTCTTTGTTGGGGATGGTGATCAAACCTGTGCCCCAATCCTGCTTAGCACCAAGGGTTATAAGCCATGGCCTCCCTAAAATGATCAGGTAAGCATTCTCACCCGCTTGCATCACATAGCAATCAACCAAGCACTCTATTCCGAAGACTTTTATCTTCACATCTTCAGCTATTCCAAGACACCTTGCCTTTTTGTGGTTGGCCATCCTCATACGGATCGAAGCATTCACTGACATCTTAACACCTTCTTCCTTCATGATAGCCTCGGTCATGACACACACCTTGGCACCACCATCCACATATGCTTGCACTTCTGTCTTCTTTCCCAGCATAGCTTCAACTATTTGCACCATATCCAATGGGTGACCAACCCTCAAGGATGACACCATGCTTGATGCTTTTCCTTCTTGGAAGGAAGCCGCGTACTCACACACTTGGTCCACTGCCTCCTCAATTTAGCATTCAAATCCACCAACTGACCAAAATATATATTTTCCTTTTGATTTCGTATGTTGTCGACAATATCATAGTCTTCAACACCTTGACCAAGGAGGTAGTTCTTTGGACCAATTTTCCTTCTTCGCCGCCTCTTGCTACTCTTTGGTTTGTCTTCTACCTTAGCCTTTCCTTTCCTCGCTCTTGTTTCCCTCTCTTCTTCTGTCTCTTTCTCCCTATCATGCCTAGCTCTCTTATTGGCCAAAAAATCCACATCTTGATGCTCAAGGGTAATGATGTTAATAGCTCTACCTTCTCCATTTTCAGGCAATGGTTGTGGCTGTTGTTGTGGTGGTGCTTCTAGTGCCTGCTCTTGATGATTATCTTCTATTCTCCCTCGGCCACGTACATATAAGGGGTATATCCCTCCTCTCTCTCTTGGTGGTTCAGGACAATTAGGGGTGTAGTGACCCTCTTCATCACAGTTGTAGCATCTACCTTGTAGCCTTCATCCCCTACCTCTTCCAGCTGGCCGCTCTTCTCTTTGGTTCCTATTCATTATGTTAATTCTTAATTCTTGCAACTGACCGGCAAGATCATGCAAAACTCAGGCCGTAACGAGATCTGGACCTTGAACCACTCGCTCCACTCTATCATCCGTTGCCACAGGGACCATTGGTTGCACCACAACTGGCTCAGCGTGTGTCATGCCTTGCTCCCACCTTCTCTTGATCTTCTTGCTCTTGGCCTTGGCAATTTCAACAGCTCTTTCGAATGTAGCAGGCTCATCTTGACCGACCTTCTCCCTTACACTTGGATGGAGACAATCCATAAACTGATGTACTTTAAAGAAATCCCCTGGAGGTACTTGGGATGCCGCCTCTAATTGAATCCAAAGTCCTTTGAAGTGTTGAAAAAACTCTTTAAAGTTAGTATGAACATCTTGCTGCAAACCTCTCAATTTTGCCGTCGGTTCTGTTGCGGTTAGTTTCTTCCCAAACCTGTCAAAAATTGCTAGCTTCACCTGCTCCCATGTTTGCCTTTTGTCTTCCTCTAAACCTTCAAACCACTCCCAAGCTTCTCCTTTGAGTGCAAGAGGAAATACATGAAGCTTTGCTTCGTCATTCACAATGTGCATACCAAGCGTATGCCACTCGAAGTCCGCAATCCAATCCTTCACATCCTCCTTCCTTGTGAACACTGGCCGACTATAAGCCATCTCTTTAGAGTTGCTTCTCCCTTGCGTGAGTAACTCCACAAAAGTTGAAGTCTTGCACCTCAACCAAACCACCACTTTTCTTCAATAAAGCTCGAATTTCACAGCAAAACCGCTTCACCTGGCAACCGACAAATTTCCGCTCCCGAGTGGGATCGCCAAAGGATGATGGAGCAAAAGACCCTGTGCGCACACTCACACACCCAGACAACTCAACACCACACAAAGAATTTACTTGAATTTGAACCCACACCCACCACCACTCAAGAGCTCAATAAAAATACTACCCACAAGCTCAATTCAAACTCCAAACGACTCGATCTACAAGCCCTTACCTGCCCGCAGACACTACAAGGTGAGTCGAGTTGATCAACACTCGAAGTCACACTTGATGGTGACCAAAATATACAAGAAAAAAAATCAAAATAAAAAAACTCTAGACACAAAAGGCCTCTCTCAAACCATTGAAAAAGCTCCACCAAACTCCACTCTGTTGGACTCTTTGGAGTAGCTCCAACCCTAATGGCACCGATACATGGTCACATAGTCTTGCAGAAAGCCGCCTTCTTCCCTCAATTCCTCGCACACACTCATCCATGGAAACCTCAGAACTTCCATAGACTCTCCCAAGTGCAAAATTGAAGAGAGAAATCTCTCATTCACTCCTCCACACACTCGAAAACAGGACGCGAACGCGACTGGTGGATTGCACTAGACCACCTGTAGGAACCTTACTTACTTTCCCACACAGAGAGTTGAAAGTGCCAAGACTTGGCTTCAAAAATACTCCTTTCACTGGAGCACTCACGGAACCGTCACTGATGTGGAAAATTGAAGCCTTTTCACACCATTTTTGGTCATTTTTTGAGTTTTTTTGACCTAGTTTTGGCCCCAGGCAGGCATTTTTTGCAGGGAAAACCCCAACCGGACTCCAAAATTCACCAGAATTTGTACACTTGATCCTCTATACCCAAATCACTTTGCCACATCCCCACATTCTATTTTTGACCACTTCTAGGAATGGTGCACGCATCACCACAGATGAGGCACCGTAAATAGACAGTTACTGCATGTCCCAAACTTCTCGAGCGGGATGAGAGTACCCATACTTGTCGCTTGCATTACTTACATTCTAGAAAGGTCAGACACATTCTCTAGAGCCAAAATAAGACACCTAGAACCATATCCAAGGCCCCGATACCCTATCCAAGCATGTACATGTGCTCGATTGCTGGCACGCGAACCTGGCTATTCACAATGTGTACACGTTGCATCTTTTTTTCAACTTGAAACCACTTTGCAAAACTCCCAAATGCATGTATTTACATATTTTTGTATATATGACCATGCATATAAACGCTACTTTGTACACGCCAGAAGCGGTCTATCAACGTGGAGGAGAAGCAGTGCACCGCTTTTCCCCTTTCCCAAAAATAGCTTGAATACAGTTAAAGGGCGGTGGTAACGCGTGTGCTAGTCTCCACCCAACTGTGCTATCTTATAGACCCCCCCCTAGTGTACACACTATCCGGCCGTGCCGGTGGCCTTGCCCGTAGGACCCATGTCCTTACAAGTCAAGTCCAAGAAGAAAGTACAAAGGTCAAGGTCTCAATCGGACCACTCACCTCTGAGGAACAAACCAAAAAGCTACTCAAGGACTTGCTAGAAGCAGGATATAGTCAAGAAGAAGCACAAGCTATGGCTGAATTATCAATGTCTTTCATAAAAGAGCCTAGCCTGGAGTCGAAAACACAAGAACATGCCAGCGGAGAAGATACCCAGTCAAAGGGCTTGCAAAAAACCCAAGAAAACCCCATGATGACTGATAAAAAACAAGAAACTAAGAATAAATAAGAACAAAAAGGAGAAGGTCAGCCAATACAAGAAAACCTAAGGATGGCTGGTTTATTTATCTCAACTGAAGCTCAAAAGCAACAGGTTCTCAATGTAGTCACAAAAATACATGAAATGTGGTGAAAACACTAGAAGGTAGGACCGATATCCTTCCCAAGGCACTCTCTTAAGGAAGCTCCCACATGAAGTCAAATCGGAACAAAGGACAGAGATATCCACTCAACCAAAAATCACACTTATCAAGAAAGACAATATTAAGGAATCTGTCCAAGAAACCACCCTAGAAACGACAAAGAAGCTGCTCAAGGACCTCTCTTTCAAGAATCATTGTCCAACATGGCCAAGGTAGCATTGATTTCTAAGATGGCTGAAGATCTAAAGAAAGAAATCATGCAAATCACTTTCAAGTACGAGAAGGAAGAAAAGAAAAATTCCGGTCTCAATCTAAGAGTGGTCAGCTTAAAGCAAGAAATGGATAAAACAAAGAGTTGATTGAGACCAACAAAAATTTCGGTAGAGTATCTACAAAGGAGAGATGCACAAACAGAAAATGTCAGCGGAGAGCACGCAAAGTACAAAGAGCTTTATGAAAAAGAAGTGATGGCCATTCAAGTACAAGAGAGTATAGCCCAAAGCAACAATCTTTCCCTAGACAAAACAGAAAACAATATCAATAGCAGAGTGCCAAAGACTCAGTAGCATTGGCTCGTAAGCAAAGGGTAACAATAAACGTGCTTAAAGGTCAGATAGCTAATCAGATGAGGCAGCTAGAGGCCTTTATAGAAGACCCTTTTCTCATCCCTACAAGTAGCTCTCAGCAGGTTGACATCTATAAGAGTTGATTTTCAACAAGCATTAAAAGTCTCTCATACGAAAAGGATTACACTAGAAGAGTCTCTACACACTAAAAGCAAGGCCATGACAGAAGGGAAAAGTGAAGGATGAAAGCAATGAGATGCTTATGAAGGAAGTGGAGGATCTAAGAAAGTAGCTATCAACGATTGAACAATTCTAGAACCTCGCTCCCAGAGAGAAAGGACCTTGGAAACAAGGTTGGACTTTGAGAAGATGGAAGAAGAGACAAAACAAGAGTACAAGCAAATTTGCAGGCCCGACAGGTGTGGGTACTTCAACTGAACCTCATAAATTACCTCAAGAGTACTCACATCTACCGGAGGAACACTAGAAAGTGACGAGGGAAGTTGTGGCTAGAAACCTCCACTACGAGCATCATTTATTGAAGTCCAATTTATTAAAATACATCACTCTAGAGAAGCTACGAGAGGAGGTTCCTGAGCCAGAACTTCCCTATCCACTACTCAAGTGGCTAACAATAGAGAAGAAGAAAGAGTTACTACCAACACTTTTACCAAATGTTGAGGGGATTTACAAGGATGGTGATCTCTTAGAATGGACCATAGAACAAATCAAAGAGGCCAAGCTTTTCATAGAAAGTTTAGTTCATGGGGAAGAACAAGCAGGCAATAATAGTGAACTCATTTTCTCCAACCCACCTTCAGATCGACCCAACATATAGCCAATCATCTCAGGAGAAGAAGGTGGGATAACTTTGAGAAACTACTTATTTCTCACCCTACATGGCTAGCTAGCCTTCCCCAAACCAAGAGAGGCACGTGCCTTCACTTGCTTATATGAGGAAGAATATGAAGCAAATGATCATGCTAGTTTGAGGAAAGCCAAACAAAGCATGCAAAATGATGTTCCACATGCTCTCCGCATGTATCAATACATCAAAAAATATAGAGGCCACCAAAGTAAAGTTGAATTCATTCTTGGAAGGATACAAAGGACTTATATTCAACTTGAATGATACCCCCAAGATGAAGGTACTCTATGGCCTACTTTCTAGAATTATGTTCCTCCCAAGCCACTACATGTAGACCTTCAAGGTCGCTTTTTATATGGGCTATTTCAATGTATTCCACTATCTTTATGCCAATTTGTAAGATTTGTGGTTCAGATTTGTGGCCTACACCCTCCATGAATGAGAAAACCCTTTGACAAGAATCTACAAGCCACAAGAGGAAGATCAGATACAAAAAATAATGTTGGCATTCCAACAATTTGTCGAAGAACAGAAACAAAGAAAGCCCCTGCTTAAAGAATGAAGTCTTTTCCGAGATGACAAGAAGCTGGGAGGGGGGAGTGTTGAAGCAAGGAACTCAATTACGCCAATTGGGACGGGCCTACAAAATTCATCCACTTAGCCATTTATTTTTCACCTAAGCCGGCATTGTAGTTCCTGAACCGAAAGAGTCTAATAGTTTCTAAATAGTTTTGTACTTGATGGAGAGTAGATATCCTAGTCCATTTGATTTTTTAAAGTAATTATCCCTTCCTAGCCAGGGGATTTATTTTTTGCGAGCTTCGTGTTTCGTGCTTTTGAAATTAGTACTTTTTTTTCATTCTTTTGCAATGCAACTTGGCCCAAATGAGCTTGTCTAAGACAAAATTTATGTACAACTATTGGCTAAAAGTAAACAAATATAAATTTAAAACCAAAGTTTGAAGTACAAAATTTTTAAAAATTTGCTAGAGTTTCCTTCATTTTAGCTTTAAAAAATTTATAAAGTACCACTCCACCTTCATCACAAAGGCCTTTGCAAGAGATTAGGAACGTTCACACATACATAAGACTAACAAAAAACCCTTTATATAAGTTTGTACTACTTTTCTGTTCTTTTTGCAGTGCAACATGGCCTAAATGAGCTTGTCAAAGACAAAACTTGCACACAAACTATAGGCCAAAAGTAAACAATATGAATCCCAAACCAAATTTTTTAAGTATAGAAAAAAATAAATTTGCAAGAGTTTCCTTCATTTAGCCTAAGAATTCCAAAAAGTATCTCTCCACCTTTATCACAAAGGCCTCTACAAGAGGTTAAGGACGTTCAAAACAATGAAAAGACTAACAAAAAATCCTTCAAATAAAACCTTTGTTAGCTACCACCTAGAGAAAAATTATGCTCTTTAAAAAGGAATTGAAAGTATGACAGGTAGTCTCACAAGGTGATCTTAAATCTTTCTCAAACCAACATAGAGACATGCCAAACATAGAGACATTCCAAACATAGTGACATCAATCATGTAGTCACACATTGTTACCACCCCAAAAAATGTAAAAGAAGGACATAATCCATAGATCATAGTAGTAACAAAATCAAATGTATGGATCTTCTCACAACAATCTCCTCCCTCTTAGCTTGGCACGGGTCCACACACTATGGGAGAAAGACACTGCTTATAGAGTACATCATCTAGCTCTAAACACATGGAATGTCTCAGGTCTTCTACACTCACCTTCCCCAAACCACCACACCCTGCAAACACATCCAAGACATAGTCGCAATGCTCTGTGAATGTTGCTAGCAACCACATGACCATGTCACCAACATAGAAATAAACACCATTACTATTGCAAGTGTTGGAAACAATGTGTCAAACTTAATTAAGACAAGGACCATTCAAATCAACGTCATACAAGATAATTGACTTACCGAAAAAATACACTACTTCTCTCTGCACCACCTCTAACAATTTCACCATAAAATTCTGTGGGGAAAACACCATCATCTAATACATAGCTACGGTATGCTAGAAACAACCTCTCAGGAATCTTCTCCCCACTCTCTCTGTCGTAGCTCGGCACAGCCTGACCAACATGATGCCAATGACACATCATAAGATCAGGCACCTATTTGAATATACAAATTGCAAATATGATATTATCAAATTTAGAAGCTTACCATCAAATAAATAAAAACAAGATATACTAAAACATCAATGATCTTACTGCCTCTCTAGTGACGGGATGTTGATATGCCTTGGAGTCTCACACAAGCATCCAAGTATGATGAAGCACAAGCCCTAGTCTTGATGCATCCACAAGGAACTCCCCTATGTGCTCAGCTAAGCACATGGTGACCAAGAAACCCTCGTTGGCCAAATACTCGCAAGCAAGATCCATGCAACCCCTCACCAAACACGACGAGAAAGTATTCCACTTGGGAATAGTCATGCCCTCTAAAAAAATCAAAATGTTAATAAGACAAGTTACTTTCTTGTTACCCTTTAAAATAATAAAATTTTACTTATCCCAAGGGATAGGACCAAGGTCGTCCACCAATAAACCCGTAGGAAAATCTGCAAATATCAATTGAGCTACCTCTCGACATGGCACTCCATCTTTGCTATAAAGATGCGTCTTTGGAGTGGCAAAAAACTTGTTGATGCTATTTAAAAAACATTTTATAGTCATATATTGGAAAACATATTAAATTTAATGTTTCATGGACGTTGCATTTACCTAATTAGAGCAAATCTATCAATTTGGGTCACATCAACAAGTAGAGCATCAACGAAAGTTTGGTACTGGAATCCTGCAACAACCATTATTTATAGTGGTAACTTTCCAACAATCTTTACATGCAAGTAACTTTAGATTCAAATTCATTTCATTTGAGACAACTTACCAACAGAACGTGTCATAGGTCGTCTCTCCCAACTCTCTCGACCTAGAGAGGACTCTGCAACAACAAAGGAGGTAGTAGGCGCTAAAGAGACCTCAACCGCATTCATCCACTTTGGATCACTTGAGGTGCTGGGAGGTTCCATAAGCCCTTTACCTTTCTTGTCCAAAATGCCAACAAAAGGAGAAGAAGTAGCTCATGTGGTTGTTTGAGTAGTCCTCACATTGGACTGTGTACCTTGGGCAGCTTTTGTGACATTCTTACTAGTTTCAATCTCGTCACTTCCTTCGCTTACTTGATGCTCCATAGAAGAGGGTGTAGTAAGTGAGTCCAATTCTTTATTACTATGGGTCTCTTGCTTGAATCCTACAAGCATCATTGTTTCTATCATCATAAGCATGGCTTTAAAGTACACACATACATTCCTAAATTAATCTTTCACATGGTTTTAAGAACTTACTCTCATGTTTGAGCTTTCTATGACTCCGCATTGTGACCATGAAGGCAATGAACACTACCTGATTGATGGTACTTTGTCAACCAAATATCTATTATTGCACACCACAGAGTGTGTTTATGTATCAGATAGCGAGAGCTTGGAGATAAACTGCACAAAGGACACAACAACAAAGCTAGATGATATGAGACCTGCAGATGGAGAAGCGTGTGTGGAAGTATTGCAACTTGATGGTGAATCTGAAGAAATGGAAGGTAGGCCATCTATGTCAATTGCTCATTGGATACAAAATGGAGAAGGGGCACCTCAACTAAAGAAGCTGTGAAAGATGTGCAGCAATCCTCTACATGTAGCTGAACTTCCCACCACCTATAATGGTTGTTTGTGTTTTGAGTTTCCTGCAACTTTTGGGAAAATGAAGAGAATGGAAGGGATGGAGCAAAAACACGATAGTCATCTCTGGACACGACCATCCCAAAAAAATATGACAATAGCTTGTATAGTGAGGCTAAGTTATTGCCTTGGGAATCTAGAATGTCCCCGCCTCTCTTGTCCATTTTACATGAATGAGAAGAAGTTCAATGACAGCTATTTTCATGGTCACTTGGATAGGCAGGTAAGCAAGGGATATCTTGCCAGTGAGGGTAATAAAAAATTTACTGTCACTATTGCCAAAAAACCGTGACATGCATTGATGTATGCAAGGCTATGATCTATTATGTTTTCCCTTTCAATGAGAGTATGACTCGAATGGTACTTTATATTGGCAATCATGAGCATAGTGTTCAAACATGCACATCAAGAGCTAATATAGAAAAAGTGCAGAACTTGGTTAGCACAGTTCTTAAAATAGAGAAAGGTTGACCACGAAAAATACAAATGCTAGTAGCTCGACAAATGTTGTTTGAATCTTTAACAAGAGAGGGTGAAGAAGTCACAACTGATAGAGATTTACTTGGTTTTTGACAGGAGATGATGCCACTAGTGCGAAACAACGGGTATGCATGGATTCATGTGTCTTATGTTTCTATTTTTGGTATGTTATGTCATTCACATTAATATGGATATTGCATGTAGATTTAAAGGGCTAATAACCAAAGAAAAGGCAAAGCAATCTGTTTAGATGGGTGAAGGATATGACAATATTTTGCAACTACAACGACATTGTATGTTTCCCTTTTTCCATGGCAGTAGATTCTCAGGACAAGGCAATGGAAGAGAAAAATGTTACCTTTTCAAGATGTCTACAAAAGGTCCTGCATTAGGTGTGGACCAAGTAAACCGAATGAAACGAACTGGGCAAAGAGACTTGAGGAATGCTTGGGTTCACTTTGATCATACACATAGGATAGATGGATGGGCAACAATGTCGTGTTCCGTGTATGATCCAGGGTAAGTTTGTTTCTAATTGGAAATATGAAATATTTATCCTTCAAAAGGTTTGTCCTAACATTTGCATCATATTTGTTCAGAATGCGAGCGTTGTAGGTTATTGCAATTTGTGAAGCAAAAGAGGAGGATGAGGAGTCTCAAGTATTGTTTGGGAAAGTTTGAATGCTACCATGGCTCAATGTGGGCAAGAACCGCTTGATTTTGTAGGGTTCATGTCAGATGAGGCAGGGGCAAACAGGTTGGCAATAAGGACAATGTACAATGGAGGCCCGCGTAATATTATAGAAGGTAGAGAGCGCTCTTGCCTTTTCCATTGGGTGTAGAGCTTGCAAAAGTACAAAAGAAAATTTGTGCTTGCACCAAAGCAAAATGAGCACATTGAAATGTGTGAAGCATGAAGACTCTCAACAATTGTAGAAGAGGCTACAATTAACGCAAGGCATACCAAAGATTGGGGAAACATCAACAATAATGTGAGTTTATATTTTATTTCTTTGTTATCCAAGAAAAACCATGTTCAGTTACTCAACTACAATTTTGTGGATAGGCTAATAAAAGTCCATGGGAGCAGGCACAAATTCCAAGTATAAACTTTTTTGAGAGCATTCATGCTAGCTGGTTGGCTGCTGAAGGGGGGAGAAGAAAGATTTCATTATATGATGCGTGTGTTAACGATGTCTTAAACTCATATATACAATGTGCAAAGCATTTGGGGTTCTTGACAGGTCGTTATATAGGCACGGGTCCCACACTTGGATCTATGCTGTCAAGATTTGAGAGACAACAAACTCCAAGTCTAGCTGTCATTGCAAGGGTGGTGCAAGGAGTCGTCGCCGGGGGAGGCACCCAAATGTATGAAGAGCCCACACTACATGGTGACAAGGAAATCATGCAATGAAAGAAGAGAGAGACAAGAAAAGCTATTAGTGCTCATCGTCCAGAATATGTAATGGAGTGAAAACAACGCAAAGTTCATGGTCGTCCACGTCATATTAGATTTGAAACCATGGAGTCAAGCAATAGTGAAGAAGAAGAGATTGAAAAAGACTACATGCCTGAAAATGAACATTTGACATTCAACACAGAGCAGTCAATCTATGTAGAGGAACATGATGTTCCACGTGAACAATGGGCCTTGCGCAGAATGCCCATTCATTGTAATAGGAAGTGTTTTGGTGTTGTGGGTAGGAAAAATTGTGGTAACACTCTTACATGGTATAGGTTTGGTCGCGCCATGCTTTTGGTCAGAAATATGCTACAAAGACAAAACCATACAGCAATGGCTATGGTTTTGCAATCATGATGTGGAGCACACAAAGTCAGTCAAAAATCAGGTTGGGGGAGGTACCAATAGCCCCTATGATCTGGTCCATTGCAAGGGGGACAAAAGTCTCAAGACAAGAGCTCGCTAGTCTTACAATGGTAGGTTTTCAAGTGGCTGGTATTAGCACACCAAAGTACAAGGAAAATAGGGTTTCTTCATTATGTGGAGAAGGAGGTTCAAGTAGTAGGCGATAAAAGTGGAGGCATGGTATTTCAAAAGAAGCACAAAAAAGGGTCGAAGCAACTGTAGTGATGGCTGGAACCTCCTTAGAGGAAGTCTCTCTATAATTTAAAAGAAACATGTTGTGTTTCATATACTTACTAAAAGCTGTTATGATGTTCATATCAAAGGTGAGCCAAGCTGTACATGTCCAAATTTCTAGAAAAGGGTGATACCTCAAAAGTCATTCATTGCTTGTAAGCACATGTATTATGTGTATGTGCATGTCTTGGGTCTGCAACCTTAGGAGCACATGGTAATACATCAACCCATACCGACTGCGATGGATGTTGCCTTCATACTTAGTCAACCCCGTATTTCAATCCCCGTACTATGAACCCTTTACTTTCTACATAAAAAATAGGCAACCCCATTTTTCCCCTCCCTCTATTTAGTGAAGTAGTATGCTCTCAGGTTTTTGATCACACACTGTTGGCATGGTAATGTTTATTTTGTTTAATAATGCAACAACTTATGTGTGACACTTATTGTGTTGATAATCCGTTGTTCTTTTGTGTATAAACTTACTGGGTGGTTTTGGACATTGTTTAGAACATGTATATTTGCTCTAGAAAACGACTCTAAAAAGCACGAAAATTGTCCATTCTTTAAAAAGCACAAAAATAAAAGTTTGTTAAAAAAATGCACTCTTCTAGCCATATACCCAATTTTTATCCTTGGGTATATAAACAAAAAATTGTACTTATTAGAGGGCTGCTAACTTTTTGAGCTCATGTAGTGAAGAGTACACCTACACTTGTGGACTCACTACTCTTTGTACAGGTAAGCATTGCTAATGAAAATTCATGCGTTGCTTCCTCTCATTCTTGGCATCTTGTACATGTCTAATGTGCTATGTTTGAGTATGCGTGTGCGATGCAATGATTAGTTTTAGCTCTAGGTTGCCTAGTGTTTTTATTTGCTTGTTTGAGTTGTGGGTTTACTGCTACGTAACTTAGCGTGGCAGTTCTTTGTTGATGGTAATTAGACACGCTATGGGAGCTTACTGATCATCTAAACATTTTTACTTAGTACATAGACTTTGTATCCCTGTGTATTGGTTGGGTATAGGTACATACTTGGGGGTGGTATTTTCTTTCCTACTATGCATTGGCTCTTAGAGGTGATTGAGCTCGATTACACAATTTGCTGTACTTACTACTCTATTGATTGGGATAGGTTATGCATTGCACTACCTACATTCACATAGGCGGTTGGCTCGTGGTGGTGCTCTCTGTCCAGCTGTGCAATGATATAGAATGGTTTGACATGTTGGGCCCTATTGCACACAGTTGTGGTACTTGGTCTTTACTTTATTCAGTTAAAATGTAAATTACATTCACTTGGGTGGATGTTTCTCCTTTTGTAAGCATTGAGTGTTGAGGTGAAACTAACACTGTAAAGCATGATAAAATTTCATGGTTCGGCTCATAAGCCGGCTTTTATCAGGGCTCCTTGTTACTTGGTTTGCTAAAGAGAGACGTATGGTTAGTGATAGTGGGATGATTCAGAGTCCCTATTACCATAATAAGCCTCTTACCTGAAAACAATCTTAAACATAGCTTGATATTGTATGATAACTTTAAGTGGATTTTTTTGGGAAAAAAATTCTTATATAAACTTTATTTTGTAGGACTTTTCAAGAATTGATAAAAATTGATGAATTTTTTTAAGGGGGGGGATCTAGTCACTTGGATTAGAAGGAGTGATGGCCTTCTAATCAAAATGATATTCTTTTTATAGGATTTTTTAAGGAAAAGAAAAGTGATAACATCGTTACATAAAAACTATGGAAATAAGCTTGTAAAGGTTAAAAAAACGTTTGTAAGATGAACATGGATAACAATTGGTATAGTCCATTGATACGTGTAAAACACATCCAAGGCTAACTAAATTGTTGTCTTGTTTGGATGGATGTAGGCACAGACTCTATCTTATCTTGGAAAAGTTTTTTTTAGCCTTAGCAAGTTGTCCGTCCATATTACACATACACTTACTGCAAGGGAAGTTCTTCTGTTATTTATATAATGGAATGAGGCTTCATTCTTACAAACATTGTACAAAGATAATTCTAAGACTGATTTGTTTTTGTATTTATTAGTTCCTTTATTGTCATAATAATCAATATCTAATTCTCCTAAATGATTTTCTCATGTTAAACTGATCATTTAATATGGGGAAGTGCCAGGGGAGAAAAAGCTAGAATATTGGTTAAGCTAGCAAACCGGCCACAGTAGGGATCCAAAGGAGGGAAAATAGGGATCCAAAGGGGGGGCCATCTGCAAAAGAGCCATGTGCAACAATGGGCTAAAAAGACCCTAAGGTTCAGCCCATTAAGACTTCCAAAATGCTAAGGTTCCAAAATTCAAAGGTTGTGTCCAAAGGTCAACCATGGGGGGCATTGGATGCTTTGTGTGTGTCCCAAAAGTCTTTTCAAATCCCTACATAGGAGAGGGCAAGCCTAGCTTGTAGGGTATGAGAGAGAAAGCCACACACACACACACACACAAGCTCCCTTTACACAAAGGGAATGAGGGACACATGTCAGCTCCCTAGGCAAGATGCCCACAAGGTGTACCCAATTCCTATTGGATGGCCTTGGAGGTGGACCAATGAGAATTAGGCTAGAGTAAATCTAGTTTAATTAATTTAAAAACACTTAATAAAAGAACCAATGAGAATTAAGTCCTCTAGAAGACTATTGGACAGTCTCCCAAGGGGTCCAATGAGCATTTAGTAGCCCAATAGCTTGCCTGATTCCTATTGGCTAGGACGCAAAGGGGGGGTCGAATGAGAGTTTAGTTGAATTATTAAATTACCTAAATCTCTCACAAAAGGGGAAAGGGGGACACATGTCAGAAGGCTATCACTTATGCTGCTTAATTGTCATTGGCTAGCCCTAGGGAGATCCAATGAGATGACAGCAAGAGAAAATAGCAAGGGGGCTCGCCCAAGAGAGAGAGGGGGTTGATTTTTGCAAGGCATTAACACACACACACACACACTCTCACACAGTCTATGTGAGAAGCAAGAAAAAGACTATCTCTTCCCAAGATTTAATGGAGAGCTCATCACCTACTCCAAGCTTGTGAGATAGAAGCCTACATCGACACACTCGTGGCATGTGGATGCAAATCCAACCAAGAGCCAAGCTCCAATGCATGCCCATCTCCTCTACCAAGCTAATTACTAAGCTAAGCTATGCTAATATGAGTGATTATGTGAGGAGATGTACATCTTTCTCGTAGGACTACTCCTTCTTCCTCTCAATCTACTCTCATACCCTGCTAGCTCTCACCATCTACTCTCATATCCTGCTATCTCTCACCATCTTTGAAGGTGTGTGAGGTCTTGGGTCTAAGACCGGGGATAATTGATGTTGTGTTTGCTAAGTGTTTTGCTTAGTTCATGAAGCTTTCATCTTGATTGCACTAGCTAGTCTTGAAGGAACACAAAGAATTGTATTGTACAATGTCTCTCTTGATGGGAGAACCCATAATACAAAGCCTTTTGGAGGGGGACCGGCTCCATGCAAATCCGGTCCTTAACTGTTGTCAATAGCTTAATTTCTCTCTCTTTTGAAAGTATTGTTCATGCTATCTAACTAGGTGTTATGATTTTTGTTGCTCTCTCCACCCAAGCACTCTTGCAATTCTCATTAGGAATCTATTCTAATGAAATTCCCACTATGTTCATGCTAATTTCCGCTACACACAAATTTTTAGGCTATTAAATGCTACAATGGTATGTGATCACAAGGTTTCTCTTTTCTTTCTCAAGAAGGGAGGTCCTCAAGTTAGCTATAAATGGTTGGTACTATTAATTGCCTGTGAGTAAGTAGAATAGGGATTTTTCAGCCTTGCAGTGCGCCTGCCTTCGTGCAGTTAACGGGGCATCACCGTCGAGAGCTATGCTCTTAATAGTGGAGTCCTACATGGCTACGGCTTAACCACTATTGAGCTATTAGAAGCTTGACAGGAGCCGGTGCTGTTTTGGTGTTGAAAGACCCTCTCTTCTATTCCTTGCAATTAATGGTATTCGAGCCACGTGTACAATAGCTTGAGTGCTTTTTCTAAAGGGGTAAAGAGGAGTAGCAACTAGGGCTTGAAGTGCCAAAGTACACCTAAAAAGTTACACCTAAAAGTTGTTAGAATGGCTGACAATAGTAAAGAGAGTGAAATTAATGTTGATAACTTGGATTTTGCTAATGAGAAAGCTACTAATGATGCTCTGGTGCTTGTTAACTATCTTGTTTCTAGGCTTCAACAAGCCATGGGCAATCCATCTCTCCAAAGTGAAGTGCAACGGCAGCTTCGTGCTCATGGGATTCTCCAAGCTCACCACCATGATGAGAGAACACCTAGGAAGCCTCCTTGTGAGACTTCCAAAAGAGGTCTCTCTCCAATTCGGGAAGAAGAAGAGAATCCATACGAAGGGCTCAAGAATTTACTTCTTGATGATGCATCTCCTTCCCAAAGGAGAACTCAAGAGCCTCCACTGAAGGAACGAGAAAGAAGTGAGTCTCCCGCCACCTCGACGGAGATGGATCCACGAAGACGACGAGCTAAACGCTCTGCATCACCACCAAAGCGGAGAAGACCATTGCACCCTTCTCCACACCATATTTCAAAGAGGGATGATAAAAAGCAAGAGAAGAAAAAGGCGAGAAAGAGGACACCCTCTTCTCCATCTTCTTCATCCTCTTCCTCTTATGAAAGTGATGGTGAAGATGACGAAGATCAAGACAAGAAAAAGGCGAGAAAGAGGTCACCCTCTTCTCCACCTTCCTCAAATTCTTCACCTTGTGAAGAAAGTGATGGTGCAAATTTTGAACCATCAAAAAGAAGAGGCCATAGGAAATCCTATGCCGCGTGGAAGAGGTCGTCCAAGCTCAAGAAGTTCAAAGAGGGAGGGAAGAGCATCTCTTTCCTTACCTATAATGGCACCTTTGGTGCTACGAACAAAGTCTTGGCCTTTATCCAACAATTTGATGCGACGTTTGGAGATGAGGGCTTCGCGAAGTCCTCTAAGCTACGCCATGTAGCTATGCACTTTCAAAAGTCCACCAGGCAATGGTGGTCTAGCCTACGAGCCAACGGTGAAGCTCCGCGAAGATGGAAAGCTTTAAGAGCTTCCATTATGAAGCAGTTTTTGGCCACCGATGCCAAAGACAAAGTACTCACTGAATGGCGAAGCTTAAATATCTCTCCCTATGAATCCATCCACAATTATTAAGACAAGTTTTGGGACCTACAACTCAAAGCCACTGTCTTCAAAAAGTTGGATTTTGGAGAGAAAAAGCAACAATTTTGTGCGGGCTTAACCGAAGAAATAGCAGAGTATGTCAACTCCCAAAGGCCACGTACCATATCGGCGGTAAAACACCATACTATGGTGGCCTCTTGAATCAATTTCCAAACAGGGGGCTAGAAGAAATAATAAGCCCCCAAAAAACAAGGGTTCCAATGAGCCTAAGGGGAAGGACAATGTCCAAAAGTCTCCTAAGGGCAACTCCAACAAAGCTAAAGAGAAGTGAGTTTACAAAGGTAAAAACAAACTCTCTCTTGAAGATCTTGAGCGTTATCACAAGGATAACCGGTGTTTCAAGTGCGGCGAACAAGGGCAATGCTACCGCGCTTGTCCCCAAAAGAACAACCGCCAAGATCCTCCTAGAGCTTCCTTGGTTGAAATCCAAGAGGAGGAGACTCACCAAACTCACCACAAAGGATCTCCTCTATGCCATGCTTGGGGAAAGGTAAGAGAACATGATGCTTTTATTCTCTTTGACCCTGGTTCTACTTACAACTTTATATCTATAGAGTTGGCCACCAAGATAGGCATACAAGCCTACGAGATGGGAGATGTCCTACCCGTAGACAATTCTTTCAAGGAGCAAGAAGCTTCAGTCACTCCCTCAATCAGGAAATTGAGGATTCATGTTCAAAGCTATGTGGACAAAGAGGACTTCTTTATCTCTCCTCTCAAGCATGAGGATGTAATCCTAGGGGCACCATGGTTTGACCGCTTGGCTGCCAATGTTAAATTCCCTAAAAGGAGAATCTCCTTTAAGTTTAGGGAAAAAGACATGTGTATAGATGCTAAGGAAATGGGTAACACTATCCCCATTGTACATACACCAGCTTTCAACAAGTCAATAAAGAGCTCTATTTCCGTGTACATGATTTTTGTTAAAAATTCTCAAAATGAACCTAATGCTTTAGCAAAAGAAAATAAAAGCAACCAAAAGGAATTAGAGTTATCCAATTTTCTCAAGGGGTTTCAAGATGTTTTTATTGACGACATCCCTTGTGAGCTACCTCTTAAATGAGGTAATGATGACCATGCAATTGAAGTTCTTCCAGGAAGTTCACCGCCTAACAAACCTCCTTATAGATTTTCTCAAGCTCAACAAGAGGAGATTATGTGGCAAGTGCATGAGTTAGTTGACAAGGGCATGGTTAGGCCTAGCTCATCTCCATTTTGCTCACCTGTGCTATTAGTGCAAAAGAAAGACGGCACATATCGTATGTGTGTCGACTATAGAGCACTAAATAGGATCACTATCAAAAATAGGTTTCCCGTTCCACGGGTAGAAGACCTATTTGATAAGCTACAAGGATCGACCTACTTCAGTAGGATTGACCTAAAAAGTGGCTATCATCAAATAAGGATAGTTGATCAAGACATTGTAAAGACCGCATTTCGCACCACATTTGGTCTTTATGAATACATTGTCATGCCTGGCTTGACCAATGCACCAGCCACATTCAACCGCTTGATGGAGAAGCTGTTCAGACCTCATCAAACTTTCACTGGAGTGTTCTTTGATGATATTATCATCTACTGTAATTTATTAGATGAACACAAGCAACACCTCCAGGTAATATTTCAAGTTTTAAGAGAGAATAAACTTTATGTTAATCGAAAGAAAAGTGAATTTTTCTTGCAAGAGATTCAATATTTAGGTCACATTATCTCTCAAGATGGCATCCAAATGGATCCATCAAAGTTAGAGGTAATAAAAGGATGGCCTAAACCAAGGAATCTTCATGAACTAAGAAGCTTTATAGGTATGTGTGCATACTATAGACGCTTCATAGAAAAGTTCTCACAAATTGCGGGACCATTACATGACCTAACAAAGAAAATCGTTAGGTATACATGGTCTAATAAGGAGAACAATGCTTTCGAAAAGGTTATCTCTCAACCTGTGCTTACACTACCGGATCTCTCAAAACCATTTGAGGTCCAATGTGATGCTTGTGGTGATTGCCTTGGAGTTGTTTTGCTCCAAGAAGGGCACGCCATAGGCTATGAAAGTCGAAGGCTCGACCCTGTTGAGCAAGCTCTAGGCATATATGAAAAGGAACTCCTTGCAGTTCTACATGCCTTAGACTCATGGACACACTATTTATTGGGGACTCCTTTCATTCTGCGAACGGATCACCAAAGTCTTAAGTACTTCATGACGCAGACCAAGCTCTCCGACAAACAAATGAGGTGGGCAAATTTCCTTTCGCAATTTCATTTTCATATTGCTCACATTGCTGGCAAGCATAATCCAGTAGTTGATGCACTCTCAAGACGGCCGAGAGTGAATGCAGTTTCCATAGCAACTCACAATGATCTATCTTCAATGATAGATGAGTATGCTATTGATCCTGATTTTAGAGATGTGATTTCAGCCCTTGCATTAAGGAAGAAAGAAGAACCATTTACTTTACAAGATGGTTATCTTCTCTATGGCAATAGACTATGCGTTACTAACTCACTACGTGAGAAAGTAATGTATGAACTTGTCTGAGAGAATTCATGCTAGCTCGTTGGCTGCTAAAGGGGGAAGAAGAAAGATTTCATTATATGATGCGTGTGTTAACGATGTCTTAAACTCGTATATACAATGTGCAAAGCGTTTGGGTTCTTGACAGGTTGTTATATCGGCACGGGTCCCACACCTGGATCTATGCTGTCAAGATTTGAGAGACAACAAAATCCAAGTCTAGCTGTCATTGCAAGGGTGGTGCAAGGAGTCGTCGCCGGGGCAGGCACCCAAATGTATGAAGAGCCCACACTACATGGTGACAAGGAAATCATGCAACGAAAGAAGAGAGAGACAAGAAAAGCTATTAGTCCTCATCGTTCAGAATATGTAATGGAGTGAAAACAACGCAAAGTTCATGGTCGTCCACGTCATATCAGATTTGAAACCATGGAGTCAAGCAATAGTGAAGAAGAAGAGATTGAAAAAGACTACATGCCTGAAAATGAACATTTGACATTCAACACAGAGCAGTCAATCTATGTAGAGGAACATGATGTTCCACGTGAACAATGGGCCTTGCGCAGAATGCCCATTCATTGTAATAGGAAGTGTTTTGGTGTTGTGGGTAGGAAAAATTGTGGTAACACTCTTACATGGTACAGGTTTGGTCGCGCAATGCTTTTGGTCAGAAAGATGCTACAAAGACAAAACCATACAGCAATGGCTATGGTTTTGCAATCATGATGTGGAGCACACAAACTCAGTCAAAAATCAGGTTGAAGGAGGTACCAATAGCCCCTATGATCTGGTCCATTGAAAGGGGGACAAAAGTCTCAAGAGAAGAGCTCGCTAGTCTTACAATGGTAGGTTTTCAAGTGGCTGGTATTAGCACACCAAAGTACAAGGAAAATAGGGTTTCTTCATTATGTGGAGAAGGAGGTTCAAGTAGTAGGCGATGAAAGTGGAGGCATGGTATTTCAAAAGAAGCACAAAAAAGGGTTGAAGTAACTGTAGTGATGGCTGGAACCTCCTTAGAGGAATTCTCTCTATAATTTAAAAGAAACATGTTGTGTTTCATATACTTACTAAAAGCTGTTATGATGTTCATATCAAAGGTGAGCCAAGTTGTACATGTCCAAATTTCCAGAAAAGGATGATACCTCAAAAGTCATTCATTGCTTGTAAGCACATGTATTATGTGTATGTGCATGTCTTGGGTCTGCAACCTAAGGAGCACATGGTAATAGATCAACCCACACTGAGTGCGATGGATGTTGCATTCATACTTAGTCAACCCCGTATTTCAATCCCCCTACTATGAACCCTTTACTTTCTACATCAAAAATAGGCAACCCCATTTTGCCCCTCGCTCTATTTAGTGAAGTAGTACGCTCTCAGGTTTTTGATCACACACTATTGGCATGGTAATGTTTATTTTGTTTAATAATGCAAAAACTTATGTGTGACACTTATTGTGTTGATAATCCGTTGTTCTTTTGTGTATAAACTTACCGGGTGGTTTTGGACATTGTTTAGAACATGTATATTTGCTCTAGAAAACGACTCTAAAAAGCACATACCAAAGGGGGGGCCATCTGTAAAAGAGCCATGTGCAACAATGGGCTAAAAATACCATAAGGTTCAGCCCATTAAGACTTCCAAAATGCTAAGGTTCCAAAATTTAAAGGTTGTGTCCAAAGGTCAACCATGGGGGGAATTGGATGCTTTGTGTGTGTCCCAAAAGTCTTTTCAAATCCCTACATAGCAGGGGGCGAGCCTAGCTTGTAGGGGATGAGAGAGAAAGCCACACACACACACACACACACACACACACACACACACACACACACACACACACACACACACACACACACACACACACACACACACACACACACACACACACACACACACACACACACACACACAAGCTCCCTTTACACAAAGGGAATGAGGGACACATGTCAGCTCCCTAGGCCAGATGCCCACAAGGTGTACCCAATTCCTATTGGATGGCCTTGGAGGTGGACCAATGAGAATTAGGCTAGAGTAAATCTAGTTTAATTAATTTAAAAACACTTAATAAAAGAACCAATGAGAATTAAGTCCTCTAGAAGACTATTGGACAGTCTCCCAAGGGGTCCAATGAGCATTCAACAGCCCAATGGCTTGCCTGATTCCTATTGGCCAGGAGGCAAAGGGGTCCAATGAGAGTTTAGTTGAATTATTAAATTACCTAAAGCTCTCACAAAAGGGGAAAGGGGGACACATGTCAGAAGGCTATCACTTATGCTGCTTAATAGTCATTGGCTAGCCTTGGGGAGGTCCAATGGGGAGATAGCAAGAGCAAATAGCAGGAGGGCTCGCCCAAGAGAGAGAGGGGGCTGATTTTTGCAAGGCATTATCACACACACACTCACACCATCTCATGTGTGAAGTAAAGAAGACTATCTCTTCCCAAGCTTTAATGGAGAGCTCATCACCTACTCCAAGCTTGTGAGATAGAATCCTACATCGACATACTCTTGGCATGTGGATGCAAATCCAACCAAGATCCAAGCTTCAATGCATGCTCATCTCCTCTACCAAGCTAATTACTAAGGTAAGCTATGCTAATATGAGTGATTATGTGAGGAGATGTACATATTTCTCGTAAGATACTCCTTCTTCCTCTCAATCTACTCTCATACCCTGCTAGCTCTCACCATCTTCGAAGGTGTGTGAGGTCTTGGGTCTGAGACCGGGGATAATTGATGTTGTGTTTGCTAAGTGTTTTGCTTAGTGCATGAAGCTTTCATCTTCATTGCACTAGCTAGTCTTGAAGGAACACAAAGAATTGTATTGTACAATGTCTCTCTTGATGGGAGAAACCATTATACAAAGCCTTTTGGAGGGGGACCGGATCCATGCAAATCCGGTCCTCAACTGTTGTCAATAGCTTAATTTCTCTCTCTTTTGAAAGTATTGTTCATGCTATCTAACTAGGTGTTATGATTTTTGTTGCTCTCTCCACCCAAGCACTCTTGTAATTCTAATTAGGAATCTATTCTAATGAAATGCCCACTATGTTCATGCTAATTTCCGCTACACACAAGTTTTTAGGCCATTAAATGTTACATTTATTCTAAAGCTAGCTGTCTTTTGAATGTAAAAAGTCCAATTATGTCTTATTTTTTATGATAAAACAACTACACACACATCCTAAACGTAAGGTTTTCTCATTCTATGAGGAAACCGGGATGCTGGCTTTGGAATCTAATACTGAAACTTAGTTCTATGATGGACCCAGAGTCTATAATCCCTTGACTGGTTAACTGGTGTTAGGTGGTCCTTCACTAGATTATGTTTCTAGTCTCCTGCTCACAGCTATTATAGTCTTTGACTTTGCCGGTTTAAGATTTGCAGGCCCAATCTACAGGAACTGATGATATTGTTTATACATTTCCTTTGAGGACCAAAAAACTTTTAGAATGACAACCCGCATGAGTGTTAAACACAACCCCGAGTATCATACAAAGATTCTTGAACAGATTAAGTTGTACCTTAAAGACCATAGACCAAAAAATGCCTTGGCAATTAGAACCCGACCTTTCCTTGCTAGGAAGGCCAAAGATTGTATTACCTACTACAAAAAGTAGTCATAATCTTACTAGACTTTTTTGGATATATTGTAGACCCTTGCTCTTTCACAAGGATTGGTGTTGGGTTAAAGGCCCGTGTGCCCGGCTGCTCGTTGTTCAGCCGCCCATGTACAGCCATTCATTTACTCATTCATAATAACTATACTCCCAACTACACATTGTAGTGTGAGTACCGCCCCGCCACACACTGTGTCTATCTCCTTCTTCGTGTTGGCTCTCTGTGTGTGTGCTCTCCGATCCCAACAAGTGGTATCAGAGCTTGGTAGTGAGAGCATTGAGAGCTTCATCATCATTGTTGAGTGCGTTGAAACTTGCTGCTGTTTCATTGCCGTTTTTCGATTTCGCGCACGCGCGCATTTCCAAAGAGCAGAAGGTTTTTCTGAGCTTGGCATTGGAAGGTTCAGCACTCTGCGAGTATTTTCACCAGGCGTCTTGGGTTTTAACCCCCCTTTCGGAGCCATTCGTGCCATTAGAAATCCCATCCGAGCTACAGACTAGGAGCTACGTTTTTCATCTCTCTTTGGTAGTTTTCTGCTGCCAGAGCTTCCATAGCCATTACAGGTGCCATTGTTGTAGTGTCTTCCACTTACGTGAGCCCACAGCTCATTTGAGAGTGTGTAGCCTCTTCTTGGAGTGGCCTCATACACACAGATAGAGTGGGAGTTTGGCGACATTGTCTTCTTCGACTACAGGTACAGGTACAGGTGTAGGTACAGGTACAGGTACGGGTACAGGTTACAGGTTACAGGGAGCTTTGGATACAGGTTTCTTCTGTGGTTACAAAACATGTATTTTGACTGTGGGACAGCCATGCATATGGTTGTGGTTTGAGTGGGAGCTTCTACTCTTCTGGGCAGTCTGTTTATGCGTGTTCTTGAGGTACAGGTTGACATCATCTATGTATGTTGATGGATGTGGATATGGCAGTTTGACAGACACTCTTTATGCATGATATTGTGGAGATTTGGTTCACTTATACATAGAGCGGGTTTGCTCTTGCTTGCAGTGTTGCGGTTTGAGTACGGACAGGTACTTGGTTGACAATAGAGATTGGACTTCGTTGAGCTTGTGCATTGGTTATATGCTCACTTGGATCCATTTATGCTCACGGATTTGTGTAAGCTTGGTCAGCTTATGTCTCTATTGTGGTCAGCTTATGTCTCTATTGTGGTTATTCAGACATGGAGTATGTTTATGCCTCTATGACAGCTCATTGTTGATGCATTTTGTGGCACGGTTTGCCTAGGCCGGTTGAGTTACAGGTGTCACGGGTTTATGCATTTGTTTGTGGATTTCTACGTACGTTTTTTGACCATATTATGGGCTGATTTATACTCTATGCGTTTGCTCTTTGATTGAGCAGCAGGTGTTGTCAGATTTGCAACACTACTTTGTTGTGGCAGTTTGTTGGTTGGTTACAGGTTTCTCATTGTTGCATTCTTGTTGTAATGGGCACTAAAGAGGACACAGTTTCCAATATTGAGAAGTTGGATGGTGCTAACTTCTCATATTGGAAAGATAAGATTTGGGATGTCTTGGTGCAGAAGAAACAGATTCGACCTCTAAAGTTGCAGGGAATTAAGCCAGAGAACATGGAGAGGGATGATTGGGAGGAGTTGGATGAGATGTGCAGGTTTACAATTAGGCTTTCCCTTTCAAAGTCTGTTTATTACAATGTGAAAGATGCACAGGGTGGAGCTTATGAGCTATGGCAGCGGATTTGCGATATGTATGATAAGCATTCGGCTGCTTCTATGGTGTATTGGCTTAAAAAGCTTATTGATTTGCGAATGGAGGAAGGTGCTTCCATGAATGCGCATTTGAATGAGTTCAATACAATTTTCAGCCAACTTGCTACGCAGGAAATTACGTTTGAGGACAATGTAAAAGCTATGTTTTTACTTGTCACGTTGCCTGAGTCATGGGACACATTTAGGACAGCCATAAGTAACTTGGTTCCTGCGGATGAATTGACAAGTACTAATGTGGAGTCTAGTCTTCTCACGGAAGAGATTAATCGAAAGAATAATGCAGGTAGTAAGTCTTCTAGTGCAATGGTTGTCAGAGGCAGGACTATGGACAAGTATAAGTCCAACAGGGGTAAATCTAGAAGCAAGTCCCGTGCAGGCACAAGTAAAAAGGATGTGGAATGTTTTCATTGTGGTAAAAAAGGCCATTTCAAAAAGGATTGCTACAAGTGGAAAAGGGAAAATGGAAATGGTAAGAAGAAAGACTATGATGCTAAGGACAAGCCTAAGTCCAATGTCAAGATTGAGGAGTTAAATGCAACACAGGGAGAGTGTAGCTCTCAAGATGACCATGTATGTGCACCGACTAGTGCTACTAGTGAAGAGCTTGGTGATGTGTTGCTTGCATCCTATTTTGATGACGCTTTTCTTCTCACTCATGAGCGTAGTATGCCTATGGATTGGGTCATTGACAGTGGTGCTTCTTTTCACGTTACGCCTCATAGGTCGTGGTTTCATGACTATGATGCTTCGAGCACAGGTACTGTCAGGATTGCCGATGGGCGTTCTATGCAGATTCATGGCATTGGGGATATTCATTTGGCTATGCCAAACTCTACTACGTTTGTCTTGCAGCGTGTGCGTCATGTGCCGGCTCTTGCAAAAAGCTTGATTAGTGTGGGTCAGTTGGATTCACTTGGTTTCAATGTATCTTTTGGTGATGGAGGTTGGAAGATCACTAAGGGCAGCCTTGTTTTGGTTAAAGGTGCTAAGAGGAATACGTTGTATTCCCTTTGTGTAGCTAGTGTGGCTGATCACATTGTGGGGATCACTGAGCAACCTCCTGCTTCTTTATGGCATCAGCGTTTGGGGCATATGTCACTGAAAGGTTTGAAGTTGTTGGCACGTGCGGATTACATTCCCGTTTCAGATTTTGGTGGTTTTGAGTTTTGTGAGCATTGCCTTTATGGTCGACATGCTCGGTCTTCTCATAAGAAGAGTGTTCCACACAGATCTTTGGAAAAGCTAGCTTTGGTGCATAGTGATGTATGTGGGCCGATGCCCAATGCTTCTCTTGGAGGTGCTATGTACTTTGTTACGTTCATTGATGATGCTAGCAGGAAGGTATGGGCATACCCCATTCGTAAGAAGGATATGGTGTTTGATATATTTAAGCAATGGTTGGCTCTTGTTGAGAACCAATCAGGTTGTAAGTTGAAGTGCTTACGTACGGACAATGGGGGTGAATTTATGTCTCATGCTTTCACAACATTATGTGTTGAGAAGGGTATACGGCGCGAGCTTAGTGCTCCCTATACACCTCCTCAAAATGGTGTGGCAGAGCACATGAATAGGACTATACAGGAAAAAGTCCGTAGTATGCTTTCTATGGTTGGTTTGTCAAATGGATTTTGGGCTGAAGCTGTTGCCACTTCTGTGCATTTGATAAATCGTTCACCTAGTGTTCCTTTGGGCTTCAAAGTGCCTGAAGAGGTATGGACAGGTTTGACACCTTCGTATGGTCACCTTCGTGTTTTTGGCTGTGAAGCTTATGTACATGTACCTAAGGCAAAACGCAGCAAATTGGATCCAAAGAGCAAGAGATGTATCTTCTTGGGTTATGGTAGCTCTGGTGAGATGGGTTATCGATTGTGGGATCCTATTGACAAGAAGATTGTGCGCAGTCATGATGTTGTTTTTCATGAGGACTCTATGTATAGAGCATCACCGCGAACGGTTGAGGTTCGGCGTGTGATATTTGAGGAGGATGGTCATCGGTATGATGGTCCCATGGCTGCTCGTGGGCAGCCCATTGACCCTCAAGTGGGAGATCAGCCCTTGTTGGGAGATCATGTAGATGTGGGACAGCCAGATCAGCCCTTGTTGGGAGATCATGTAGATGTGGGACAGCCAGATCAGCCCTTGTTGGGAGATCATGTAGATGTGGGACAGCCAGATGCACCTCCTGCACAGTCTTTGAGGCGTTCAGAGCGGCGTGCAAGACCATCAGCCCTTGTTGGGAGATCATGTAGATGTGGGACAGCCAGATCAGCCCTTGTTGGGAGATCATGTAGATGTGGGACAGCCAGATGCACCTCCTGCACAATCTTTGAGGCGTTCAGAGCGGCGTGCAAGACAGCCTCAGCGTTTTGTGCCTTCTATGGATTATGTATTGTTGACTGATTGCGGGGAGCCATCATGTTATGATGAGGCCATGTCTAGTGTTGACAAGCTCAAGTGGGAGCAGGCTATGCAGTCAGGGATGGATTCGTTGATCCAAAATGAAACGTGGGAGCTTACTCCTTTGCCAAAGGGTAAGAAGGCACTACCATGCAAGTGGGTTTACAAGATAAAATTGTGTTCAATGGATGCAAAGCCTAGGTACAAAGCAAGGCTTGTGGCTAAAGGATTCAAGCAACAGAAGGGCATTGATTTTGACGAGATCTTCTCCCCAGTGGTGAAGATGTCTACTTTGCGTATGTTGTTTGCCTTGGTAGCTACAGAAGACATGGAGTTGAAGCAAATGGATGTAAAGACAACTTTCTTACATCCGGACTTGCACGAGGATTTGTACATGGAGCAACCAAGTGGGTTTGTTATTCATGGTTCAAAGAAGATGGTATGCCAGCTTCTTAAGACCTTGTATGGGCTGAAGCAATCATCTCGTGAATGGTATCGTAAGTTTGATGCATTCATCAGTTCATTGGGTTATGTACGCAGTTATGAGGACCCATGCCTCTATACTAGCAAGGCTGCAGATGGTAGTCTTATTGTTTTGGTTTTGTATGTGGATGACATGCTGATCGCAGGGAAGTGTATTTCTGATGTGGATGCCTTGAAACATAGGCTACATGAGACCTTTTCCATGAAGGATCTTGGGGATGCCAGTCATATTTTGGGTATGCGGATCACTCGTGATCGTTCTCGCAAGATGCTCTTTCTTAGTCAGAAAGAGTACATTGACAGGGTGCTTGAGCGTTTTCATATGGAAGGGGGGAAGGCCATTAGTACCCCGTTGCCTCCATATGTAAAACTCAGCCATGATGACTGCCCTCAGACAGATTTGGAGACTACAGAGATGTCTCAGATTCCCTATGCGTCAGCTGTTGGTTCCTTGATGTATGCCATGGTGGCTACGCGTCCAGATCTTGCTCATGCAGTTGGTGTGGTTAGCAGGTACATGTCTAACCCGGGCAAGCGTCATTGGGATGCAGTGAGAGGTATTCTCAGATACTTGAGAGGGACTTCAGAGTTGTCCCTATGTTATGGTGAGAAGGATATGTCTGTTTGCGGATATACATATTCAGACTATGCAGGGTCAGTGGACTCGAGGAAGTCTACTAGCGGCTATGTGTTCACAGTTGCAGGTGGACTGGTTTCGTGGGCATCACGTTTACAGCCATGCGTTGCTTTGAGCACTACAGAGGCTGAATATATGGCTGCCACTGAGGCTGCCAAGGAGTCCGTATGGCTCTCACGACTAGTGGGAGATCTTGGTATGGCTGGTGATGCTCCGATTCTACATTGTGATAGTCAGAGTGCCATAGCGTTGGCACGGAATCCTGTCTTCCATGCGAAGACAAAGCACATTGAGGTGAGGTATCACTTCATACGAGAGGTGCTAGAGGACAAGCGCATAGAGCTTGTCAAGGTACACACTGACGATAACCCTGCTGATCTACTCACGAAGTCGTTAGCCTCACAGCGGTTTGCACACTGCAGATCGCTGATGGGTATGGCTTGACTTCTTTTGCTGTACTTTGGCCACTTTAAAGGCACACTGCCTTTAAGTGGGAGATTGTTGGGTTAAAGGCCCGTGTGCCCGGCTGCCCGTTGTTCAGCCGCCCATGTACAGCCATTCATTTACTCATTCATAATAACTATACTCCCAACTACACATTGTAGTGTGAGTACCGCCCCGCCACACACTGTGTCTATCTCCTTCTTCGTGTTGGCTCTCTGTGTGTGTGCTCTCCGATCCCAACAATTGGAATTGACCTTTGAGCCCCTCTCTGTGGCCACATCTCTTGTCCTCAGATGTATTAACAGCTTGGATGTCTCTCAACTAATATATGACTCGGCTCCTACATCAGACAAGAAAATGTCTATCTTACACATGTTATTGTTTAATGATTGGGTCAAAGTTCTGGCTACCTTAGACAAAGACTCCAAGGAAGGGGTGAATTTGATTTCTCAGTACATAGCCCAACTTCCCATACTCTCTATACAATACCAACATGAGATTTCTCTATTTTCTTCTTCTGGGGTGGATCTATCTAACTTTTTTGAAGAAATTATGTGGCCTCAATCCTTCTTTTATTAGTACCCTAGCTACACCTGTTATCCCACAAACTGGTGGTATCTTTAGTAGGGATAGTGAAACTCTGGAAGATGTCAAATAATTTCAGAGTATTCTTTGTTCCCTCAATGAATCCAAATTTTTAGAAACGGTGCCAAAAATCTCTAAAGTTTTTCCTTTCTTACCCGTTAGACAGATTGAAAGTGAGTCTTTTGGGGTGGACCATCAGCTTTGGGTCATACACAACAAAGCTTTCTTAGCACCTATTTTAAGTGAAACCTGGGTTTACCTTGCCAACCTCCCAGCCTCCACTGTCAAGGATTGCAGACTCAAGATCTTAAAAGGTGGACAATTCCTTGACAAAGGAGAACTGATCAAAGCCCCCTTCAACCTCAATCTCATTGACCACTCTAATTGCCCTTCCAATACTGGCCTCTACATTCGTACAAAAGAGAACATGGAGTTTTCTAAAAGCAACCCATACTTCTACACAAAATCCATTGAAAATGTTTTTCAGCCTTATGTTAAATGTGCCTGCAGATTTCTTGACACTAAAGCCTCTTGTGAATCCAACATCATGTGGTTTCATCATGCCATTTGGTTTATTCTCAACCATCTTGACCTACTCTTCCCTGAAAAGCCCATGGATTTTCACCTCTCTCTTATTTTCTCCTGATTGGGTGGCCAAGCTAAATAGATCATAATTGATCAGATTGCCTTTAATGTCCTTCGTGGGTTAATGCTGGATATCTTGAAAGAACTGAAATCTGATGAACCTAGAATCTACCTAACTACTTATGCCAACTACAAAGGTGTAAAGATCATCACTAGATTACTCGAGCCTTGTATTGATGAAGACGATTCCCCTCCTCTTAAGAGACCCAATTCTCTTACTACTCCCAACTCTTTCACTTCCTTCTTAACTCCTAATTCTTCCTCTAAACCGGGGTAAATCTTGTAGCTACACTAGGGGAAGAGGCAGAAACTCCCCCATCAGGAATTTTCTTGAAATGCAATCCTTGGTTAAATTGCAGGTTGGGGGGAGCCCTTGCGGGTGAAAGGTCCTCCACAAAATAGCTCAAAATCAAGGCTTTATCTATGTACACTATCTTTCCACAATGAACTTCTCGATTAGATACAACCTAAATCTCTTCTTTGTGAGTGCTTTGACCTATTTTTTTGGCAATCACAAGCTGCTCAATAATGTACTCATTGGTTGGGTATACCAACAGCCCATAAAGAACTTGGTCTACAGTAATGATTCTCTTTGACAGGAGTTAGTTCCCGAATGTACATGTAGGTAGTTTTCCACATTTTGCAAAAACTTTAATACATATGGCTTGCATGTTTGTACTTGTGATCTTAGTATCATTGGTAATGTTAAAGTACAAAGAATCTTGGCCAAAGGGCTCAATCACATATATAACTTTCTCAAAAACCCTTATCTTGCTCTATCAGCCTTACTTAGCTGTTTAACTGACCTTGTCAGTTCTCCTACCAGACTTAACAAAAATTATGGAGGAACGTTTCTTTCAGAAAATCCTACAAATTGTTAGAAAATGGTTATCCTCTGATAACTTCTGGCTAACACCACAACTTGCTCTTGAGGTTAACAAAGTAGCTAATAATTGGTTCATGGTTGGGTTGGATAAAATCTCTATTTGTCCCACTATCATATGCAAATACCTAGCTTGAAGAGTTGCTCATTTTTGACTTTCTGGGAAGGAATTCATTTGAATCAACACTTCCTTACAAACAATCACCAATAATATCTCGAGACATTTAGCTGAGAATCTAGGCTATATTCTACAAGACACTAAACTACCAATACTTTTTCCCACCTATAAAATACATAAACACAAATTCAGATGGATATCTGATGCTTCGAATGGCATCTTTACTGATATCACCAAAGATATCACTCTATGCCTTGACCTAATATTTCTTGAGTTTGAGCTAATTTTTACCTTTAAGCAAAAAGTTTTCCATGACTTTTTACAAATACAATACAACCCCTTCTGGATAGCAAAAAACTCTACAAAAGTCTCTCTTAACCTCCCTAAACTAATCTTCCATATTTTTTCAGCAGATATTACTCAGTGCTATGAAAAACTTCCTCTAGAATGTGATCTTGGCCTTAAGAATATTCTAAACAAGGGTTATTAAAATGGCTTTTTCCAATGCGAGAAAAAAAGTCTTTCCTACATATCACTCTCCAATAAACCTAGATAGATTAAAAAAATTATTCCGTACATCCCTTACACTGCAACGAAGAGAAGCTTGGTCTCTACATTTCATGGTTACTTTTTGATAACTGCACTATCCTCTCTGAAGGACATTGTTTTAACCAATGCTTGGGCATCCCTATGGGATTGTCCTGCTCTCCACTAATGTGTAATATTTACTTAGCCTTCTTCGAGTACAAATGGTTTCTCAGAGCCATGAAAAGTGGAGATAAAAATCTTTCTCTATTTGGACACACTTACATATATATGGATGACGTGCTGAACATCAACAATAAGGCCTTCCCTGAGGAAATCCGCCACATATATCCTGACTGCCTAAAAGTTGAACCAACTTCTCAACACGAGTTCGCAACATCATATGGGGATTTTTGTACTTCAGTGCAATTCCTTAACTTTCTATCTCCCTTCATATCCCTGTGTAGGAGAATACATCCAGAAATTAGTTTGGAATAGAGATCTTCTAAAATTACCACCTTTGGAGTTCATTAAGAGGAATAACAATAGACCTCACAAAGCTGCTTTGAGCACCTGTATCAGCCTGTTATATTTTATCATCTACTCTTTCTCTAACTACTTCGTTTCCTGGGAAGAGATAAACATACTCATAAAAAAGTACTGCCTTAATGGTTTTAGTAAAAAAGAAATAGTCTGTCAAATTCTACTATCTCTTACCCAACATAATTGGCCTGGGTCACACTTTGACCATAAAAAACTCATTTCTCTTATAAGGTAGTAGGCCCATTCACAATGGGCCTACTATCGACCCATTGTGTTTGGTGCCTGGGACAAGGCGTGCACACACACACACACACACACACACACACACACACACACACACACACACACACACACACACACACACACACACACACACACACACACACACACACACACACACACACACACACACACACACACACACACACACACACACACACACACATTATTACTTTAGAGTCCCTAGCTTATTTTTGACACATTACTCTTAAAATTTCACTATATTAGGGTCCACACCATGGGACTTGGCCCGTCTGTAACACAGGTAATACGCTTTTCTTGGGTGGTTTACTACCGTATGGCAAAACCGGCCATGAAGACGCTAGGGTAATTTCCTCTGCAATGTAGGCGGCCTCGTTGTCTCAGAAGGGAGGTCGCTCCACTCATGTCGTTCTGCTCATTACAAGGGATTGGCGGCCCACCTCCCTCTTCTATATAAAGAGGTGAGGGCGCATCTTTGCCCCTCACTTAGCTTTGTTTGTTGTTCTGCGTGTATAAAGTAGAATTTTTTGTCTCTTTTACACTGAAGAATGGATCTTGCAACACAAACTACTCAGGTTTTCCACTCTGCTCATGTGTAATGTCTTGCAGACCTACTTTTTAAATGAAAATAATCATCGTATAAATGTTACTGTAGCAAGTTTTTTAGTGTGGCTTTTTTATGAGGATGTGGCTCAGTATAACATAACCTGGTTGTCGTTCCATGGGTCGGTGAATATTTATGGTGATGTTATTTTTGGCTTGGTTTTGACCTTTACACTGTGGTTCAGATTGCTGGCAACACTGTGTAGGTACTAGTCTTAAACACTTTATGATGGAACATTGATACACACACATCCTACTTTATGGTGATGTTATTTTTTGGCTTTGACCCCTACACCGTGGTTCGGATAACGCTATGTAGTTACTGGTCTCAAGCACTTTATGATGGTTCTGGGTATGGTATACCAACTGTTAACTGTTTTTAATTCTCTGTAATTACTGGTTTGATTGGGGAGTTACTCTATGTTAACATTGGTTTGTTGTGGGGTTTGCTGCTGTGTGTAACTTAGCTTGGTAGTTCTTTGTCGATGGTAATTAGACACGCTATGGGGGCTTACTGATCATCTAAACGTTTTTACTTAGTACATAGACTTTGTATCCCTGTGTATTGGTTGGGTATAGATACATACTTGGGGGTGATATTTTCTTTCTTACTATGCACTGGTTCTTAGAGGTGATTGAGCCTGGTTGCACAATTTTGATGTACTTATTACTCTATTGATTGGGATAGGTTATGCATTGCACTACCTACATCCATATAGGCGGTTGGCTGGTGGTGGTGTTCTCTATCTAGTTGTGCAATGATATAGAATGGTTTGAGGTGTTGGGCCCTATTGTGCACCGTTGCAGTACTTGGCCTTTACTTTATTTGGTTAGGATGTTGCTCCTTTTGTAAGCCTTGAGTGTTGAGGTGAAACCAACACTCTAAATCATGATATATATATTTTTAAACTTCACGGTTCGGCTCATAACCTGGCTTTTATCAGGGCTCCTTGTTACTTGGTTTGCTAAAGAGAGATAGATGGTTATTGATAGTGGGATCATTCAGAGTCCATTTTACCATACTGGGCGTCTGACCTAAAAACAATCTTAAACATAGCTTGATACTGTATGAGAACTTTAAATGGATTCTTTTTTGGAAAAAAAACTTCTTATATAAACTTCATTTGGTAGGACTTTTCAGGAATTGATAAAAACTGGATGTATTTTTTTAAGGGGGTGGATTCAGACACTTGGATTAGAAGGGGTAATGGCCTTCTAATCAAAATGATATTCTTTTTACTATAACTTTAGGATTTTTTTAAGAAAAATAAAAGTGATAACATCTTTACATCAAAACTTTTAGGTAAGGACTCTATCTTATCTTGGAAAAGTTTTTTTGGACAGATTACACATACACGTACTGCAAGGGAAATTCTTTAGTTATTTATATACTGGAATGAGGCTTCATTCTTACAAACATTGTACAAAGATAATTCTAAGATTGAGTTGTTTTTGTATTATCAGTTCCTTTGTTCTAAAGCCAGCTATCTTTTGAATGTAAAAAGTTCAATTATGTCTTATTATTTATGATAAAACAGCTACACACACACACACACACACACACACACACACACACACACACACACACACACACACACACACACACACACACACACACACACACACACACACACACACACATGCAAGGCCTTCACTTGGGCTATTGGAAAAACATGTTGTGCTTGCCAACCTTTGGCCATGTTTTCATTGACATATATGATTAAAGAAAAATATCTTGAAATGATTTGATTGTAGGATATACGAATGGGGGCAAGCTAGGATGCATGCCAATAAGCTCATTGGCAAAGCTTTATCCAAAAAAATTATAGTGGTTAAGACAATTGAAATAGAACGGTACGTAAAGCCTCTTAACTCTTTACTAAGTACTAACAAGACAAAGAACTGAATGCACGAAAAATTTTACACTGCCATGGGAATAGCACGTTCCCAAGTATTATAAACTATGGGAAGGATTGTGCAGACTCCCTTGTGCAAACACTTAATTAAAATCCATATTACAAATTATTTTTTCAAAACATCATTTTCCAAAGGTAAAAAGGGAAAATCCTTCATTTAAAAATCCATATTACAAATGATTATTTCCAAAACATCATTTTCCACTCTTCAATAAATGGTTTTCTCTCTCTAGAAACCCTTTTCCATGTCCTCCATTGCTGCAATAAGCACACTCACTCTCTACTCCAACATTTTCTCTCTAATAACCTTCTCAAATCTCCATTAGAGCACAAAACAAGCTAGTCTCCCTTCTGTCTCCACTCTCCCACCTTGGCATTACAACACCAATCAAGCTCCTCTTCCTCCTACTTTACTTCACTCATCCTACATGGGATCCTCTACTTCCCAAAGACGGCCAAAGGATGAGCGCACAAGACTTGTATGCCACAACACAATAGGTGTAGATGGTGAGCAAGTGCCATAAGAATCTACCATTTGGATATACGTGCAAAAATCCGCTACTGATCCCCATTGTGTTCAAAATCATGGTAATTTTGCCAACCATTAGAAGGGGATGCTCCTTGGCTTTAAGAATTAGAAGGTCAAGATCACTATAGCCATTGTTCCAATATAATTCCTTGATGTCAAGCATGTGGTTGACAACCTACTTGAAGATAATTTCCACCACATAAAGAGCCTCTTTTGGTAGTGAGTAGTGTTGTTTAGTGTCACATTTTTGGTCTACCAAATTGTGTGTCTACTTTACATTGTTGGAGGATCTTTGCCCAACTAAGTTGGTGCAAAGTAAAATCTTCTTCTAGTCACACTCATATATTGTCCCCGCTACTGTGCATGGATATGGGAGACTTGAACCCATCCAAATGTAATCTTTGTTGAGTTGGGAGTGGCCCAAGCCAAATATGTGGTTGCTAACATCTTTGAAACAAAAGATGGTATTAGATGCCTTGAAGTATGCTAAAGCTTCTAGATCTGTGGACTTTAGTTGGCGATTTTATATTGATTATTTTGTGCATATATTTAAAGAAATTGCATTTATGGAGGCTGCCATAATGTTTGTGTGCAAGGATGTGTACTATGAGAATTTAGGGAGGTGGCTAAGAGAAATTGGGGCTTTCTAGAAGGCATCCACCATGAGGATAGATATTATTGTAAGGCGAGAGATTCTATTGGAGTTAGGGTTGCAAGAATACACAGAAATCCTAGAGATGGAGAAGAATATCAAGGCACACAACTTAGAATGTATAGGTGTGTGAATACAAGATAGAATAGCCCTAAAGTGATGGGCATATATATAAAGCACGAGGAAAAAAACCTCCTAGTGAGGGACAAAAGTGCCACGATGGTCCTAAGTGTGTTCAAGCACATCACTACCATATACATGGTAATAAATAATCCCTGGGATTGATGCGGTGAATGAGAGTTGGCACATAGAGTATATGAAAGTGCACACCCTATAGACATGAATAGTCCACAAAGCGAAGAAAGCCCAAATCTTTGCAAAAGATTTTAACTTTTCACGAAACAATGCCTTTGTGAACACATTGTTTAGAGATGCCGACTATAAATACCTTGTTTAGCTAGTCTTCTGCTGGTGTCCTCATTTGTAATTCTAGTCTAATTTTTCACATTGTAAATATAGATGAAGCTCACATGTTATGACGTAATAGGAATTGTAGCACTTAATTTTTATGTAATTGCATATTGCCCATGGGAGGTGGATGTGGAGGTCATTTTTAAAATCTCTAGGTATAAAAGTCAATTATTAAAAGGATAAAAGAGAAATCTCTGTATGATGAGGCACCCAAGTGAGCACGCATAGCTACTTTGTAATCAACATATCTTGCAATTTGGTAACCCAAATCAAGTTGCATTGTGTTTCTCTCCTCTTGCTCTATGTTTTGAGCTTATTCATTTGTCAATTTGGTGAAGGTTTGCGTCTATGTTGTGTGAGTCTTAATCCATTGTTTCAATGATATCTCTAAGTATAAATGATAATCTTTTAACATTGTTTCGATGCCTTAACAAGTGCTATTATCACAACAGACGTCTATAACATAGCTATTTGGAATTAATATCACAATGTTAATAGTCAGGGAAATGACATGGATGAGACATGAAGACTCGTTGGAGTGTCAATCACAATGGAGTGAACCTATAGAAAAACATACACAATAGCAACTACCAACCAACAATCAATACTCAATCTCCTTACAAGCACACACTCAATTCTTATGCCAACTAATCACTCCATGGTTCCTCAGCAAATGAGCTCCAAACACTACAAAACTCTAGGAGTCTATCAACAAGGACATGAATCATGTGCCATAAAAATCTAATATCTAACCAACCCTAATGATTTTCTCATATTAGATTGATCATTTAATGTGGGAAAATAGATGGGAACAAGGGTTAGAATATAGACATGTGCTTACAGATCTATCTTAACATGGGGCCAATGGTAAAGGGGTCCAAATGAGAGATGGTATGTCAAAGAGCAAGGCTAGTAATGGAGCTTAAAAGACCTTAGGGTTAGCTTCATTAAAGACCTCCAACGGTTAGTGTTAAAAGTACTTCGACCTTAGGTAAGCTAGGATTGAGATTGAGGTGGGAACCTGGCCCAAGCTTGAGGTGCTTCTCATGCTTGATGACTAGGTGATTAAGGTGCTTGTCGTGCTTGCTGACTAAGATGCTTGAGGTTCTTGTTGTGCTTTCCGACTAGGGAGCTTGAGGTGCTTGTGGGAACACTACCCAAGCTTGAGGTGCTTTGTCATGCTTGTTGACTAAGGTGCTTGAGGGTAAGGTATTCCACAAATTCAACAAAGATCCCTCGAAGCAGGATGCAAGCCCTACATGAAAGGGATAGAGAGAGAACACACACACCCTCACACAAGGCAAGCTTGGTACAAAGAAAGAAAATAGGACACTTGTCAAGCTCTACCTCATGTTCAGAGCTAGAAAAATACATTTTTCCTAACCGAACAAAATAAGGGGAAACTTGAAGTTCTCCCGGTTTTCAGGTAAAAAATTGAAGCTTTTGCCGGTAATTACACTAAAATTTGTGTAAATCTGCAAATTTTCTTGAAGGCAAGCTCAAAATCTAACAGGGATTTTATAATTTCAACCGGTTAAAATACACTAGACCCCGGTTTTTTTCTAACACTGCTCATGTTGCCCTCATAGTGTGCCTAAAGTCTATTGGTTGGCCTCCAAAGGGGTCCAATGATAAATTAGTGAATTTAATTAATTATTTTAGCATTTATCAAGTCCTCTCTCTCAAAAGGGAAAGGGGGACACTTGTCCCAAGCCTACCCTTGTTTTCTTGATATGCCTCTTGCAGGTGATTGTCTAGGCCTAGACGGGTCCAATGAGCTTCAAGCATGAGCTACAAGGGGGGGTCGACCAAAGAAAGAAGGGGGGTTGCTTGGGGGGTATACTCTCCCACACACACTCACACACACCCTCATTGTGCAAAGTGCAAAGTGCAAAGTGCAAGAGCTCCATATCCTTCTCCAAGCTAGTAGAGAAGTTGATAGCCTACACCAACACTCTTGGCTATGGAATGCCCAAGATCCATGCTTCAATGCTTAAGCTTTCCATCTTCTCCATCTTCATTACTATGCTATTATGTATGCTAGCAAGAAGAGTGATGGTAAGTGAGGAACTACTGATTTCTCTTATGGAATGTTTCTTCTTCCTCTTCCCTACCCTCATTCCCCGCTAGATCTCTCCACCTTCGAAGGTGTTTGAGGCCTTGGGACTCAGGCTTGGGATAGTTAATTCTTTTCACAAAGTTTATATTATGCTCTTGATGCATGAATCTTTCCATATTCATTGCATCATCTAGGTCACAAGGAGCACAAAGATTGTATTGTACCAAGTCCTCTTAATGGGAGAACCTATAATACAAATGCCTATTGGGGAGGGGGGACCGGCTCCACACGAATCCGGTCCTCAACTATTGTCATGTTCTCTAAACTCTCTCGCTTGCAAAAGTATTGTTAATACCAAGTTAACTAAGTACTATGTTTATGTCGCTACCATCAATTAAGTTCACCCTCTATGCTCACAAAGTAATCTCACAAAAATGATTTCTCTAATTTTCCTAATTCCACTACTCTCAAAGTTCATAGGTCATTTCCATTACATTGGTATTAGAGCATTTGATTTCTCTTTAGGGGTGCTATCATTTAACAAGTGATGAAAAGCAAGCAAGGGGAAAAAAGCGAGCGGCAAGCAGTGAGTAAGTTTCCAATACCTTGATCACAAAAGCCTTTAATCAATTACAACACAAAAAGACACATAACTGATTACTACTATTGCTTTATCAATTGATTATTGAATTCCTTGGAATATGTAAGCAACACTACAAGCTTCAAGGATACTCTAGCCATCATGTTATTAAAGTTGAGCAAAGGTGACACTAAACTCCATTGATGTAAACTGACACATTGAAAACAAAAGGAATGACAAGGTTACATATGACCCATTTCAATCAAGATGTTCTAAGAGTATGTGAAGATTTTATCTAGGATAACACAAATGACGTTGAAAAGTTGAAATATAGATCTAGACCTTGGTGTAGGAAGGTGTTCGTGGAATGCATGTTATGTCATATTTTTACTTTGTGTTTATATGCGCTATGAGCACAACTAGATTTTAATTGCTACTTAAATTGATTTGTTTCTAAGGCTAATTACTCTATGAACAAGACATGTGAGGGGGTTTTTATATTCTCTTTGAAAGGGTTGTCATGTTCTCTTGACATTGTTGAAAAACATATATATATGTATATGTATGTATATATATATATATATATATATATATATATATATATATATATATATATATATATATATATATATATATATATATATATATATATATATATATATATATATATATATATATATATATATATATATATACATATATCTCAAACTCTCTCTCTCTCTCTCTCACACACACACACACACACACACACACACTTATCTAGCTGACAAGTCGTTGACTAACCCTTGGCTGACAGCTTCCCTCTGGGATGGGGGAGGGCCCACACACACACACACACACACACACACACACACACACACACACACACACACACACACACACACACACACACACACACACACACACACACACACACACACACTAATATAGCTGACAAGCCCTTGGGCTAACAACTTCCCTTTTTGGTGCTTTAAGCCATAGCATATTCTAATTTTGGACTCCTTTGTTATGTCTTACCAATGTTGGTGGCTGTGATAAATAATAGCCTTTATTAGGCACATGATAGATGATTTTAAGAGGACATGTGTACCTCCTATGGTGCATGCATCACACACACACTTGCACTCCAGATAAAATTGGATATTATGGTTTTTTTCTTCTCCACATCCCCACTTTTCTATCCCTTTTAGAGCGATGTTCAAACTCACGAAGAGCGTAATTTGCAAAGTGCCGTGCTGAGTCATTGACCACTCTTGCATTATCGACCCACCATAGGTTCTCTCTGGCATTCCTGTGCTCACCCATCTCAGCAGAAACCGTCACACGTTCTCCCTCCTTGTTGTGTAATCACACACAATGGGTTACACAGGCATGCATGTACGATTGATCCTCCTCTCTCACACTCTCACATATTTTTTTTTTAGCTCCCCTATATCCTCAATGATTACGCATTTGGTGAATGTCTCCACACACACACACACACACACACACACACACACACACACACACACACACACACACACACACACACACACACACAAAATAGACTTCATTTGATTGACTATGTTTTGGGATTGCTCCTTGGCGTTGGCCTGTCCACTGATTTAAGCCCCTTTCCAATATCTAAACTACATGCTTCACTGCCTGTCTGGGGCAAGCGGGTTCTTTTCACCCCGCTTGTGTAGTGAGCGGTTTCCAGAGGTCTAGCTTGGTACCTTCCACATGAACACCTATGCGCGCACACACGGGCACACACACACACACACACACACACACACACACACACACACACACACACACACACACACACACACACACACACACACACACACACACACACACACACACACACACACACACAAACTGTCACAATGTTTTTGCGAAAGCAAGATCTTTCTATACACTGCTTAATGGTCTACACAGGATCAAAGCTGTTCTTATATGCTTCCACACACACACACACACACACACACACACACACACACACACACACACACACACACACACACACACACACACACACACACACACACACACACACACACACACACACACACACACACACACACACACACACACACCAGGAATTGTATACAAAATAGACTGGTGCCACTCTACTTTTTATGCATGCTAATTCACCTTCTAGTAGCTACATGGCTCGAAAGACTAACGTCAAGGCAACAAAGTTACACAGTGTAAGCACACAACTACTACTCATATCAAGCTGGGATTTGATTGAATAGACAACCTGTACTATCTGGAGATTGATGGATGGAGATGATTGTCATAAGTCTACCTTCCATACCTTAGGATCGTTGACTACAATCACACAGGTAGGTGCCCTGCACCTACTCAGTACAATAGGCTTTTAATAGGTTTCTGAATGAAAAGTTCTTTGTTGTGCACTATCATTTTTATAAGAATTTGGCTCATTTGACTCAAAAATTCCAGTAGGTGGTGCATTTGGATTGATACATGCTAGACATCCTACTAATGTCATCCTCCTTGGTTGTTAATGAATACTTGTTGTTAGAAAGATTCTGGGGTTGTATGGATATCAATCTCATAGAAAAATCTGCATTTAGATTCAATTATGCATAAGATAGTGATCAGCTTATTCGATTAAAAATTTGTTTCACACCACACAAAAAATATCTGGTTTTGGTCTCTTTGGGTTTTTTCCCACCAACTCATAATCTATGACTCGATTGGCTTGCCTAAGGACGGGGTTTTTTTGTCACTCATACAACACCACACACAAACACCCACACAATAAATGCTCCTTTATGTTGAGTTTGAGGAGTACTACGTAGAGAAACTTGGCTTGTTTTGGCTCTCTTTAACGATTATCTCAGATTACCATCTTCTTGGTAACATGCTTGGATGAGGTGGTCATGACTGTACACTATTAGATTACGGCTCTGGGATATCATGATGTAGGTGGATGTACAAATAAAAACTTTTTTAAGTTATGATCTTTTACATTATAGATGCAAATAAATACATGGATACGCCTACACACAAACTTTCTTGGTTTGTAACCTCATATGAAGGTATCAATAGATGATTGCTGGGGCTGAATTTTTGAAAATATGGAGCAGATACAAAGGAAATGCTGTCGAAATTCCTTCAAAAATCGAAAAGACATACATAATGTAACTTCGAAATGAACATATTGTAGGGTGTCAAGGATGATGACTGTGATTGGTGGGTTTTAACATTATGAGCAATTACCAAGAAATGGAGATAGAGAGCAACTCCTCTCTTTTATCACATAGAGATCAATTTTAAAATGGTCCTATAGACACACACACACACACACACATATCTACATGGGCAAAAGATAATGTCCCATTCTCTCATACCTATTGACTTGCAGCACTATTCTGCACAACTTCGGACTTGGGGTTTACCTAGCTTGCTCTGGCTCATAGTATCCATAACATGGCGAGTATCATAATTTTCCATGGCAAGGTCTTGGTTTGCTCACTAGCAATTACTCGAAGGAGATCTTATTTCATTAATATTGTGGGAAATAGATAGTTTTGCATACTTTGTCTCAACACTTTGCTGATGCTGTCTGAAGCAAATTACCCATGCTGCTCACGTTTTGACTTGCAGGAAAAAGTCCACATAAATTAACTTGATCTGGTTCGGATATGGTTTTTGGAAATGATTTGTCACTCTTTCTTTTAGTAACCTCATGTGAGGGTATCGTACATGATGGCTGGGACTGTGTTTTTGAAAAGATTGGTACAAAGGAAATGCTGTCGAAATTCCTACAAAAATCGAAAAGACATACACTATGTAAATTTAAAAAGAACACAGTATAGGGAATGATGACAATGAACATAGTATGGGGAATTATGAAATTGGGGTTAATTCCCTACAATACATTAGACTTTATGATGGGATACATTTATACAGACTTATTACATATTGCATTTCTTCATTTACAGTCGAAATGGTTTCAAAAGATTGAGCTTGGATGGTTAATCTGGCTATGTTGCCGAGAAACCTATTTAGTAAAGCCTGGTTTTTTAATGGTTAATAATGATGTGTTGTCTCTCCGAGCTAATCAAACCTGTTACAAATGTATGCGGTAAACCTTTGAGCTTGATAAGTTGAAAACATTCTCTCTTTGATTGAATCGATGTATAACTTTTGAATTTAGAGTTAGTACTTTACTTTGAACATACTCCAATGTTTTTAAATAGAGCCTTAATCCTCATGTGAGGGTCTCGGATGAGATGGCAATGGACTGGACTTTTGAAAATTAGTTCAAAATACAAAGGAGATGCTGTCCATTTTTTTTGGAATTAAAAGATGAAAACATTATCGTAAATTAAGGACTCTTTCTTTAAACTTAATATTTGATCTATGTTATGGTGTTAGTTTTTGTTGTAATTTTTGACACCAATAACAAGGGGAGGGAGTCGTTGACACCTGTCTTCCCAAGTAATGTCAGTTCTGACAGGCTTGTGTTTCTTGGATGGTGATATGTAAGAGATTCTTTCCTATTGTAATGGAAGATCGTCCAATGTTCCAGCTAATGTACGAGTTGGATCCTTCTACATGTAGTAGTGGAAACTCATCCCAAAGGATGAGCACCTAGGATACAACACTAAGATAAGTGATCAAAGATCAAATTTTTGATCTAAATGATTGTATTATCCATTAGATACAGAATGTTATATTGGTGTATATGAACTGATAGTTGAGGTTTATGACATCTTGTTTTAAAATATTGTTATTTAATACAATTTTCTAAGTATGGTTCAATTATGAGGGGATCTTTCATACTTAAACACACACACACACACACACACACACACACACACACACACACACACACACACACACACACACACACACACACACACACACACACACACACACACATTTTCCCTACTAGTCTTTGGTCGGACTAGTGCCATACTTAGCAATTGGAATTAGATAATATATCAGATAATAATATAGCTACTCCAATTTATCCCGACTTCAATCAAACGGTTTTTGTCAGGATATGGGTATTTATACCCTAAGAATTGGATTGCCTACTCTATAATACAAGCTACATTATTATTAGCTTGATCCACCCAATCCAAAGGGATGGGTTGGGGTTCTCAACTCCTAAATTGGTCAAGCATCTACATGTTTTCATATAATCCATATATTGTAATCATTGACCACCCTCGAGCAGGTGTGGATTTTCAAGTTAATCTTTATCTTGTAGGATCGGAGTATTGTATAGCCTAACCAACATCACGACATAATCCACAAATTTGGAGTGACATCAATCAAAAAATGAGATATCAGGTATGTAAATTTCAGAATACCTTACTCTCCTCCCTGGAGGACCCCTTTATCATACAACAATTGAATGTACTTACATCTAAGTTCTGTTCAAACACATTACAAATGAGTAATCTCGCATCTAAACCTTTTTAATAGCGTACACGTGATTGAGCTATAAGACATGGAAATTTTTAGGAAGCATTTACTACAATTGATGGCGGATTGATCCACTTGATGGACCATCTTCCACCAAGTGGATCTCTCCTCTGGGATGGGGGAGGGCCACACACACACACACACACACACACACACACACACACACACACACACACACACACACACACACACACACACACACGCACGCACGCACGCACGCACGCACGCACGCACGCACGCACGCGCACACGCACACACACGCGCGCGTGCACACGCACGCACGCACGCGCACGCGCACGCGCACACGCACACACGCACGCGCGTGCACACACACACACACACACACACACACACACACACACACACACACACACACACTAATATAGCTGACAAGCCGTCGACTAACCCTTGGCTGACAGCTTCCCTTTTTGGTGCTTTAAGCCATAAAATATTCTAATTTTGGACTCCTTTGTTATGGCTTACCAATGTTGGTGGCTGTGATAAATAAAGCCTTTATTAGGCACATGGTAGATGATTTTAAGAGGACATGTGTATCTCCTATGGTGCATGCATCCCACACACACTTGCACTCCAGATAAAATTGGATATTATGATTTTTTTCTTCTCCACATCCCCACTTTGCTATCCCTTTTAGGAGTGATGCTCAAACTCACGAAGAGCGTAATCTGTGAAGTGCTGCGCTGAGTCATTGACCACTGTCCCATTGTCAACCCACCATAGGTTCTCTCTGGCATTCCTGTGCTCACCCATCTCAGCAGAAACCGTCACAGGTTCTCCCCCCTTGCTACGTAATCACACACAGTGGGTTACACACGCATGTAGGTACGATAGATCCTACTCTCTCACACTCTCATAGATTTGTTTTTTTAGCTCCCCTGCATCCTCAATGATTACACATTTGCTGAATGTGTCTCTACACACACACACACACACACACACACACACACACACACACACACACACACACACACACACACACACACACACACACACACACACACACACACACACACACACACACACACACACACACAATAGACTTCATTTGATTGACTATGTTTTGGGATTTCTCCTTGGCATTGGTCTGTCCGCTGATTTAGGCCCCTTTCCATCATCTAAACTACATGCTTCACTGCCTCTCCAGGGCAAGCGGGCTCTTTTTGCCCCGCTTGTGTAGTGAACGGTTTCCAGCGGTCTGGGTTGGTACCTTCCACATGAACACCTATGTGTGCACGGACGGGCACACACAGACACACACACAAACAAACTGTCACAGTGTTTTTGCAAAAGTAGGATCTTTCTATACACAAGCTTAATGGTCTACACAAGATCAATGCTGTTCTTATTTGCTTCCAGACACACACACACACACACACACACACACACACACACACACACACACACACACACACACACACACACACACACACACACACACACACACACACACACACACACACACCAGGGTTTGTACACGAACTAGACTGGTACCGCTCTACTTTTTATGCATGCTAATGCACCTTCTAGCAGCTACATGGCTCAAAAGACTAACATCGAGGCAACATGGTTACACAGTGTAAGCACACAACTACTACTCAAATCAAGTTGGGATTTCATCGAATACACAACCTGTACTATCTAGAGATTGATGGATGGAGATGATTGTCATAAGTCTACCTTTCATACCTTAGGATCGTCGACTACCATCACACAGGTAGGTGCCCTACACCTACTCAGTACAATAGGCTTTTAATAAGTTTCTAAATGAGAAGTTCGTTGTTGTGCACTACTATTTTTATAAGCATTTGGCTCATTTGACTCAAAAATTCCAGTAGGTGGTGCATTTGGATTGATACATGCTAGACATCCTACTAATGTCATCCTCCCTGGTTGTTAATGAATACTTATTGTTAGAAAGATTTTGGGGTTGTATGGATATCAATCTCATAGAAAAATCTGCATCTATATTCAATTATGCCTCAAATAGTGATCAGCTTATTCTTTTAAAAATTTGTTTCAAAAGAGGAGACACACAAAATATCTGGTTTTGGTCTCTTTGGTTTTTTTCCCACCAACTCATAATCTACGACTCGATTTGTTGAGTTCGAGGAGTACTACATAGAGAAACTTGGCTTGTTTTGGCTCTCTCTAATGATTATCTCAGATTACCATCATCTTGGTAACATGCGTGGATGAGGTGGTCATGACTGTACATAGGGATACATAGCAACATATCAGATTACGGCTGTGGGATATCATGATATAGGTGGATGTACAAATAAAAACTTTTTTTATTTATGATCTTTTACATTATAGATGCAAATAAATACATGGATACGCCTACACAAAAACTTTCTTGGTTTGTAACCTCATGTGGAGGTATCAATAGATGATTGCTGGGGCTGAATTTTTGAAAATATTGAGCAGATACGAAGGAAATGCTGTCGAAATTCCTTCAAAAATTGAAAAGACATACATAATGTAACTTCGAATGAACATATTATAGGGTGTCAGGGATGATGACTGTGATTGGTGGGTTTTAACATAATGAGCAACTACCAAGAAATGGCGATAGAGGGAAACTCCTTTCTTTTATCACATAGAGATCAATTTTAAAATGGTCCTATAGACACACACACACACACACACACACACACACACACACACACACACACACACATATCTACATGGGCAGAAGATAATATCCCATTCTCTCATACCTACTGACTTGCTGCACTATTTTGCACAACTTTGGACTTGGGGTTAACCTAGCTTGCTCTGGCGCACAGTATCGGTAACACACATGGAGAGTATCATAATTTTCCATGGCAAGGTCTTGGTTTGATCACTAACAATTACTCGAAGGAGATCTTCTTTCATTAATATTGTGGGAAATAGATAGTTTTGCATACTTTGTCTCAACACTTTGCTAATGCTGTCTGAAGCAAATTACCCATGCTGCTCATGTTTTGACTTGCAGGAAAAAGTCCACATAAATTAACTTGATCTAGTTCGGATATGGTTTTTGGAAATGATTTGTCACTCTTTCTTTTAGTAACCTCATGTGAGGGTATCATACATGATGGCTGGGACTGACTTTTGAAAAAGATTGAGTAGGTACAAAGGAAATGCTGTCGAAATTCCTACAAAAATAAAAAAGACATACACTATGTAAATTTAAAAAGAACGTAGTATAGGGAATGATGACAATGAACATAGTATGGGGAACTATGAAATTGGGGTTGATTCCCTACGATACATTAGACTTCCTAATGGGATACATTTATACAGACTTATTACATATTGCATTTCTTCATTTACAGTCAAAATGGTTTCAAAAGACTGAGCTTAGATGGTTAATCTGGCTATGTTGTCGAGAAACCTATTCTGTAAAGCCTGGTTTTTTAATGGTTAATACTGATGTGTTGTCTCTCCGAGCTAATCAAACTTGTTACAAATGTGTGTCGTAAACCTTTGAGCTTGATAAGTTGAAAACATTCTCTCTTTGATTGAATAGATGTATAACTTTTGAATTTAGAGTTAGTACTTTACTTTGAACATACTCCAATGTTTTTAAATAGAGACTTAATCCTCACGTGAGGTCTCGGATGAGATGGCAGTGGACTAGACTTTTGAAAATTAGTTCAAAATACAAAGGAGATGCTGTCCATTTTTTTTTTGGAATTAAAAGATGAAACATTATCGTAAATTAAGGACTCATTCTTTAAACTTAATATTTGATCTATGTTATGGTGTTAGTTTCTGTTGTAATTTTTGACACCAATAACAAGGGGAGGGAGTCGTTGACACCTGTCTTCACAAGTAATGCAAGTTTTGACAGGCTTGTGTTTCTTGGATGGTGGCAGGTAAGAGATTCTTTCCTTGGGATTACAATGAAAACTGCAGCAGGAATGGAAGATCGTCCAATGTACCAGCTAATGTACTAGCTGGATCCTTCTACATGTAGATGTAGTGGAAACTCATCCCAAAGGATGGGCACATAAGATACAACACTAAGATATTATATTGTAGTGATCAAATATCGAATTTTTGATCAAATGATTGTATTATCCATTAGATACAGAATGTTGTATTGGTGTATATGAAATGATAGTCGAGGTTTATGACATCTTGTTTTAAAATATTGTTATTTAATATATTATTTAATACACAATCACATAGAATGTTTTGAAAGTAGATCTTAACATTGAAGAAGGTGGGGGGGTCAAAGAGGGTCACGACATCCCAAGTTTCCAACTATATTCACATGTAGAGATGTCCTATAGAGTTTTTGTCAAGTAGACGGTCAACTTTGGAAGTGATTAAGTTGGTTTCCTCAGTGGAATAAAGAGATAAGTTGGAAGTGAGGTTTCGTAATCTGCTTGTAAATCTAGGGTGTTTACTATGGGGAAGCTGATGATATATTCATAAGAAAATTGCGGGAACTATTAAGCCTAAGGGTGGATTCACAAACATTGTCGGACAACCGTGAAAAAAGAAATTCAATAAACGAGCAACAATTTACAAACACATTGATGGAAAATGACAATTTTACTTCAGAGACGTATTTGATGTGTGTGAGCTTGAGTCGGACATGGTGTTGGTTGGCATCCATACTAAAAGAAAATTGTAGGCTACCCCCCCTTGCCCCCCAAAAAATAAAATAAAATGTTGAATTGCACACACTCATGCCTAAAATCCCTCGTCTACCTAGAGTGCTCAACCATTAACACTAGTTCTGTAATTGGATACTTAAGTGTCCCGAGACACTAAAGTGTCCTGTTTTTCTACCAAGTTTTGGCAATTTATCTGTCAAGCTAGAAAGAAGCTTTTTACACCTTGCTTCTACCATAGATTGATTACAAGGAAATGAAAACACATGATTTTTCTCCATATCAAAACACAATCTGTATGGAGAGAATTCTGTTAAGTGCTAAGACATAAATTTTAGTATAATTTCAAACTATTTTGCCAAAAAAATCATAGAATTATTATATCTTTTTGTAGAGATGGCCCTTTTTATGTTTCTAAAAGCCAAGTGTTAGTACTTAGTGTTACAAAACAATAAAATGCACTTCAAAGGTAAGTTTCCAAGTCACATGCAAGCTATAGACATAATTTAATACTTGAGCACGTGCTAAGAGCATAATTTTGGTCTTCCAAAGGTCCCCTCATGAAATTGGTACTATTCTAGTGAAATTTGACAACTACAAATGACTTTATATGTTTAAACCAAGAAACTACATATTTTTTGGGCTCCCTAACTCAATTAAATCTCGTTGCTTGAACTCTATCTTGAATTTTTTATTGTGCAAAAACCCTTGAATATCTTGAGTTCTCTATAATAACATTAAAACCAAGTATTTAGGCACCTCAATTGTGTATGTACTATGTACTTTAATACATTTAGTTGATCTACATGGAAAGTTGATATTATCTAAGGTTTTGAATGCTTATGTCTCAAGAATGAAAATATGAAAGTTTTCTCTTATGCAGTTTTGAATATTTAAAATGATCCAATAATTGTTGCATACCAAATCCCTTCTACTTGCCACCTTGAGTGCTCAATGGAAAGGGCAATCAATGTATCACTTTCTAAAACTCACAAATACATCAAAAACAAATTTCTCTTTGTATACAACGATATGCTTTAAGTGACCGTATGAAACACATAGAGATTTCCATTATTTTATATACTCCAAAGTCAATTTTTTTGCATATGAAACTTTCAATTATCTATAGCAATATTGTGGAAGAGTAGCCTAAAAGTTTCTACAAGATTGCTTCATTTTTTCTTGAGCTTATAAAGGCAATTTCTTCAAAACGTCAATCACAGTCTTACGAGGGTCAACTTGATGAGTATAGTTCTTGATCATGATAGATTCTAAAATGCAAGGTTATATTTTTAAAAGACCCTCTAGCTATCATATTTAAGCATATCAAGAGGGTTTTCTTAAATAAACCGTCTAATGCATGTAGCATTTAATTTAAATTTGCTAAAAAAGGACACTTAAAGTGTCTTGTTTTGGTACCAAACTAGTGTTAAGGCCCTTATCACACATGATAGATTGTCATGTGTGACATGGATTAAAGTGGGCCGTAGAGGATGCCCTTAAAAAATTAACATGAAAAGACTATGAGCGATTTGCAATGTCGCAGGTTGAATAGCCAATCCATGAGGATAGACCTACATTGGGCACAAACTAGTAGCAAGGTGGGAGGGTTGTTCATAATAGGGTTGGGTTGGTGTTGGAGCCCCATTGGTCCAACTGTTGTAATGATCCCATCTTGTAAAGCATATCAAATTCCCATTTTATGTCAAAGACGTCTTATCATTTTGATCCATTCTTCTGGGTTATGTAAAGATTAATCAGTTAGTCAGGACTCAGATTTGTTCCCACTTTGTAATAATGAGTAAGAGAACCCCATGTACATTTTTGAGCTAAGGTGACTAAAGTATAAAAGTCACCTTAGAACCATTTTTGAATAACATTTGAATATTAATCTTGTGTCGTACGAGTCTGAGAGAGAGAGAGAGAGTGAGTGTGTCTTATCCTCTTCGCTATGCGCTTCTCCCTCACCGGATTCACAACGCGACCACACCATTGCGGTAGTCTCTCCGAGAGCTACGCGCCCACGCTACGCATTCACCGTTTCGAGTTGATCGCGATCGATCTTTCTTCGAGCTTGTTTTGCTTGTAAGTAGCACAAACGGTGTCTGTTTTCAATAATCAAGTACTTTATGGAATGAGAAAGAGATTAGCTACACATAGATACTCATAAAGTTAAGTTTCGCCCACTTTTGGATTATGACCTGTTAGTCTATCGCGACTGTATTCGAGATAACTAGGGTTCAAATCTGGTGAGATTAGACTTATAGGTAAGTATATCCTAGTAAGAGGATGGTGCCTAGTAAGTTTGATGCGATTCCAAGTTCATTGGATGTGTAAACTGTGTTGTGAGCGTTTAGGGATAGAGTGGGTTGCATTCTACCAGGGTTAGTGATTGATGCATCATAAAAGTGCGTATGTGTAGATTGGTCTCATCCTGATAAGCTAACAAGATTGCCTACGTGCACCTACAGGTTACTGTGTCATCGGATGATAAGTATGTTGTCTGTGTCGTGCTCGTGAGTATGAACAGGGGAGTAGTTTTGCCCTAAAACATTGGCGCCGTTGCCGGGGACACAAGACCTTAAGTAGGGAGATCTACGTCACTCGTGTGATGGTTAGCTTACTTTAGTTTTGACTAGAGAGAGCTTAAACTTTTAGAACAAGATGCAGGATAGAGTATCCTGAGGTCTAGTGGATAGCCAGGAAGCCTGTGTCTTGCCGAGGGTCTGCGACTAGTTAGATTTAGTTAAGTAGGATAATGTGGAGTTATGGTTTTGGTTTTGAGTGCTTGTTATACTTGTGAAGAAATAGAGTAGAAAAACGCTGTAAAACCGTAAAAAACAAACAAAAGGAAGAAACAATAAGGCAGTTGCTTGCCTTGAAAGCAAAACCCACCCCATATACCCTTGAAAGGGGTGAAAAGAGTCGACATTGAAATTTATGATCCAACACTCGAGAAAACATAAAAACTGCGACAAAAACCAAAAAAAAAAAAAAGGTGATTGTCACAAGGAAACACTAAGTGAACCTAAAGAGGCCAAGAAGAGATATAACCATTAGCCAAGGGTAAACTAATTGTGTCATGATGTATGACTGATGTTCACAAGTTTATGATGAAGTGTCATCAAATTTGCATCACTTCAAGTGCAATGGAGTTGTGAATTGTCAGAGAAAAGTGAAATTTGTGAAGTGCTTGAGTTTGAGGTCAAAATAAGCCCAAACTTCATAAAACTTGGGGGATAGACTTATATGGGCACAGGGAACAAGACTATGCAAAAACAGACAAAAAATTAAGTCCCCATTGCTCTCTACCTGGTCTATCATGATAGACTGATGAAGGTGGTGATTGACTAGTAACAAGCAAAAAACCTTTACACCACAGGTTTAGCACATCAATACAAGGGTAATCACAAAAATTGAGTGAATTTGAACACCATTTTGACCACAAAACTTCAAAACTGGTGTTTAGAGTCTGAATTCAGAGACAAGGGCAAGAAGTCTTTGACCAAATGTCCAAACAGTGCCAAAATTGGTCAATGCACTACACAAGGGGAGGCTGAACCAACTGTGGTGAAAACTTGAGAAAAATGCTAAAATTAGAGAAAGTGCCTAGTCTATCGCGATAGACCAAGGAAATTTTTGCTGGGGAACTTTTCTTTCAAATTTTCCCTAGGGAGAGTTTTATCAGGGCCTAAATAGTACACACACCAAAATTCAAGGCATTTAGAACACTGAAGGTCAATCTGAGGGTCAGATAGAGAATCAAGCTCTGACTAAAATACTAAAATGGGACCAAAACCCAACCCAAGTGTCCAAACTTCATAAAACTTGAGGGATAGGCTATAGAGGGTAACTAGAACTCAAGGGTAAAGTCACAATTTTGAATTGACTTGTGCTGAGCAAATTGTCAGTCTATCGCGATAGACTAAGAAAGTAGTGAATTAGACACTTTTTGCAATTTGTGACTATACTGCTAGGACATACTCTCTATATAGATCCCAGCCATCATTTCATATTTGAAATTGGGCCACCAGAAGACTGACTAAGGGGTTGCTGTATATACTTGAAAGATTTCTGGTAATTCAGGAAAAACCCTTGTGAACAGACTAACCATCCTGGTGTAGATCCCAGAAGGAGATCAACACAAAGCCATACAGGAAGAAGGAGTCCAGGTAAGCTTTAAGTTTGCAACCAAACTTTCATTCTTATGTATTTAAGGTCAGGAGTCTTTGTTAAGTCGGGAGCTAAAAGTGTCAAAAGTCAAATTAGCACCACATCCACCGAAGAGAGTGTAACTCAGACGAGGCTAGACCCATTAGCACCAATCATTGAAGAGGGTAGTGATACTGACACTTCGTCGGAAAAGTCCTTCTTCATGACGGGGAGTGAACAGCCAGGAGGTTTCAACGGTGAAGGACCAATGCCAGGGGGGAGCACCTCCCTACATCCTTTAAACGAAACCTAGTTCACTATAATCTTCTTGGAAGGAACTAACTCGAGGGGAGCCTTAGTTTATTCTGACTATCGAGGACGCAAGTGTATTTGTATTGAAGAAAGACCGGCTCAGAGACTAGAGACAATGCGAGTCTATGATGATGGTGACAGATTCCGAGACGAAAAGGGGAACCACTATCTGATAGTGAGTAACCTTGAGGATTACAACAGATATGGGGATAACGTGGAAAAAAGGGAAAATGGTTTTAGAAACCCAAGAACCGCCTCCTAACATCGATCGACCTGGAGCGCTTTTTATGTATGATAAGAAAACAACCAGGGTCCCAACCTATAATGAGAATGTAGGGATTTACAAGCATGAAAGCGAGGGAATAGTCTCTTACTTTCGATGCAAGGAACCCTACCCAAATGAATTAAGCAAAGACAAGGTTCATTACTTATTTTCTTATGAAACTGCTATGGGGAAGGATATTGTTTTTGTTGACAGATACAGGCGAGAATACAAACGTATTCTCCCAAAAGAGGTTGAAAGGGCAACAGTTCGGGGAGCATCGACCTATGGCCCCGATGAAGTACCAAGAGCCACCTACACCCCTAGCAAGTCGACTAATCCCTTTTCAGAAGAGTATGACGCTACCTCACATTCTACCCGACCACCGTCGTCCAACTACCAGGACCAACCAGCTACTCAGCCATCATTGCAAGCATGGCTTCGACAGAGTGCTACATTAGAACAAGACCGAACCTGAGAGGGTTATCAAACCGCACGAGGATTAAGGGATCTACAAGAACCACCACTCTATGCACAGTATCAAGGAGAGAGTAAGCCAAAGACTCAGGGGTCAACTGAGCTTGGAAGAACACCCCGAGAACGAGTTCGGAGAGATGAACCATCTCTCACGAGAACTGTTAGAAATTATGGATTAGGAGCACCATTGGGAGAGGAACCTGGCCACTACAGAAGACCAGAGGATGTATATCGGCTAGGACGGGGAGATCCCATGATGAGATTTGTAGACCATCGTAGAATTAGACCTTCTCAAGTGCAAAAATGGGTAAACAAGAAATATACTGGAAGCAGGGATCCGAGAGATCATGTAGCAGCCTTTGTGCGTGTAATTAGAGATGAAGAGGTGTTAGACTTTCCTACCCAATTTGCAGGATTCGGTTTAACCTTAGAAGATGATGCTGCTACATGGTTTGACTCGGTGGAGCGAAGAGACTTTGAGTCTATGGAGGAAGTGTTTGACGAGTTTATCGAGGAATTCTCACAAAGAGGAATAGCTCATAATACAGTCTCACAAATCCATAAATTCAAACAGAAAGATGGAGAGTCTGTGTGAAAGGCGGCCCTCCGATTAAAAAGATATGTTAAGTTCTGCCCTGTGGAAGAACTGCCAACTCAGTCTAGACTTATGCTTATATTTATCCAAGGACTAAGGAATGCAGATCTTCAAAAGGACTTAGATATGAAAAGGAGCACTACGTTGAATGATTTAACCAAGGAAGCTCTATACCTTGTGGACAATTGTGCGGTCTACAAAGAGGGTGAGTTCAAGGATCTTGACGATGATTCTTCCTCGCAACAAAGCGGAAGCAAGTCTGCTAAGACAACACTGAAAGGAGAAGTAGCAGTAAGCCAAGAGCAGCTTGTAGAGGAGGTGCTTAAAAATATTAACTTGTATTCCAAACCACAAGCTAAACAACCAAAATGGTGTGCGATTGAACAAAAATGGACAAACCATGGGACGGAGGAGTGTTATTATAACAAGGGATATGTGAGAGAACGACCATATGCTCCGCAAGCTCAGGTGACATCTCCTCAAATCCCACCGATGCCCAGATATCAGACACAATCTACCATGACCTGGAGGTGCAAAAAGACCACAACCAGTGTTGGGACAACAACCACCCCTACCAGGATTACGACCAGTCGGCATAAGATACACACCCACAGTAACTGAGTCGGATGAGAAGGCTTTGGTACCTATGCATGCATACTATGACGAGCCCAATGGATATGCGGCGAACTCTGTCTATTATCGACCGGACGAACCCTCTACACGAGAACCATGGAGCATGATAGGAAATACAGGACCACCAACTGCTGCACAGGCAGCAAGGGAAGGACGATATAGCCTGGATGAAAGAACACTATTGTTCATAGCCAACGGAGGCATGAGTGGGCAAATAATTGCACACCAACAAAGAGGAGCTCCAGGAGAACCTCAACAGCCTAAAGGACCATGCTACAAGTGTGGTGGAGACCATTGGCTGATGGACTGCCCTCATGATGAAATCATTAGGGTCAACGCATATTGCACGGAGTGTGGAATTACTCACTTGATCCCTGATTGCCCTAAAAACCCGAGCAAAGGAGAAAAAACTACCTTGAATATGCTGGGAGCGCTACCTTCCAGTGGAGGGTCAGAAAACGAAACTCCGATTCCTGTTAAGGTCTTGACGAGAGCCCAAACAAGGAAAAATGACAATCATCCCAAGAGTAACGATGAAAATCAAGAAGAAATCAAGACTGACAAGTCTAGCCTCAGTTGTGATAATCCTTGGAAAGAACGAAGAGCAAAAATGAAAGCTAGACGTGAGCGAAAACAAAAAGATGTAGAAGCTGAGCTACTGATAGCTCGAGAGCAACTTAAACAACAAAGAGAGTCCGACTCTCTAAAATCAATGGAAGGACCAAGAAGTGCAAGCTCAGTAGGGTCGGTATTGGTAGATAAGTTCAATGAACCCTTAGATGTAATCTTGCAAGCATATGAAGCAAGATTAAAGAACAGACAGACTCTAGAGCAAAGATGGATGACATATCCATATCCAGAGATAGAAAAACAGAGACTAGAGATGTGCAAACAGCTGATTGAAACTGCACAAGCTTTACTGGAGCCTCCACCTATGGAAGCAGGAGATAGAGTAATCAAACCACCAAACAATGAAACACCTCACAAAACCGAACAAAGGATACCCGACAAGATAGAAAACATTAAATCCTTGCCGGATGTAGAGGATGCAAAAGACGTACCTAATAGCACTGATGAATCATTGAAAGATTTTCCACCATATTCCCCTATTGTGGAAGAAAATTGGCATGAAGAGCTATGGGAAACGGTGCGAAAAGCTCAAGAAAAATATGAGACAAAAACAGTCGAGTCAGCGCCTTTCTCGGAGCTGAACTTGAATAAGCCTCCATGGGATTTAGACGTTAAATCATTTCAAGGGGATAATGGTTCAGTTGCATCTGAAGATAGCAGACCACAATCACTCAGAACTTTGCCATCATATATGGGGGACTATGAGGCAAGGTCAGAAATTCGAAGAGTACCTTCTCAAAGAATAAGAGGGTCAAATCAATTGGACACTAAAATCCTGACAGACTTGTTGACCACTCCGGTCAAGTGTACAATCACATTGGCAGAATTGTTAAAAATTAGGCCAAGCATGTGGAAGGAAGTGGGCAAATGTCTTGAAAAATTTGGCATAAGGACGCCTCTTAAGTCCTTCGAAACCGAGCTTAATGACACAGAACCGAAGAAAGTCAACACTAGACCAGTGCCACTCAACAAGGTAGGAGAGTATTGTGAAGGTGAAGACGGCAACACAACCCTACCAGTTGAGTATAACGGCATAGAGACTAAGGCAATACTTGATAGTGGAGCTGGCATTGCCATTGCGACCAAAATGCTATAGGAAAAATGGGAAAAACCAGCAATACGAACAACTAGAATGAAATTGCAACTGGCAGATGGGCACATAGAAAGGGCTATAGGATTGCTTGAGGCAATTGTGGTATCTTCCTGTGGCAGAGAGTACGAACATACCTTTGCCATAGTAGATTTCGGCAAGAAGAACAACTATGAAATTATCCTTGGTAGGCCGTTCATGAGGCAACTCAAAATGGTGCAGGACTGGGGGTATGATTATTTGTATCTAAGACATGCTGAAACTACTACATGCGTAAACATGAAAAATCATAGCTACCATGATGTCACGAGAACCCCTGTGGAAGAATTTGACTCAGCCACCATTAGTGGATCAGAAGTCCCAGTGTGGCTTTGTAAGAAAAAGGAGATATGGATGTGCGGGGCATCTCAATGTAGTGAATTTGACAACAATGAAAGGACACTGGAGAGGGTCTTGGAAGATGATGCCTATATACGAGAACCTTTTCCTGAAGAGAAGCTCGAACCCCTAGAATGGTCTCAAATTTTGGCTACATTGGATGTATGCGTCAATGAAGTCACTCCCACCAAATTTTGTGATGAGAATGGCTACGATATCATACCATACTACATGTTGAGCAATTGTGGAGGAGGACGAGAACGATGGAGATACTAAGAATATGAGGACCAATAAAACAGAAATGAAACTTGAGATTAAGATAGTGGGCTATGTGGACATCCCCACTACAGAAATCAAACAGGAAGGAGAAGAATTTTATGATTCTTCTGATCAAAGTGAAAACAAGGATAACGCGGATGACGAGAAGTTGGAAAATACGGAGGGAGACGAAAATCAAGATCAAGACAATGATGTCTTCTACAATTTCCCAAACCAAAGTGAGAGACGCCAAAAAGGATACAAGAGTAAACGGCACCATATCAGTCCACCAACCAGGCTGAGACCCATGCCGGAGTTTAAGGGTAAGACACATTTCCTTATGAACATTCATGCTGTTGATTGTGCTAAGGATAAAGTGTCAGGAAGATTTCTTAAGGTTTTTGACTCAGGATTTAAGTCCAAACTGTTGAAACCTAAGAAAACCAGCAAACCAAAAAAAGGAGTTGCAACAGAAAAACTGAATGTCTGTGGTAGCCCAATTATGACGAAAATTGAAAGGAAAACGAGATACAATGAGTTGAAACAAAAAATTAAAAATGTATGGACAATTGAAATGGAAAGTAGCGATGGAATGAATGAGAGTGATGGGAGTAAAAAGATAGATGTACCTCCTCACTATTGTAAGTACACCATTTAGGAAAGAAGATTGGTGGTTCAGCAACCAATGAGGGAGCCTAAATCAAACGAGTGTTATGATGGGCCAGAGAACGCCAAGAAAATAGACTTAGCAGAGCCAGGAGAAAATCCGCGACTTGCTTACATTGCCACAGATCTAAGTCGAGAAGAAGAGGACTTACTGATCAAAACACTTAAGGAATTTTGAGATGTATTTGCATGGTCGTACAAAGATTTGAAGGGAGTAGATCCTAACATTTGTGAACATTCAATCCCTCTCAAGTCTGATGCAAAGCCAAGCAAACAACCTCCATACACGTATAATGAGACATTCGCCAAAAGGATAAAAGAGGAGATATACAAACTTATGGAGGCTGAATTTATTTATGAGATAGAGCACACGGACTGGGTGTCCCCGATAGTGGTGATGGGGGCTTTTCACAAGCCAAGCTCCCATACCCCTCTTCTCTCGTCCCCACCCCATGAGAACCCCCTCTTAGGGAGGGAGTGATAAAAGGCATTGGAAAAAAGTAAGAAAAAAATAAAGTATGATTATGTAAATATATAAGAAAGGTAAAATAGGCCACCTCATGCCTGCGGGGTAGCCCATCCCCACCTTGCCTCCTTTTTCTTCACTGTTGCCCCGTCGGGTGTCCCTTTTCCTCTCCTCCACTCAAAAGGTCAACCCCCTATCTCTTCCCCTTGTCCTTTCTCCTTTCTCTCTCTCCCCTCAAGCTACCCCACCTCTCACCAATAATGCATTATAACTCACCAATAATGCACCCTAACTCACATGCAACTTACCCTATCTTCCAAAATAGTATACCCCACCCCCTCTTTCTCTCTCCTATCATATTCCATGACCCAAATACCCCCCTCTCTCTCTAAAGGGCGCCATGTCTCTTGTCTTGTAGCTAAATAACCTCCCCCACACTCACACACACTCAGTTTCACTGAAAAAGGTGCCCACAGACCCATCCCCACCCGGTGGTTACCTGATTTTTCTTGTGTTCACACACATCTGCACACAGATTCACCTCTGAACACACTCACCTCTCTCCCCTCTTGTAATTACTTTATTCTCCATGTCACCTCTCAATTTTTTTCATCAACCCATCTCTCTCTCTCTTAGTCTCTCTCTCATGAGACTGCTGTTCTGGCACATATACACACAGCCAGACAAGTGGGGCCCACAGTCACATGGCCTATGTAGATAACGATTTCTTCATTTCTAAATTCTAGAATTTCTCCCCCCTCCTCCCCTATATAAAGAGGGGTCACCATCACACTAACACACACACCATCACCAAAAGAGTACACTATGCACTGTGTGTGCCTAGTGCACACACACACACCCACACCATCACCATCACCGCAATCACCATGCTCGTCTTAAGCATGACCTCTACATCCTTGGGCTATGGAAGATGAAGGGAAACTAAATGAAGGATGATGGCCGTAACCCTCGTGCGATTCTTCGCCATCAACTCCCACCTATCCGCCATGTGCTCTACCATGCTCTCCCTTCTCATTCCCCTACCCTATGCTCCCCATTTCATTGCCTTATTCTCTAAATAAAGCTTGAGGTTTTGTGAGTATGTTTTCTTGCAATGTTTTGCCCATGTGAGGTGTGCGGAATCGCCACCTAGTCTTGTGTTTGGAGTGAGCTTGTGTATGTGTGAAGGGTGTGCGGATTCGCCATCCTTTTGTGGTGCCTAAGTACTAAGCCGCTATACCCCCTCCCTCTCTCTCTCTCTCTCTCTCTCTCTCTCTCTCTCTCTCTCTCTCACTTGATCTCATTCCCTTTCCTCTTCATCATTGCTCCCAAGCATCCATCTCTCTTGGATGAAAACTTTGTTATGGTGGTGTGTTTTTTGCGTCCTAGCCGCTGAAGCTAGGTGGTACCCCCCCCCCTGTTTGCTTTACCATGACAGGCTCGAGGCGCGCCATTCGGTCCCCGGTGTTTTAGAGGCCGTCGGGGTTCGGGGTTCGCTTTGCTCCCGTCATTTGGTGCCCCCACTGAGGATCTTTTCATGAAACCCTTCAGTTTACAAGACTGAAACCCCTAAACTATTGTGAATGGATGAATGGCTAGCAGGATTTGCTAATTGGATGACAGAAGAAGAAGAGCTCCAAGCACAACTAGACAAACTCCGCATCTCCATCGAAGCTCGAGTGCCAGGCGTAACGGTAATCGATTTGCAGTGGGAGAGTCAACCAACCCGCCAAACCCAGTGGATATACATAGGCCAAGTGCCAAGAAGAAGAAGGAGAAGGTCGAAACCATGTCCGCAACCTACAACCAACCCACAACAACAAAATGGAAGGAGCTCTACACAATAGAGAATCAACACTATTCTACTTTGAGAATCGGGTAACTCAAGTCACCGAGGTAATTATCACAGTCAGTTTTCAAGTCGCACCTGATGCTGCAACACAAATAACGGAATCATTGGCTCACACTCTTACTAGAGAAACTAGGGATCTACTGAGTTTGTTTCAGGAAAGGACACCACCCTCTCCCACAAGCTTGGACAGTGACTAAGCACCTCTAAGCTTCACATGAATCAGTACAACCTACCTCAAGACAGATAACACATACCAACACGTGTACGCTCAATCAAGGTAATACTGGATTTGAAGGCTCACTACTAGCACGTCATTGACACCATGCTGGGTGGGGAGCGGTTTTTGGAGGTTCTGGCATCAGATCAACCATTTGTCTTACCTTTGGTACAAGGCAATGTACCGTTTGAAGTTTTAATCTATGACCTAGTATAAGAGGGTATACACGCCTCCTTGTAAAGAAGAAAAAAACTTTTGCAAGTTAAGCAGTGTGTCTTTCTAGCTCTCTCTCAGTAATCATGGCAAGTGTAGCATTTCCAATATTTAAAGGAAAGAAGGGGGAGGATTTGGTAACAGACTTCCTAGATTACTTTGAAGTAGCATGTGTAGTGAGCAACAAAGATACGGATGAATCCCGGGTTAGAATCTTTAAGCATCTCATGAAGCTAGAAGCTAGATCATGGTACAATGCACTTCCACAAGCAACCAAGGATGACTGGGAACCCTTAAAAACCGCTTTTAAGAGGCGCTTTGGGGGAGGTACCACTTCAGAAAAGTTGTGGGACAAGTTGAGAGACTTGAAGCAGGAGGGTCTTTTAGAATATGCCACCTATGAGTCCAAATTTGTGGATTTGTGGGAACGGTGGGTTGAGTCACTGGCAAGGGGAGAAGCCGCACCCGATTTCCTAAAAAAAGATCGGTTCACGCATGGCTTATGGCCGCTTCTCAAGGAGAAGGTGAAAGGTAGATTCCCGGCTACGTACGAGTTAGCCGTTGAGATTGCTCGCCTTAAGGACAAGAAGCTGCGAATGAAAGCCAAAGAAACCGAGTCAACAGAAGCAGGAACATCGCGTTGGCCAGCAACTACGACAACCACCATACCACCACCACCGGCTCTTGGGGTAAGAGATGACCAACAAGATATGTTGGCCCATATTACTAACCAACTGCAAAATTTGTCTGTCCACTTAATACAGCAAGGGAGGAGTCAAGACCCTGGAAGAACACGGTGACAAAACAGGGAGTATCATTGCTACAACTGTGGAGAAGACGATCACGGTATGTACTACTGTCCCAAACCACGACAAAACTATAATAGAGGAGGTAGGAGGAACCAATTGTCACCCCCTAGAGAAAGAACACCCCCACCCCGAGCACCACCCCCACCAACACTAATTCTACGTCCACCCCAGACACCACTAGAAGCATCCATTCCACCTCTTCCACCAGCCCCACCACCTGATCGCCCTGTAAACATCATAAGGCTAGAAGAGAAAGGAAAAGCCGTAGTAGTGGATCCACCTAGAGCAAAGGAGAGGGACAAGGGTAAGGAGAAGGTAACCTTTTTAGAACCACTTGAAGCCATGATTGTGAAAAGAGCTAGGAGGGAGAAAGCTACACAATCAGATGATGAGAGAAGCATGAGAGGAGAAACTAGCAAGAGGCCATCCAGGCCACGACGAAAATTGGGCATCACCGACTTCCAGCTAGGGGAAAGTTCTAAGCCCTATGATCTAACATTGGATGTGGCAGAGCAAGGACCGAAGATTACATGGCCACAGTTGCTACATCTTGTACCTAAAGTAAGGCAACAATGGTCTAAAATGGTAAGTACAAGACGCTCCAAAACAAAGGTAGCCGGAGCAATTTTGGGTTGCAACATGGATGACATCCTTCCAATTGTCGACGTAAACATAAAAGGAAAGAGGGTTGCAAACACCTACATTGATGGAGGTGCAAAAATCTGTGTAATGAGCGAAGCTATGATGCTTCGATTAGGGCTCGAGGTTGACATGCCTTCTCCATGCAAGGCAAAGATGTCAAACAACATAAAAGTAAAGTGTGTGGGTGTGGTAAGTGCCGTGAAAATAAAATCTTTCAACACTGAGGTAGAGGTAGATGTTTTTGTAATGCCTACTAAGGGGGAGGGCTATCCAATAATTTTGGGAAGGCCATGGTTAATGGCCATGAAGGCAAAACAGGACTAGGGTACTAGCCTTCTACGCATGACCGGTAAGAAAGGGGAGATAATCTACTACGACATGAGGATTGGCAAGTAGAAGCAAATGAATCTGGAAACATCGACAGATGAAACCACTAGCGAATCTTCCAGTTCTGAGGAGGAGACCACATCCACCGACGAAAGTGATAGTTCCATTGATGTGATGGGTATCATTCTGAAGGATCCACAAAGGGTAAGCACAACTGGTGATCCATCACCAAAAGGGAAACCCAATGAAGAGGAGAGAAAATCACCTGGCCTAGGAGGAAGTAGGTTGAAGGGTATATTGTCTACGGAATTAACACTTGAGGAGAAAGATAGTTTTTTGCAAATGTTGATGGGATTTCCTAACCTGTTCATTGACAACTATGAAAGAATCACACGCATTACAGTGGTGGAACATCATATTAAGCTGAAGGAAGGGGTAAAACCAGTTGTGCAAAAGCTACGACGACTAGGGGTCATGCAAGAAAAGGCACTCTTGGCCGAGGTAAGGAAACTGCTGGAGGCGGGATTCATCTATCCTGTAGAAAACTCAGAATGGGTGTCACCCGTAGTGGTGACGCCTAAAAAGAATGGTAAGTGGAGGGTCCATGTTGACTACAAACCACTAAATGCAGCTACAAAGAGAGACCACTTTCCTCTCCCTTTCTTGGATAAAATTTTGAATGAAGTAGCGGGTTTTGAATGCTATACCGTCTGTGATGGTTATTCAGGATGCTTTCAATTACGCATAGCCTTGGAAGATTAGCTAAAAACCACTTTTATCACGCCTTGGGGTTGTTTTGCATACAGGGTTATGCCATTTGGTCTCACAAATGCACCTGCCACATTCCAAAGATATGCCACATATGTTTTTCAACCGTTCTTTGGAACATCCATAAGAGTGTTCATTGATGATTTTTGTATATATAGCTCCCGTATTTCACATTTAGAAAAGGTAACTGAAGGTTTGGACAGGTTGCAGAGCCTAGGTGGGCAATTAAATGTGGATAAATGTCACATTGGGGAGAGTAAAGTCATTCTACTAGGCCATGAAATTTCAGCAAGAGGTATCAACGCCGACCCAAGTAAGGTGTCCGCACTCATAGCCCTACCTTCACCAATGACCGCACGTCAACTAGTCTCTTTTCTACAGAAGGTGAGGTACTTAAGTAGATTCATACATCTACTATCACAACTTGTTCTACCACTGCAACAACTCACTCAAAGATCAACTTTCACTTGGGACGAGGAAAGCGAACATCACTACAACAAGGTAAAGGAGGTCTTAGCCACTCTGCCAACTATCTCACCACCTAAGTGGGATGAAAAATTCTATGTCACCTCAAGTGTTGGTGATGACTCATTGGGGGCTGTGCTACTCCAAAAGGATACGACGACATCTTTCATGAGGCCAATCTACTTCTCTAGTCAAATGATGACAGCAGGAGAGAAAGGTTTCACCCATGTGGAACACTTAGTCCTAGCTCTTAGATTTGCAACTACAAAGTTTAGGTCATATTTGCTGCCTAAGCAATTTGTGATTCTAACCACGGATGAAATATTTCCCTATGTTGTACAACACATGGATGTGTCTGCTAGGATTACTAAATGGCTAGTTCGTCTGCAAGAGTTTGACTACACGGTATAGGTAGAAAGCACGACAAGGGCAAGTTTGGGGGGACTCATGACCTACCAAGTCTTTGAAAGGGAGGAGAAGAAATCTAAGGAAGGAGAAGTCCGATTACCTCCAGTACCACTGATGGTAGAAGGAGCATACTCTCTCTACTTTGATGGAGCCTACAAGCGAGCGTCCGACAAAGCAGCTGCAGGAATAGTGGTCTTTGATGACAAAGGGACAAAGGTATTTTCGTTGGGCCAATTGTTAGATTCACATTCTAACAATGAAGCTGAGTATGCAGCACTAACCAAGGGTCTACAATGGTGCGTCTCGCAAGGTGTACAACGCCTTAATGTATTTGGGGATGCTCTACTTCTGGTAAGGCAAGTAAATGGAGCATGGACATGCAAGAATCCTAGTTTAAGGACTCACTTAAGTGGTGTAAAAACCTTGTTGGGTAAGTTTGAAGAAGTTCAAATACACCATATCCCAAGGGCTCAAAACCAAGAAGCAGATGCCCTAGCAAGTGAAAGACTACAGGAAGTGGTGGTTGGAGCAATAAAACTAAAGCTCCCTCTATTTCAAGGCAGTGATGCCTTGCCTGACATCATGCATTTTTTGGAAACAGGAGAATGCCCATCAGATTTAAGAAAGGGAAAGAAGCAATGGCTGACGCGGAAGGCCACAAGGTATCGACTCATCAATGACGGTTTGTATTGTAAGGGTAAGGACCAAATACTCAGGAAGGTCCCTCTCTCTCAGGAAATCACGGGAGTAATTGCTAGCTGTCACGACGGGGTTTGTGGTGGTCACTTTGCCCTAGACATAACAAGTAGGAAAATCTTGCAAGCAGGCTTCATATGGCCTAGCCTCAACCGTGATGTACACCACTGGTGCAAAACATGTAAGTTGTGTCAAAAGGCCGGCACTAGATCACTTATGCCTAACCATAGACACCTATTCTCTCATATGGCCCATTTGAAAAATGGGGTATCGACGCCATTGGGCCATTACCTAGGGCCAACTCAGGAAAATTCTACATTATCATGGGGGTCGACTACATGACTAGATGGGCAGAGGCTACAACCACCACTAGAATCACAGCGGTAGAGGTAGCTAAATTTATCTACGAGCACATATGTTGTAGGTTTGGCACACCTTTAGAGATCATCTCTGATAGAGGGCCAGGTTTCAGAGCAGACTTGGTAGGAGAATTAATGCAGAAACTGGACATTACAAGGAGGCACTCTTCACCATATTACCCTCACTGTAATGGCCTAGTTGAAAAGGTAAATGGAATGGTTTCTAAAATTATTACCAAGCAGGTAAACAATCATCCCGGAGACTGGGATAAGTATCTACTACCAGCTTTATGGGCCTACAGAACTTCATTTCGTACATCCTTGGGATTCACACCGTATCATCTAGTATTTGGTAAGGAAGTAATCTTGCCCATTGAAGTGCAACTACAAAGTCTCAGAGTAATGGCAAGCCAACTTCAACAACCCAACATGCATTTGAGAGATCACATCATCAACTTGGAAATACTGCAGCTGGACAGAGAAGAAGCAATAAATTATTATGCAGCACAAGCAGAGCATAGACGGATTAGCTTTAACGAGCATCTCCGAAAAAAAGAATTGAAGAAAGGAATGTTGGTGCTCCGCTACGACAATCGCTTCGACACGCGCAAGGATAAGAAAGTCCTGCTCCGATGGGAAGGCCCTTTCATCATCAGGAAAAAGTATGCCAATGGAAGCTACCAGCTTATGGAGGCTGATGGAAAACTTCATAAAACTAGGGTAAATGGTTGGCGACTTAAACCTTATTTTCTTCGATTTGACCAGGCTCCACCAATTGACATTCCAGATGAGGACACACCATCAGCCGCCACCTCCGACGATAATGATCAAACAGATGAGCTAGAGACATGAATGCCTCTAGCCAAAAGGGGAGGGCTAATGATGGGGGCTTTTCACAAGCCAAGCTCCCATACCCCTCTTCTCTCGTCCCCACCCCATGAAAACCCCCTCTTAGGGAGGGAGTGATAAAAGGCATTGGAAAAAAGTAAGAAAAAAATAAAGTATGATTATGTAAATATATAAGAAAGGTAAAATAGGCCACCTCATGCCTGCGGGGTAGCCCATCCCCACCTTGCCTCCTTTTTCTTCACTGTTGCCCCGTCGGGTGTCCCTTTTCCTCTCCTCCACTCAAAAGGTCAACCCCCTCTCTCTCCCCTTGTCCTTTCTCCTTTCTCTCTCCCCTCAAGCTACCCCACCTCTCACCAATAATGCATTATAACTCACCAATAATGCACCCTAACTCACATGCAACTTACCCTATCTTCCAAAATAGTATACCCCACCCCCTCTTTCTCTCTCCTATCATATCCCATGACCCAAATAGCCCCCTCTCTCTCTAAAGGGCCCCATGTCTCTTGTCTTGTAGCTAAATAACCTCCCCCACACTCACACACACTCAGTTTCACTGAAAAAGGTGCCCACAGACCCATCCCCACCCGGTGGTTACCTGATTTTTCTTGTGTTCACACACATCTGCACACAGATTCACCTCTGAACACACTCCCCTCTCTCCCCTCTTGTAATTACTTTATTCTCCATGTCACCTCTCACTTTTTTTCATCAACCCATCTCTCTCTCTCTTAGTCTCTCTCTCATGAGACTGCTGTTTTGGCACATATACACACAGCCAGACAAGTGGGGCCCACAGTCACATGGCCTATGTAGATAACGATTTCTTCATTTCTAAATTCTAGAATTTCTCCCCCCTCCTCCCCTATATAAAGAGGGGTCACCATCACACTAACACACACACCATCACCAAAAGAGTACACTATGCACTGTGTGTGCCTAGTGCACACACACACACCCACACCATCACCATCACCGCAATCACCATGCTCGTCTTAAGCATGACCTCTACATCCTTGGGCTATGGAAGATGAAGGGAAACTAAATGAAGGATGATGGCCGTAACCCTCGTGCGAGTCTTCGCCATCAACTCCCACCTATCCGCCATGTGCTCTACCATGCTCTCCCTTCTCATTCCCCTACCCTATGCTCCCCATTTCATTGCCTTATTCTCTAAATAAAGCTTGAGGTTTTGTGAGTATGTTTTCTTGCAATGTTTTGCCCATGTGAGGTGTGCGGAATCGCCACCTAGTCTTGTGTTTGGAGTGAGCTTGTGTATGTGTGAAGGGTGTGCGGATTCGCCATCCTTTTGTGGTGCCTAAGTACTAAGCCGCTATACCCCCTCCCTCACTCTCTCTCTCTCTCTCTCTCTCTCTCTCTCTCTCTCTCACTTGATCTCATTCCCTTTCCTCTTCATCATTGCTCCCAAGCATCCATCTCTCTTGGATGAAAACTTTGTTATGGTGGTGTGTTGTTTGCGTCCTAGCCGCTGAAGCTAGGTGGTGCCCCCCCCCTGTTTGCTTTACCATGACAGGCTCGAGGCGCGCCATTCGGTCCCCGGTGTTTTAGAGGCCGTCGGGGTTCGGGGTTCGCTTTGCTCCCGTCAGTGTGTGGTACCCAAGAAAAACGGGAAATTACGAGTGTGTGTAAATCTCAAGAAGGTAAACGCAGACACAATAAGGGACAACTACCCTCTTCCTATCATTGAACACATCCTGGAACGAGTGGCAGGCAAGCAAGCCTATAGCTTTATGGACAGATTCTCTGGTTATAACCAATTGGGGGTCAAAATAGAAGATCAATACAAAACAGCATTTGCAATAGAATGGGGCATATATGCGTTTAGGGTAATGCCATTTGGCTTGACCAATGCTCCAGCCACATTTCAGAGATTAATGACTCACGCTTTTAAAGAATACTTACGAAAATTCTTGGATATTTACATGGACGACTTGTGTGTCTATTCTCTATTGAGAGAAAACCATATAGATCATCTGAGAAAGGTATTCGAAAAATGCAGAACGTATAGGATTTACCTCAACCCAGAAAAATGTGTATTCATGGTACGACAAGGTAAAATCTTAGGCCACATAGTGTCGGCTAATGGAATTACCACTGATGAAGACAAGGTAAAGGTGATCATAGAATTGCCAAGACCAAACACGGTACGAGAGGTACAATCATTTATGGGACATTGTGGATCTACATGTACGCTGTAATAGCAAAACCCTTGTATAGTCTAATCACGCTCTTCATTTGGACAAATGAATGTGAGGAGTCATTCCAGAAACTGAAAGATGCACTGGATCTGCACCAATTCTAAAAGCACCAGATTGGTCAATAAAAAATCAAGTTCATGTAGATGCTTCGGCATTTGCAATAGGCTGTATATTAGCACAACCAGCTGAGGGTAAGACGGACTTTCCAATCAGTTATGCTAGTAGACAACTCAACAGTGCATAAAAGAATTATACTACCACTGAAAGAGAAGGATTGGGTATGATATATGCAGTAAAGAAATTTCGGCATTACTTACTCGCGAACAAATTCACATTCTTTGTGGATCATCAGGCACTCTTGTACTTAGTAAACAAACCTTGTAACACGGGACGAATTGTAAGATGATTCATTGTGTTACTAGAGTTTGATTTTACGGTAGTAGTTAAGAAAGGAAAAACGCATCAAAGAGAAGACCACCTTTCTCGACTACTACATGGCGAAAAAGCTACCGGGGTAGATGATGATCTCCCAGACGCATACTTGTTTAATATAGAGATGATACCGAAATGGTCAGAGAAAATTATTTCATTGCTGACATATGGAATGAATCTTGATGACAAACACATGGTGGAAGACGTTAGACAAGCACGAAATTACACAATGCTTGCGGGAAGAATGTACCATCATGGAAACGATATGATTCTAAGGTTGTGTATAGGCCCAGAGGAGTACGAAGCGTATCTAGAGGAGGCCCACACACAAACAGGGGGATTCCATAGAGGAAATCAAATGATGTATGAACAATTAAGAAGACTTGGAGTGTATTGGCCAGGAATGGCAGGCGATGTAGCAAATTACATCAAGAAATGCGACTTTTGCACATCCAATACCACTGTGGATTATGCCACATTATACCAAGTGACAGTAGCACCCGCATGGAGTCATGCTATTGTGGAATATTTGACTAATATGGAGCTGCCAGGAGATTGGTATAGGTATACCCTCATTAGTGACCAATTGTATAAAAGAGGAACTGATGACCAGCTGAGGTTAGTTCCTCATGAAAATAACTACTTTCCATTATTGGAACAAGCTCATGCAGGCATAGCAGGAGGTCATTTTTCAGCAGAGAGAACCGTAAAAATCATTATGGTTGTAGGTATATGGTGGCCGACCATGATTCAAGATGCAGCAGAATTCGTGAAAAGGTGTGATGAATGTCAACGCACTAAGGTACGAGTTAAAAGAGACGAAATGCCCTTAAGACCAATGATGAGTGCTCGAGCATTCGCTAAATGGGGATTGGACTTTGTTGGTCCTATCACTCCACCAGCGTATCGTTCACAAGCACAATATATCATAGTGGCCACTGACTACATGACCAAATGGGTGGAAGCAAAAGCCACAACGAAAGTAGACCTAGAACCACGGCACAATTCTTATATGAATATGTGTTTACACGTTATGGCCTTCCAATCGAGCTGGTGAGTGATAGAGGGACACACTTTGTAAATGAAGTTATCCAACATCTCTTAAATGAGTTTATGGTAATTCATTGCAAATCTGCACCCTATCATCCACAAGCCAATGGCCAAGCGGAAGCGACCAACAAAATATTGTGCACGGTTCTTACGAAACTGGTTAGTGAAACAAGAACAGATTGGGATCAAATGCTCTATTCGGCATTGTGGGCTTATCGAGTTCATATAAAACAACACTCAATGCTACACCATTTAATATGGTATATGGGTTAAATGAAATATTGCCTATTGAATTTTTGATCCCCACACTAAGGGTAGCCAAACAATTGGAATGGACGGGACATGAACTTTCAGAACGGTTAGAGAACCTTGAAAAATTAGATGAGTTACGACTCAATGCTGTAGCGGCCATATATGCAAAAAAAGACAACAGAAAGAGTTTTTTGACAAACATGTCAAGAACAAGGACTTTAAAACGGGAGACTATGTCTTGGTATACACCCTTAAACAACATGCCAAAAAGCTAAAGAAAAGGGGAATGGGGCCTTATTTGATCCAAGAAATATCGTCCAGCGGAGCAGTAAAACTGTTGACACTAGATGGAAAAGAAATGTCGAACTGGATTAGTGGGTGTCGTTTAAAAAAATATCATCTACCTTTAACACCGGAAATGTTGTTTCAACTGCATTATGGAAAAACCTATAGACATGAACAACAAAGAATTTAGGACCAGGCACAACAAAAAGCAAAGGAACGGATTGCTAAACGAAAGTAGTTTCTCAGGACAATAAACATGGTCACCCCAATGATGAATGACGAATATCCTCTTTCAACATCCCAAACGATCGAAGCGGATATACAAAGCGACGAATTAGAAAAGACCATGACAGACCTTAGGGCTCAGGACGATAGCATCCTGGACGACTTGGAAGATACATGGTGTAGTCCTTACATAAAAGCTTATGCAGACACAAAACAAGTTGAAATCTATACATTGCTTGACACTGGAGCAAAAATGAGTGTCATCAGCTTTGAGCTCTTTCAGAAACTTGGACCAATGAAGACAATCCCAAAGACACACCGGTTGAAAGTAGCATCGGGTGATGAGGTGACCACGTTGTGGTCTATTATAATACCAATCACAGTGCAGGCACACCCGTACACTACAAAATTCCATGTGCTACCACCAAGTAGATCAGCAATGCCGTGTATCTTAGCAGTGTCATGGATGAAAGCTAACAGGGTATTCATTGAATTGGATACTAATGAGGCACTGTTTAGAAAGGAAAACTTTTCAGAACCCTTCTTATCATATAACCAATTCATGTCAAGGAGGAAACAAAAGTCAATACAACCGCAAAGATCTGCCCAACAACAAACAAAGTTTACAAGTCCAGCAACGTCTTATAAAAAAGCAGCAACCATGCAGGGAACCATGCAAGTTTGGGTACGGCGTACAGAGATGACCGAGGCACAATTACATCAAAAGCGAAAATACAAAGTTTGGATAAGGCACGATAGCCTAATTACTATAAAAAAGGAGTCAGAAGAACAGACAAAACACCGAAAGCCAGCAAAACTTCAAAGAAACATAGTCAATCTGTCAAATACGCAACGGACTATATTGGTATGGCGGCCAAAAAATTGCCAATTCAAAACGAGCCAACAACACAAGAAGGGCGGCCAAAGATGACAAACGAGCAGTTATCTACAACTGTCAAGGTCATGCAACATCATGCAAACAGCACGAGGAAACAAACAGAATCAACAACAAAAACTACAAGGATGTCTAAGACCCAAGTCATCAAGGCAGAAAGAAAGAATGTTCCACCAGATACGACAATATAGACTTCAAAACCAGTCGAAAAAAATCAAACAAAGCAAAAGATTTTAGCCATTTTCTAGCAAAAATTATAGAAAAAAATCTGTAATCCAGATGGAAACACAAAAGAAGAGATGCTTGATCAGAGCAAGGTAAAGAAGACACAGAAAAAATAGGGACTGCAAAGGTGAAAGGGCAAAATGACCACCGTCATGAAGGAACCTCCAACAGGAGAAATCTACAAAACTGGTAAAACTGGAGCAACCGAAGTCCAAATTAGGAAATTTGCGAGCCTAAACCGCATCTCGCAAAAAGTTATAACCATAGGTAAAAGATTGGAAAATTTGGTATCGGAGTCTCGATTACATAAAGAGAGGCTAGGCTAGAAATCCCTCATTTGAGTCATTTTCCATAGTGAGAGAGAGAGAGCTCCCTACAGCAGTTGAGACTTCCAGGAGCTCATCCATCGCACACGGTCACCAGATCGACATCAGATATGAGAGGTATGCTCGTCAACACTGACTCTAAGTGTTGTTTACTTCAGTTAGTCGCAAAACCTCGCCGGCATCACAATCACAACCTGTGCACACATACGGTAGACCGGTTGTTAGGGAGACCTAGAGGCCACAAATGGAACCAAAATTGAAAGGCACAATGCCTATAGCTTAGGGATCGAGCCTATGACCTCGAAAAGCGTGAAGGAAGCCGCTCAAAAAACCCTAATTTCACAGGACCTACAAAAGGGCAACTAAACCAAGGTGATCGGAAATGAGCCAAAATTCATAGACAGCAAGCCAATAACCTCGACAAACCGACGGAAGGGTTAGACTATGAAAAAGTTCATCAAAACGGAGCCTAAAGTCCCTATCTGACGAAAACCGCACAAAGCATCACGATACTCTAAAGGGCCGACCAAGTGACAAAATGACACCAAATTCAACAAGGTACATCCAAAAGAGGTTAACTACGAGATGGAATGTGTCCACTCGGGAAAAAAGCTCTTCCACTAGGGCAAATGCCGGCAACAGACTAGAAGGATGTCCAAATGGTCGTTCTTGGTGTTGTAAACACCAAAACAACAACTCACTGCTTGGATGGAAGGTCAAAAGGAAATAAAAGACAACTGGAATCATACAATGACCAAAAGGAACCGCGACCATCACCTAAGTGGTCTACTTCGACTCCAGGACCAGCTAAGTGCTGCAAACACGGAGTACACTCTGCTAAATTGATTAAAACTTGATGTGTGTGTCTAGGAGGGCCTATTAAAACCATGGTGGTCAACTAACATCAAGAAAAAAACTGGTAAAAATGACCAAGTGCTAGTCTATCGTGATAGACTTGAATTTACACTTAGACAAGTGAAATTTTGACTTTAGCTTCATGAGGGGTGCTAACAAGGATTATTAACCACCAATATCAAGTCAAAATGCAAGAAGGATCTTTTCTGGCCAAAAACATAGTCTATCACGATAGACTTGCTACACCAATTATTGGGGGAAAGACTTTTCAAAATTTTTACAAGCTAGACTTGGGGAAGCACATGAAGGCAGTACACCAAATTTGGTGACAAGATGGACTCATATGGCAAGCTGAGAAAGACATGCAGTCAACTCAGAGTCAGAACAGGACATCTCAAGGGCACACATGTAAAATTCTCATGTGAGGGGTCAAGAAACCTTGCATCAACTGGGAGAAGGCAGACAGATGGTCACAGAGCCAAAAAATGACAAATTGGCACTAAGTACCAGTCTATCGTGATAGACTAAGCAGAGGGATACTGGACCATCTTATAAAAAATTTGAATTATCAGTTGTCTTCAACATGATGCAAGAGGACCACCCAGTAAGTTTGAGCCTAAAACAACACAAAATGAAGGAGATAGACCAACATCTCCTTGGCAGGAATCTAGAAAAGTGGGAGTTGATCTAAAAAGGGGTCACTTGACATTCATTTGAGGTGAAAATGAGATCAGATCATGTGCAAGGTATGGGAAACCAATTGGTGGAGGCACAACTGCAAAATTGGACCTTGGTCAAAAAATGGTTAGTCTATCGCGATAGACTGAGCAAAAGCTGCAAATGAACAGATTTTGAGCCTGGGCTTATAGAGTGACCTTACATGCCTTGTGAGCATACACCACACCAAATTTCAAGGCATTTGGACTTGTTCTCCTTCACCAACAACATCAATTTGAAGCTGCCAAAGTCGCACAATGGAAGAGCTTGTCTACCTGCTAAAATTTTACCTTAACTAATCTTGGGACTAAGAAGGCTCATCTAGATGCATGATTAAGTAATAATCAATTTAGGAGAGTAGTACTATGTTTGTGCATTGACTGTTAATAGGATCTATGGAGGCTTCTCCGGGAAAAAGAAAAGGCAAGAACCTGGCAATGGAAGGTGCAGTACCCTATGCACTTCTACCCAATTCCTTAAAGCCAACAGCCACCTGGATACCTGCAGATGTGCAACATGCAACAGCCTTTCAGATCTATCAAGGTTCATATGTGGATGACAAAAGAAACTTAGTGGATACAGTGATGATTCCCAAGGAGGCAGAGAATTATTTGAAAATATCACAGCAAAGGTCATGGCTCAAAAATGTTGGCTTGTGGAACTTTGTATCACTACCACCAGTAGGGATAGATTTCAAGAGGGTACAACATCTAATAGAGACTATGCAAGAAGATGGAACTTGCAGAGTGGCAGGCATGGATAACGAAGTGATGGAGATCCAGATCACCAAAGAGATAATCAAAGAGGCATTGAAAGTGTCAGATCAAGGAGCCAACATGAGAGAAAGAAGGAAAAACCTCACAGTCTACTTGCAAAAGTCCAAACTACCTTCTTTCGAACTCATAGCAAACCCGGAAGTAAGAGAACTGACACAGATCTACAGTCAGTGTTTGTTGAGCTACAGCAAAAGACCACCAAGATACACTACACCACATGGGAGCATCTCAACCACACTGACATGGGCTATGGGAATGACCCATGAGTTCTATATAGATCATGCGTCATATCTATTTGAAGAAATGACAAAGCTAAGGCAGGACAGACCAAATTACATATTGCAGGAGGAGAAGTCCTAACCAGAGTAATATACCATGCCATAGGCACGGCAGATCAGTTGCCACCTGCCCCCCATCAGAACAACTCGCTGGTACTAAGGGAGAATATTGAAGATAGATCACAAACGAAAGTACCGGCCTCTATTAACACCATTGGAGGACGCAAGGTGAAAAGAGTAACAAGAAGTACACAAGAAAAGATGGAAGAAGAAAGAAGAACCCAAGAGGAAGATGCCCGACTAAAGAAGCGGAAAGTGCAAATGGAAAACAACACCAGGTTGCAGAAGATAGAAAAAATGGAAAGGATGCTAGAAGGATTTGCTCTAGAAAGATCTCTACGAGGCGATGTAGGCGCCACTTGGAAACCTTCTAGTAGCACTTACACACTGAGAACGAAGAATAGAAACAACCCAGCTTTTGAGTTGGACTGGTTCGAGAGGTACATCCAAGAAAGAAATGCTAGGGACGAACTAGAATTGCTACTAGAAGAGGAGGATCTCCAAACTTTGAGAGATCAGTTGAGGCCAACTTCATGTGATCAGGAAACACCGCTGCCATCTCCAAGGCCAGATACAAGTGAGAGGCAATCTAGCCCACCTGCTGACTCTGCTTTGCATTCAGAAAGTTCACATCATGATGACAGAGTTCACACACCTCCAAGTGAAGAAGAAGAGGAAGAAGAAGAAGAAAGAACAGATGGACACCCAAACACTGGAACCATATCACAAAGTGATAAAGGCAAGCAAAAGGAGGTGGATCAGACTAAAGATAAAGCTTCCTCCTCTCAAGAAATTGAGTTGGAAGCTACTGTAGATGAAGATTTGCAGTCAATGGCGACAATACTAAACAGAACAAGACTGCACAGTCAATGGTTAGGTGATCAGAACCGGTCCAACAAGATGAAGTTACAAAAAACCCATGAGGAAGTTCTGAGATTGCAAGAGCAAAGGGAGGACACTCTAAAGCTGATCAGCATCAGAGATGCTGAGATCTTGGGGCTCAAAGGCACAGTAAATCTCCTCAAAGACAATTTACAAGAGTCGGAAGACTTCAATGCCATATGTGAGGATACAATAAACATATTCCTTGAAGATGTCAGTGACAGAGATGAGCACATCCAAAAGTTGGAAAAAGAAAAGCAAGATGCACTGGAGACCATCAAAAGTTTGCAAGTCGTCATCGATGACTTACAAATTGAAGTCAAAGATTTGAGAGCGGTAACAGATATACAAGCAAGAGAAATCGAACGAGCTAAGAAGCAAAAAACGTCGCTATCAACACCACCGATAGTCCACCCAGAAGAAGAAGTGGCTGCATTGAGAAGGGAGCTGGAGTTGGAAAGAAAACAACGTTTAATGATTGCTGAAAGTGCGCTTAGAGTAGAAGATCAACTACAAAGACAAATTTAAGACTTACAAAGTGAACAACAACAAGGACCAGCTCCTGACAGTGAAATGGAAAGCATTGTTTCCAAATCACTCAGGGAAGAAAATGAAAACTTGCACATCAGGTTAAAACAATTAGAGGAGTCTGCCGCTCAAAAAGAAATGGAATTTCAAGCTCTACAAATCAATAGTAGAACAATGGCCGCGCAAATCGCAAGTCTACAAACTGCAGGGCAACACCAAGGACAGGTACGAGTGCACCTGGAGCAAGCAACAACGAATTTGGCTGGACTCGCCGAAGTATATGGGGGTCAAAATGAGTACGAGGAAGATTCAGATGAACAGGAGGCACCAGATACACAGATTGATCAAACTAGCTCCAAAGACCAAGAGACAGAAGAAGATTCAGTAACGAAATTGAAAGAGCAGAGGCTGGCCGAGCAGATGGAAAAACAAACAGAAATGATATGGTACAAGGCAATGCAACTTGAAAAGGAGTTGCTACAAGGGCTTTCCAGATCGGTCAAAACAGCAGCAGAGCTACGGAAGGAATGGAATGCACCTATGTTACCCTATGCTCTGCTGAAGTACGAAACTCTAACACATCAACGGCAGCTCGAAAAAGAAGAACAAGTGCCAGTGTTTGAAGGAGAAGTACAGGATCGGGAACAACAAAACAGAATAGTAGACAGCCAGCCAAAGTGGAGGCGTCAATGGCTCTTGGATCCTCCTAATAACCTGATCCACTTAGTCAACACACCGCCTGAGATGAGGAATGACAGAACTTTTTGCCCAACTCCCCGAACATACACCTACAACCAACATAAAGCACTACAGAGCAGAAATCCGACATGGCTAAATTATCCAGTAATGCCAGGGCCAGCAGAGGGAGAGAGAATATCCGGTTCTTACATGGTGAAAACCCTACAGGGCGCCATCGCAGAATTCGGAGGCTCTCCCGACCTATCCTGCAAGATGCTATGTAAAATAGCTCGAACATTTTTGGCCTGTCTCACAGTCTTCTCAGAAAGCTGGACATCAGAGTATATGAATACTGAAAGAAGCATCTCAGAGTTGTCATACGATCTAAGTGGGCCACCGATAGAACCAGTATTGTATGCCTACTTCAAATGGCTAATGTTTCTGCCAAGCTACCATCTCCAAACATTTGAAGAAGCATTTTACACAGGCTTCTTCATGTACAAGTCAAAAATTTTTGGCCCATTAATGGCAAGCGAGTCTATGCGATATGATGCGTTTCTACATCAAATCAACCAAGAAAGACGACAACGACAATGAAGACAAATACAATCATGTCGTGGTAGACATGAATTAGGAGGGGGGGAGTGTTGGAGCCCCATTCGTCCAACTGTTGTAATGAGCCCATCTTGTAAAGCATATCAAATTCCCATTTTATGTCAAAGACGTCTTATCATTTTGATCCATTAGTCTGGGTTATGTAAAGATTAATCAGTTAGTCAGGACTCATATTTGTTCCCACTTTGTAATAATGAGTAAGAGAACCCCATGTACATTTTTGAGCTAAGGTGACTAAAGTATAAAAGTCACCTTAGAACCATTTTTGAATAACATTTGAATATTAATCCTGTGTCGTACGAGTCTGAGAGAGAGAGAGAGTGAGTGTGTCTTATCCTCTTCGCTACGCGCTTCTCCCTCACCGGATTCACGACGTGACCACACCATCGCGGTAGTCTCTTCGAGAGCTACGCGCCCACGCTACGCATTCACAGTTTCGAGTCGATCGCGATCGATCCTTCCTCGAGCTTGTTTTGCTTGTAAGTAGCACAAACGGTGTCTATTTTCAATAATCAAGTGCTTTATGGAATGAGAAAGAGATTAGCTACACATAGATACTCATAAACTTAAGTTTTGCCCACTTTTGGATTATGACATGTTAGTCTATCGCGACTGTATTCGAGATAACTAGGTTTTAAATCTGGTGAGATTAGACTTATAGGTAAGTATATCCTAGTGAGAGGATGGTGCCTAGTAAGTTTGATGTGATTCCGAGTTCATTGGACGTGTAAACTGTGTTGTGAGCGTTTAGGGATAGAGTGGGTTGCATTCTACCAGGGTTAGTGATTGATGCATCATAAAAGTGCGTATGTGTAGATTGGTCTCAGCCTGACAAGCTAACGAGATTGCCTACGTGCACCTACAGGTTAGTCGTGTCATCGGATGATAAGTATGTTGTCTGTGTCGTGCTCGTGAGTATGAACAGGGGAGTAGTTTTGCCCTAAAACAGTTGGCCGTGACAACACAATCCATCTCAATGCCAAGGATGCTTAACCACTGCCTAGTGTAAGTTGTAAATCAAGTAGCACAAAAGGTAATTGGTGGAAAGCATATGTAGCAGGACAACGTGGTAGGTCACATGGAATGTAGGGGTGCTCACACAAGCAGATGAAGGGGAGTCATAAAGAAAGATAGAGGCAAGCATCTAGGCTTCCCGTCTTGGGGAGGAAGGTTAGACATGTTACAAGAGGCTCTCACACCATAGCCATTGCTGCCATTCTACTCTCGCTTCCCTCTTGGATGGAACAAACTCAATCACTCCCAATTTTAAGACAAAACCTAAATTGGACAACTCTACAAATGAATACAACTCCATATGAGGAGATTTTAGGTAAAGGCTTGGTTAATTGCAATACAAAAGTCCTTGATGGTTTGCATCGTATTTCAGTTTGAGTGAAAGTGTTGTCATGGGGCTCTGCCATGGCCCAAGGCCTCCCTTGACACCCTCAAATCCGGATAAGGACAAATTGATTATGTTCCAATGAGTAGAACTCAAAGCACAACTCAATGGATGCTTCAGCAAGGTGACTTGTAAGTCACCATTTTAGGCATAAAGTTGCACCGACTTCAAATTGTCGCTATTTTAGGCCTAAAGTTGCATTGACTGGAGCTATGTGTTTGCAAAGATGCAACACGGCGAAGTGTGTAATTTTTTTGGTACCTAATCTTTGTTGTTTACAAATTTTTAGTGTAATCGTCAGCCCTGGTTTTGCAATCATGTTTCCATAAGCATTTAGAATATTCAGAATATCATGCCCTCTTTACAATGGTGCAATTTTTCCATCACAATCATAGAGTACTGATCAAGATTTTTGAGTTAGTTCCAACCCTAGGTTTTGCATGAGAATCATCTTCTTCTCATGGCCTTGTGTTTAGTCAAATAAAATTCATAGCCACTCAACCTCATCAGTACTAGAGGTTGTTATAGGTCTAACAAGGTGCCTCCTACACATTAAGTTCATGATCGCTTACCAATTGATAGTATATTGGAGTTGTACACACATGCATGGACATTACAGCTATCAAAAGCCCATGGTCTTTGACTATGCTCCTAATTAGAGGTGTTAAAGGATAGTAAGACTCAAACGCAAGAGGTGAGACATGATATTAAGCTGAGACGCATTTTTCCCGAACACTATTTTGGGATTCTCATGCTCCCAAATCAGCCCAGCCCATAAACCACCCGCCATGGTGCCAATCGTCTTTTGGCAACATTTTTGCATGTCTTTACTAGACCCATTTGGGTTGCGTTTTGAAAGGCAATGTGGAAGAGCTTGGTGAAAATCAATCATTCTAGCAACTAGCAACACTGCTAATCATTTCCACCCTTGAACCTTCATCTTCACCAACCCTATTTTGGTTTCCATTTTAAAGCACTAGTAAATCAAGCTCAATGAGCTTGTACAAAATCTAGACCCTTTGAATAGCTCTCAAAGCCGCTAAAAATGAGATGGGCTACTAAAGAGTGCACTCAATGCACACATTTGAAGCCAAAGCTCTAATCATAAAAATATTAAAATCTCTAAGCGTTGATTGGTGGAAGAGTGGATACCCAACATTCAATAAAGTTGGGAATTTTTTGACAGTTTGGTGTGTATAACATTCAATAAAACTAGGCATCTTTTGACAATGAGTTGGCAAGTGAGCAAGAGGGATAGCTAGGACATCTAGCTATGTCTCAAAAGTGGAAAAAAATGAAGCATAACGCCTTGTATTGAGAAATATCTCCCCAAGCGAATGGCATTGCATTTCTTGTGTGAATGGACTGATCTTGAATCGGTAGTAAACCTATGAAAAACAATGCTATGTTTTCATCGCCCCCTTTTGGGTTACATCCTCATCAAGTGAAAAATTATTGATCGTTAGATTCTATTAGAGTCATCAAATAGTGTAAAAGGCTCAATCATGTTGTATTGGTAATTCAACAAGCTTACCTAATTCAAAGAAAGACTAACTTTATGTCTTGTTAGCATTGGTGAGATTACTGAACTAGGCCGTACCTAAATGTTAGATTATATAAGAGTCATCAACAATGTTGTACAGGTAATACAAAAGCTTACCTAATTCAAAGAAAGACTACCTTCATGTCTTGTTAGCATTGGTAAGCTAGTTTCTGACTATTAATAAACAAGGCTCATAATGTCTACTAGTTCTAATTAACTCAATCCCCTCAATATTTCTCAAATTTTAAAAAGTGAAGTGCCATTAGTATTTACAACAATTTTTCTCAAATTTTATTAGTTTGATGGGGAGCATGGCTCTAGTATTTTTTTTTTAAATTGAAAATTTATCATTTTACCTGTGATGTTTATACAAATATCTATCAACCTTTTATTCTTGGTATCCTCACCAGTGGGCATTTTTTATCAGAATTAAGCTAAGATGTGATTCTCTTAATCCATGTCAATAGGGCCTCAAATAGCATCAACCTTGATCAACAATCCTTTAAGTGCTTGCAACATCCACTCAAGGGGGATTGAATATACTGCTATGATCATAAGTTTAATATAACTCCAACGTTTTAATAAGGACAACCATGTAAATAGCTCTATAGCTAGTTATCAATGGATTTGAAGATTATGATCCATATAGTAAGAAGGACGCTGGATTTCTTAGTAAAGACATTATATCAAACTATGAGAGTACGAATAAAAAAGGCCCATAATTAGATTTCATTTATCTAGATTTAATAATAGTTACCTTCCTCTGAACAATTCAACAAGCATTCGGAAAGTACTTTAGGATGAGTGGCATTGATGTGCCTTCTCATAATTCTATTTCAAGATTCTAAAATATTGAATAGTAGTTGCCTTCATCATACCATTTCAATAATGCTTTGGAAATGATTTATCTATGAGTGGCATTGTTATGCCTTTTCGTAATTGTATCTCATGAAGCACTTCAAAATTTTTGTTCTAAAGCATTTGTGAGAATTGCTACCATTAACCTCTCGTCATGTTATTTGTGAAGCATAATGCTTCCTAAAACACCTCAGTGATGACAAGTAAAGGATTTGCAGAGAAAGATTGAAAGCTAGCTTGCTCATTTGATTCTTTTGTCTTTGTTTTTGTTTTTATATATGAGAGAAATGATATTGGCCAAGACCTAGTTGGAGATGTATGTACGGTGTACCATGCAAAGTGACCATAATGCATAGGGGTTCTTCACCAAGCCATGAAGCAACTTTTGAATGCTAGTTTAAAAAACTGGTTGAGCTCAATTGACACAAAATACAATGCACAATCTCCCCTCACCAAGCCATTATAAGAAGGACTCTTACATCTCATATGCACAATTTAACACTCAAGAGTGACATTATGACATAGAATGCTTCATAGTTCATACTTCTTGCATGAATTTGATGGTCTTCAACTCATACTATGAAGCATTTTAAATGGTGCCACTTTTCTTTGAGATCAGCTAGCCTATCACATTGGAAAATTACTAATGCCTTGACTAGTGCCATGTGTATGCTTTCTAGTATGCTATCTCTTTATCTATGATAATGGTGAAGTAAATATATCGATTACCCAAAATAAGGGTGTGCATTATACATGCAAATAGATAATAAGATCCCTAAAAATGCATATAAGCATATACTTGCTTGTATTCAAAAGATGAGATAAGTGCTATTGTGTTATTTTAAGAAAGCCATATTCATTTAATAATTTAAATTTATATCATGCATCAGAGAGTATAAATATGAAGGTGAACACTTGCAATAATTTATACTTGTAGACGTAGCATACAATGAGCATTGATTCCCACAAAATTTCAATATAATGTGTTCAATTTTGTATCCCTTTATTTCTTTGCTCGCTTTTTGTCCCTCTCTCGCTTTTGTCGCTCGTTAAAAGATAGCACCCCTTAAGAAGAGAGGTCCTTAAGTAGCCTATTAATGGTTGATTTTGTTAATTATATTAGGGTAAGTGGGACTGGGATCTATTATTGGTTTTGTTGAGCCCACTATGTGGGATATGGTGCACACCTCGGAAGCTTTGGTATTAATAATGGAGTCTTTTTAAACTTTCCTACAACTTTACCATTATTGAGCCATAAGAAGTCTGAAAGGAGCTAGCCTGCGGAAAATCTGCAATATTAGACTCACTCCACTACTCTCTATAATTAACCAATTTGAGCCATGGGTGTAGATACTTAAGTGCTGATTTTCAATGGCTAAGAGGAGTAGCAACTAAGGTTTTCAATTGCCAAAGAATACACTAAGAAAACACTCAAAATGGCTGACAATAACCAAGAGAGTAAAATGAACATTGATAAATTTGATTTTGCACATGAAGGTGCTAATGATGATGCTCCCATGTTTGTCAACTATCTTGTTACTAGGTTGCAACAAGCTATGGGCAACCTTGCTTTGCAAGATGAAGCTACTCAACAACTTTGTGCTTATGGAATTTCCCTTCCTCTCCAAGAGGAGACAGAGCTTAGGAGATCTCTTGATGAGAACCCAAAACAAGACTCTCTCCCATAGCACAGGAGGAATCCAAAGAACGGAATGAGAAAGTAATGAATCCCTAAATTACTCTGCAGATGTGGCTCCGTAAAGACGGCGGTCTAGACAGTCGCCAACTCCTAGCAAGAGGAAACGATCAACCCACAGTCTTTCTCCTCATCACTCCAAAAGGGAAGAGAGGAAACAAAGGAAGAAAGGGGCAAGGAAGAGGTCACCCTCTTCTCCTTCTTCTTCACCTTCCTCCTCTTCCGACAAAAGCTATGTCTATTCTCCTAGAGAAACAAAAGGGGAGGACATCGCAAATCTTACCCTGCATGGCGAAGATAAAAAAATCTCAAGAAGTTCAAAGAGGGAGGAAAGAGTATATATTTTCTCACCTATGATGGCACCTTTGGTGCCACCGACAAAGTACTGGCCTTCATCCAACAATTTGATGTGGCCTTTGGAGATGAGGGCTTCATGAAGTCCTCCAAGCTATGCCCTGTAGCTATGTCCTTGCAGAAATTGGCTCATCAATGGTGGGCTAGCCTTCATGGTAACAACGAAGCCCCAAAGACATGGAAAATTATACAAGTTTCCATCATGAAGCAATTCCATGCAAGCGATGAAAAAAACAAAGTGGTTACCAATGAATGGCCTAGTTTGAAGCTTCTCTCCCATGAGTCTATCCACAATTATGTAGAAAAGTTTTGGGATTTACATCTGAAGACTACTATCTTCCAAAAGATCGACTTTGCCAAGCAAAAGTAAAAATTTTGTGCGGGATTACTTGAAGAGATGGCCGAGTAAGTCAACTCTCAACGGCTTGGTTCTATCACCAAAGTAATCCACCACACCATGGTTTCTTTGTGCATCAATTTCCAACAAGGGGCTAGATTGAATGTCAAGCCCATGGAAAACAAAGACAAAAGTGATACAAAGGGGAAAACCAATGCCCAAAATTCTTTCCAAGGCAATTCCAATAACAACAACAACAACAATTGGTCCAAGGAGAAGGGATTTTACAAAGGTAAAAACAAAATCTCTCCTGAAGAGCTTGAAGCTTTTCTCAAGGACCATAAGTATTTTAAGTTTGGGGAGCAAGGACATGGCTACCGTTCTTTCCCCAAGAGAAATGCCCGCAATGAGACTCCTAGAGCTTCCATCATTGAAGCTCCAAAAGAGGATACTCATTGCAAAGGATCACCTCTCTCCTATGCTTGGAGAAAGGTAAGGGAGCATGATGCCTTCATCTTGTTTGACCCTGGATCTACTCACAACTTCATATCAAAGGAGTTGGCCACCAAGTTGGGCATTCAATCTCTCCTCTCCAACATGAGGATGCTATCCTAGGGGCCCCATGGTTCAACTGCATGGCTGCCAACATGAAGTTCCTTGAAAGGAGAATCTACTTCACTTACAGGGGAAAGAGCATGTATATAGATGCTAGTGAGTTTGGTTGTAGTATACCACTTGTAAATTCACTTGCTTTTGATAAATCAATGAAGAGCTGAGTTTCTGCGTACATGATTTTTGTCAAAGATCCTAATGTTTCATCAAATGTAAATGGTAGGAATCAAGAAGATTTAGACTTGTCTAATTTTCTAAAACGATTCCAAGATGTGTTCATCGATGATATCCCTATGGACTTACCTCCAAAATGAGGGGATGTTGACCATCAAATTGAGATCCTACCAAGAAGCTCACCACCTAAGAAGCCTCCTTATCGAGTTTCCCAAGCTCAACAAGAGGAGATTATGAGGCAAGTACAAGAATTGGTAGACAAAGGGATGGTGAGGCCTAGCTCCTCTCCCTTTTGTTCTCGAGTTCTTTTAGTGCAAAAGAAATATGGTACATATCGCATGTGTGTGGACTATCAAGCACTAAACCATATCACTATCAAGAATAGATTTCCTGTGCTTCGAGTAGAAGATCTATTTGATAAGTTACAAGGCTCTACCCACTTCAATAGGATTGACCTTAAAAGTGGCTATCATTAAATAAGGATAGTGGATGAAGATATTCGATAGACCGCATTTTGCACAATGCTTGGTCTTTATAAATATCTAGCCATGCCTTTTGGCTTGACTAATGCACCAGCCATGTTCAATCAATTAATTGAAATTTTTTTTAGACCCTACCACAAATTCATTGGAGTGTTCTTGTAGAAGGCGAATACAGTCCTAGCAGGCAGGAACTGTCCCTTAGAAGATCGACCAATGAAGGGCAATCAGACTGACGGTAATTACCACGGACAACTATTGTAGTAACTCAGAAGAGCTATAAATAGAGCCTACTACATTATAATCAGGTCCCAAAACTGTTTGTATTTGGCTTAGCTTCCTTAACACTTTTGAGCTCTTCGCCTCTAGATTCACTTTGTAATCATCAATTCTAATCTCATCTGAGTTTGAACCATTACACTGTACTGATTTACCTTGAACTATTAATCTAAATTGGCAAAATACTCTTCCTAGTTTTCCAGCTATGTCTCTTGCTCCAGTATCATATTCCAGTCCAATTATCTATTTCAGTTCAGTCAATGTTCTATTCCAATCTCACTACATGAACTGAAGACGTATGAATGCACATCAAGGATGAATACAAAAAAGAAGTGAAGATTGGAGTTACACATTTTTTACATTTTCCAAAATGGCCATGTATTGTAAACTCCCGATTTATTTCAAGCCATTGTAATATTTTTATTATGTTACGGGCTCAATGGGGGTCCCAAGCTGTAAATAACAGGTCAATTAGTGTGCCTAAGTTGCATATTTAGTAAGTGCTGGAGCCCTAAAGGCCTTGGGCGCCAGGACATTGTATATTTTTACCCTAGGTATATAAGACAGTGTGTAAAAGAAATTAGGGTTCTCAAGCTCATTTGTTGAGACCATTCTTTGGTGAGAGCTCTTGAGATGTGTGGCTATGGAGTCCTTGAGATTCTCCTTGCTCATGTGACTTGATTAACACTAATCAATGCTTAATTCTCTTTCACTATGCCTCTCTCATACTTCTTGTTATTGCTAATGATGATTTGATTAGCTATATTGTAACTAATTAGTGGTTAATCACACTCTAATCTTGTGTGATTGCCCTCTTTGTGTGCATGTAGGTTTGATTGGAGTGTGGTGCTTGATAGATCTATGTGTGTGTGCTTGTGATTAGAGTGTCGCATGATAGGATTAGTGTTGTGTACATCTTGAAATTGTTAGTGTGTGTTATTGGGTTGATTGGAGGTGAAGGGAAGTGTATGTGGAGATGGCCAATCATTATGGCTTAGCTCCTTCAGGGGCCAAGAATCTTGCCTCATAGTGTCACCATTCGTGTTGCTATGATTAGCTCACTAATTGTGTGAGTGTTTCCATGCCCTAGCAGGGTAGCTAATATCTCCGGATTGATAATTTTGTTGATAATTGGAGCTATGCTATGATGGTACCCCCAACAGTTGTCTTTGGGTAAGGAGCTTCTAATTCCTTTTCATTTGATGTGATTCAAGATTTTCCATCCATCACTAGAGTGTTTTTTGGCCTTGGTTTGTTCTTGTTGGTCAAAACATTTACATTGTTCTCGACATAAGTTAGATGCCTATATGTCCTTGATGATGTACATAAATAATTAGATGATTTGGACTTCTATTGTTGAGGCATCCTATAAGATATCACAAAACTTGTCGCAAACCAAGCATTTGAAATCCGCCTTTTGCTTTAACTACCATAACTTGACCATAAAACAAATTTTGAACATAACTTGAGTAGTTGTAATACAAATCCAACCAAACTTCACTTGTTTACTTAGATTAACCATAGGCATAAGTGAGGCACAAGTATACAAATCCAACCAAACTTCACTTGTTTACTTAGATTAACCATAGGCATAAGTGAGGCACAAGTATACAAATTGACAAATGAAAACAAGCTTGGGATACATGGGCCCATCATTTTTTGTTGAATCCACTTTTGAAGATAGAGTTTGGAGCAACATGATTAAAAGTGGGATGATCCCATTGATTTTTGACTTCATCTACTGTTGATACCAACTTTAAAGCAATTGTCATCTCAATGCTAGTCTTTTCTACATGTTTGGGTCACCAAATGCCAAATGAAGGCGTGACTTTCCAACTTTGCCAAGGATAATGGATCACAATTTATAATTTCTAGTATTTGACACGTCGAGTTGTATCATATATTCTACATGTCATATAAAGCCTCTTGACACTAACTTCCCATAGTTTGGGATTTTTGGTCAGTGGTAGATCCAGTTCATGGTTGGCTATCCCTTAGATACATGGTTTTTTCATTGATCTCTTTTTGTCCTACCAATGTGTGGAGGTACATGGATCACGATCCAAGAACTTTGCTAGTTTTGATGCTACATGATGATAGTAGCTGACATTAAAATGATCCTCTAGAGTTAAACTTTTGTGCATTTGAGTCTCTAATCTTATGATTTGTGATAATAGTTCTTGATCTCTTGTAGGGAATTTTTCATTTCCTAGAAGTATCTAAATTGCACTTTGTGGCCTTGAAGTTGACCGTATTTTCCTCTTCATTTGTTTCCCTTTGTATTGGTGGGGCATTGTTTGCTGACCTTGAAGACGATATTTACTCGTGGAAAATCATAGTCGAAATATGGATGTCCCAAATTTGATTCTTTGACCATTGAGTTTCCCTGGTAGCAAGTTCCTTATTGCTAATGCATGATATAGAACGAATATGTACAAGAAGATAGTGAGGAGTGCTTCCATAATAGGCTCTAAAGCCTCGATGACCACAGGAAAAAAACCCAATGAGAAAAAAGCTCCTTTGGTATACACTCTTATTTGAGTTGAGCACTTGACATTTAAGTACCCGTTCATGCAAGGTGAGTGCTTGTAAGAAACAAAGGAAGATTACTTAATGCAAGTTCCAATGATGGAACACTCTATATAACACCATATTAGAGATTTTGAGACTTTAGAGCCAATTTGGAATGGACGAATGTCTTGAATATTTGGCCATATGGACAAATCTCAAATTGTTTTTTGACGCCAAAGCCTTCCACAAGATAGTACTTGAAAAGGTCTTATGAGACATGCTCTCAAAACTTTGGCTAAGATTTTGCCATGTGGCAAAATCTTAAGTTTGGTTCGAAAGTTGGATTTGGGAAATTGCCAAATTTACCAATAGGTGTACAAGAAAATTTCAAGAAAGGCATACACTGCAAAATAGGAGTTGATGGGTGTTTCAAGGGACAAATGTAGCACATGTGACATCAAAAGACATCTCAATAGTTTCTACTTCTTCGAGAAGGATTTTTGATGTAGAAGCTTCTCCACTCATATCTCACTGTGCTCAGTGTGTAAGTGTCGTGTGGAATTTTCTCCTTCACCTCAAAAAACTTAAAATAGATAAGCTTCAACTCTTATGCTCACATGTACCAACGTGACAGACACACTATACATATGCTCAAGTTTCCAGTTGAGCAATACCTACAATAGTTAAGACTCTTAGACCACAATGAATATCATGATGCTTTGGTACTAATGCCTTGCTCATTTATCGGCTTAGTTGCCTGACTCTGAATATGCCAAAGGATGTTTTTACATCTTGGAATTTTGATTAAAATTATCATGCTTACCACCCACAAACATGTCATGAGGGACTTATAAGCTTGAATCCTTAAAGAGAGGATTGTTGAAGGACCAAATTGGCAATATAGGTTTTGTTTGCCACACCAATTTGATTGCTTGTGAATCTTTAACTTGCATTGTGTTCTTGTCCTTCTTGAAATTTGGAAACTTTGTTGTTTTCTTTACTCTCCAAGTAGGTTGTTGCATACGAGTCTTTAATGATAGTGTGGATCTTGCTTCATGTCCTCTATTTAGGTTTTGGCTTAGCTTATGAGAGGGTCTTGTAATCCATATCCATGTGTTACCTTGATAGAAACCTTGTGCTTCAAGTTGATTCATTTGTACCTTCACTTGACTTTGTTGGGTAGTAGAGAAAAATAATGTTCTATCTGTCCTCATCACAAAACCTGGCAGGAGTTATTTCATTTACACATATGTCCAAAGTGGCTAGTATTTGAATCCACTCAAAAGGTTCAAAAATATTCTCCATTAGGAAGACAATGAAGTCTAGTAGGGACTCTTTGGCAATTTAAGGAAATCAAACCTTTAGTATTAAGAAAGCAATCAAATGACAACTTTTAAATTCAAACAGCTAAAACGGCTAGTTTATTTGAATTCAAATTTTCCCCCCAAAATGAAATTTAAAATCTAGCAGGCAAAACTATATCATATAGCATATCTATGAAAAGAGCTCGGTGTGTAGATTCTAGGTCTATAATCTCCAGTCAAATCGGAGATCATATGTAGGAGTTATGGAAGGCCAAAAATCTTAAATTTATCCTCCCCGTTTTTGGGGGGAAAAGTGCATCTTTTGACCACTCTTACACCTCTCTTACACACCCACCATTCTTGCACACATGGCATGTATCTATTTATCTAAATGTTAATCACCTTCATAATCTCATGGAAAATAAAGAGGCCCTCCTAGACCCCATCCTCTTCCTAATGCAAGGAAGAGCTTCGCTGTATATACGTTATTCCTCACTGGTCTCTCCAATTCACAATCTTCCTTCAAGATATCACCACAATGACACATCCAAAAGTATTTTTATATTTGAAACCATGAATTTTTTTTGGTTCACCTTTTGTAACTAAATCAAACTCTTGATTATGGTCTCTATGCATGGCCACATAGCCCCAATCTTGAACCACTTTAAGCTATCACATGAATAGATGTACCAACATAACATCAAAATGTTGTCTTTTTAAAATTCTACCATTGTGAACGTATATTCGTATTCAATTTTATAGGATTTGACCACTATTGCCTTAGGATCCCCATAGGATTTTCAACATAGCCATATGCTAGTTGCAATTTCATGCATGTTTTTCACAGGACTAGCTTTCCTCACTTTTTTCAAATTTCTTTTGTGGTTATGGTTACGCTTGTCACACTATCAAGAATAGCCAATGTTTTGAAATATTTGTATTCCACATGCAATTTTGTGTTTGTTTGCTTGCCTTCACAATAATTACCCACTTTTTTTTTAATAGGAATTGGCTATGTTCTTTTATCCTTTGCTTTTTTTTTGTTTTTTTTTTGGCTACTATTCTATGTTTTTGAATGGACAATGGATTCCTATTTTTTTCAAGTTCTTGTCTACTTCGGCCCATACATGTGGCATGATTTCTAGCAATTCTGTCAAAGTTATTGTGTATTGAATTGGATTAGACAATAATTCTTATAAAATCCTCAAATCAATCATCTTCGGTAGTGCTTCCCATTGTGAGGGTACAACTCTCACTTCTGATTTAGCTTTATGATGCTAAAGTCTTCAATAAGTGCGGTTTAATCTTTATGAAGTCCACATAGATTCAACATCTCCAGAAAGTAACTAGAACTTCATGTTTAATTATTCATACTCTAGGAATAGTGAGAGCATATCTGTAAATTGTGCTGCCTTCCTTAATGCGTCTTATCGCTTCCCATAGCTCATCTAGCCATGGCTCCTCTATCTCTAGGATAGGTGCCATAAAACATAATCTCAAATCATCCATGGTATTTTCAACCACTTGGTTATCTAGTCAAATTTATGGTTTGGAAATAGTTTGTGATGGAGTATTTACTTCCAATTCCTTTTGTGGTTCTAATTCAACTTTCTAATGGCTGGTTTCAAGTTGTGGAATGGTTAGGGCGGGTTTCATCAATGCTCGTGTAGTTTCTATTAATTTCTTACAAGTTTTCCACCTTTGTTTCTCAACTTCTTAGTAGGGATAAGTCATCCATATTTCCTCTAAAGTTTGATCAAACTTTAGTCTAGCCTGGTAGGCTTCCAATAAAGCATCTAATGGTTCTAAGACTTTTTCAACCAGCATTGATTCTCTTGAATTGATTGTAAGGGATTTGTTTTGCTCCACTAGGGAGAGTTTTTTTCTCCTGATGCTGTCCCGAGGAGTCCACTATGTAAAAATTGCATATAGCACGTGCAAAAAAGAGGTATTTAAATAATCCCTTACCTTTATATTTTCAAGTACTATATGTACCCCTTATGTATGTATTTTTGTAAAAAAAACTAGCCCTTATGTATGATAATTTTCACTTTTTCAATTTAAAAACCCTTTATGCAAGTACATTTTTCTAAAAATTTACCTAATTATAAATCCCTTATTTTGTTCGCACGTGCTATCTTACATATTTCCTAGTGGATGCCTTGGGGTGATGTTTTAGTTCTTCTCGAGCTTGAGAGAGCTCTACTGCCATAACTGGTGCTCAAATTCCTGTTTTTCTTTAGGTTTTTCATTTAGCTTTTCAAGATTTGTGCCATGTAATATTTGATTAGAAGTTAACTGTTGATTGGTTTAATTAAATTGGTCCCCCTTTGTCACTCTTTTCATTTATGCTGACGGCGGCTGGTTTTCGAAACCGCGGCCGCAAGAACAAACCCCAATTAGGGAGGAGCACATTATCGAAAAAAAAACGATAAAAAGTTCTTTTTTTAACATTTGCCACCCTTCTATGTTTGGCCACAGTGGGCCGCCACCAATTTGGCCACACTTCTCTCCCATTGTCACCAAAGGATAGAGGTCTCTCTCTCCCCTGCTCGGCTCCGCCAATCCACCATCTCTCTTATCTCTGCTACTGTGTCACCTAGCCCAAAGGGCGCATAAACCAAGTTGCCGCTGGATTTTCTTCACTGGAAGGCCGCCGTGATTTTACAAAGTCTCTCTCTCTCTCTCTCTCTCTCTTTCATTATTTTCTACACTATCTCTCTCTCTCTCTCTCTCTCTCTCTCTCTCTCTCTCTCTTACCTCTCTCGCTCGTCCATACTCCTATGGTGGGCCGCCATACCTCACCCCACCCTCTCCTCTCGTTCACACTCTCTTGACCTCTCTAGCCCCTCCTCCCCTCTTGTTTTTTTTTCCCTCACGGCGGCCCGTTTTCTCTCTCTCATTCACCCATCACTCTCTCTTTCTTCTCTTACCTCCCTCAGCCCTTCACCCTCCCATTCACTCTCTCTCACTCTTTTCCCTATTCTCTTTCTCTCTCCTTCATTCTACCTGTCCACCCTCGCTCTCTGTGAGAACGGGCCCCGCAAGGGTGCAATCCGAGAATTCTCTCTCTCTCTCTCTCTCTCTCTCTCTCTCTCTCTCTCTCTCTCTCTCTCATAAACACACACACACACACACACACACACTACTCCTCTCATTCTCCTCCCTCTCTCACCCTCACCCCATTCCCCGTTCCCCTCACCCTTCCCCACCACGTTGACCAACCCCCCCCCCCCCCCCCCCCCCCCCCCCCTCCCCCCCCGCTCTCTGTCGACCATGCACAGCCCGAGCACACACTCTCTCTCTCTCTCTCTCTCTCTCTCTCTCTCTCTCTCTCTCTCTCTCTCTCTCTCTCTCTCTCTCTCTCTCTCTCTCTCTCTCTCTCTCTCTCTCATCCTCTCATCCACACCCACACACCATACTCCCTCACCTTCTCCCTCCCTCACCATCAACACTCGTGCCTTGACTCTCTCTGTCATGCTCTCTGTACGATGCCGAGCCGAAGGTGCAATAGGGTAAAACACACACACACACACACACACACACACACACACACACACACACACACACACACACACACACACACACACACACACACACACACACACACACACACACATACACACTCATTCACACTCACACACACATACCCCACACTACCCCATACCCCTTCTCTCACCCCTCACCCCCCGACTTTGCCACCACCAAGCACTGCCACCCTCTCTGTCTCTCTCCCCTCGTCAGGCAAGCCCGAAGGTGCCGCAGTCAACAAGAGCTCTCTCTCTCTCTCTCTCTCTCTCTCTCTCTCTCTCTCATAATACATACACACACCCCACCTTGCCGCCGAACACACACACACACACACACACACACACACACACACACACACACACACACACACACACACACACACACACACACACACACACACACACACACACACACACACACACTCCCCGTCTCTCTCACCCCCCTCACGAGCTCACTCACACCATCTCCCCCCCCCCCCCCCCCCCTGATGTAAGAAGCTGCACGTAATAAAAACATTATATATATATATATATATATATATATATATATATATATATATATATATATATATATATATATATATCACCTTCTCTCTCATTCCCACGCACACACTTTCATTTACACACACCTACACACACTCACATAATCCCCCATACACACCCATACATATATGCACGCACACACAACACATAAACCCATACATACACGAGCATGCCTACACGCACAGACATGAACACACCAAACACGCATGCATGAATGAACACACATAAGGAACTAAAAAAACGAAGGAATCAATGCCAATGACAAAGAAGAAGAAGGCCGAGTTGCGGGCCGGAGTTGCGGGCCGCTGACACTGAAACAAGAAAAGGCAACGAAGGTATGCCCTGGCCGGCCCCGAAATTGGCAAACACGCAACATCGACGCACCAGCTAGGCCCACCGTTCACCGCTCACATCCACGATGCCCTCTTTAGTGAAATCGATAGGTTGTCATCATTTTTCCCCAGTTTCAAACCAAATCTTGTAAAAATCCCAATTTGTAAATTATCACCTCTCTCTAGGTGACGGCCACAAAGCCCCACCTAGGAGTTTTCATTTTTTAAAGTCCCCAAGACAAAGCAAGGGTCAACCATCTAGGACCCATTGCCTTGCTTTGTCTCCCCTGATTAGGGCCCTAAACCTAATCAAATTACCCTAACCTAAAGCAACCGGCACTTATAAAAAGGCACTGAGAGGTCACTATCGGGGGGGGGGGGGTCAGCACTTGGTATCATTTTGGTGGGAGAAATTGGAAACACTTGCATCAAGAGAGAGGGGATTTAGTGTAGCATTTTGGGAATAAGCACTATGTGAAGAAGCCATATGTACACCTTGACTCCAATGGTCGCTACACACATACTTATGTTAGCAGAAATCTCCGTGTCTATGAGTCACCTCTAGAGAACGCACTATTAGGCTCACTACTTCTCACTCTATCTCTCTATCACCATGGTTTCCACCTCTCTGAAAATAAGGTTGCTATAAATATTGCATAAAAATAGTTTTCCCTCACACCCCGAGGGTTTTCATCACCTGCGTCATTCTGTGTGTGTGTGTGTGTGTGTGTGTGTGTGTGTGTGTGTATGTGTAGAGTTTGTGTTATTTCCAATCACTGTTGCCCACGTCCTAGAGCCACTCAAAGCTAGATGGTTCTCCCTATTTGCTTCACCATGGCCGGCTCGGCGTGCAACGGCTCCTGGCGTTTGAGGCCATTGGGGTCCATGGTGCCCCCACAGAGGAGGGCTTCTCGGAACCCTCCAGTTTACAATGCTAAAAACAATGCACATCATCAATCATGGACGAATGGCTGAAAGAATTATCTAATTGGAGAATGGAGGAGGAGGAGATTGAAGAAGCACTAACCGCCTTCATCGAAGTGCTATTGCTAGAATACACCGTCGTAAACATCCAAGAGGTAAATTTCCCATCTCGTATTACTTGTGCTAACCACAAATTGAGAGAATTAGGTGGAAGTGCTACGAAATGTCATCACTGTTGTCAACCAAAGCATTCTGTCAATGAGTGCCAACAGAGGAGGTGAAGAAAGAACAGTGAGTTTTGCTTTTGAGAATTGTAGCACTCTCACAACAGTCAAATTTTGTGTAGCACTAAGTGTTTTCTCTCTAATGGTCCGAGAAGAGTTATCAACCACATCAACCACAAAGTCCAAGCCACAAAGCCTAGAGCATTTTGTGGACGCAAGTGGGCCTACGCTCTCTCTAGGCCTAGAGAGTTCAAGTGAAGTGCGACTATCCAAGCGCCGTCGCCGCATACAAAATAGAAAGCCGATTGAGGTAGACTCTTCTTGCCCAGTCTGTTATGAACCAAATGTGGAGGATTGTACGGACTTCAATAGGAGGTAGAGGCATGTGGTGAAGGTGTCACCTTGTCAACACTTAAGGTATGCAGCTCTAGTAATCAGTTCCCAACACCCAACATGATAATAACAATAGGCCAAAAATCTTTCCTTTCCGTTTCTTGCAACACATGCATGTAAACATGTATATTGATAGGAAGATATTCTACCAACAAAATATTGTTTTCCTATTCAGAGCAGAAATGCTTGATGAAATCCTGAGATCTCCACGTCCCATCATCTTACCCCTCCTGGATTACTACCACTCTGATGTAAGCATCTTTATTTTGTTCTAGCTTTGCGATCCAGTTTTATCATGTTTTAATTCTACCCAACCATGTAAAAAGCCGCTATAAGCCACTAATGTCATTAATCAATCCGGCAATGGCGTTTTCGCTTGCGCTGGCCTATATGGTGCTCAAACGCCCTCGCCACAGAAATGGACATTGTAGGAAACCTCCTCGCACGTCGATTCGACACCAGCCACGCTGGTTTTCGCGCTGGTCCAGAATCGCATGCCACGTCACCACGGAGTACCCATTAGCGACATTGCTAATGGGTAGACCCCTTTTAGCAAGGAACTTGGCTCATGAAAACCATAAAAGGGGAAAGATGCGGCTCACAAAGTCTCTCTCATTCATTTTTTTGGAACGCTTTTTCTTGTTATTGATCACTTGCTCTCAAGGGAAGGGGGGTGAGAGGCCTTAAGCCTTCTTAATCCTAATCTCTCTAAGCTTTAAGCAATCATTAGATGGGATTTTCTTCAAAACCTCATAATCCTAAGCTCTCTCATCGATTTCTTTAGCCATAACCATGCTAAGCTTCATAAGCTTGACAAGCCAAGCTTTCAAACCTATCTCAAGCTCCTAACTCAAAGCCTAATCCCGCCCTTAATTAAGCAAAGCCTAATCTCTATCTCCATAAGACAAGCCTAATTGAAGGTATTCAAAATCCTCTTGAACTCTAATCCTCAATCATAAGCCAAGCCTAATCAAAGGTATTCAAAATCCTCTTGAACTCTAATCCTCAATCATAAGCCAAGCCTAATCGAAGGTATTCAAAATCCTCTTGAGCTCTAATCCTCAATCATAAATCAAGCCAGGTTAAGCCAAATTCCTTAAGCCATGCCTAATCACAAACTCTTAACCCAAGCCTAATGCTAATCTCGCCTAAGCCATAATCTTAAGCTCTCCAAGCCATAATCTCCAAGTCTTTAATCCGGAATTAGCCGGCACCCTTAAATCGAATTGGGCCAACCAAGGCCATTGGAGTTGAAGGCAGAAGTCAGCAGTCCAAGGCAGTTCCTACTGATGGTCTTGATTATCATATGGATTGAGACAGGTTAACCTTGTAAAGAGCATGAACATTTCCATTAACATTTGATTAAGCAGGGATACTGTTGTTTATTAGGCTTAAGCTAAATTGTCTATTTTGAGCTTTGTTTCCGTTAAATGTGTCTACTGCAACTCTTTTCCCCACACCTCTCACAGCCAAGGGCCCGGCCTTCTCGGCTCACCTTTCGCATAATTATTCCCCAAAATTCTTGGTGAACCCGACGCGAAACGAGCCGGGGTGGGAGGACAAGATGGAAATTCCAGCAGAGTTGAAATTGTTTATTGCAGATTACAACCTCAATAGATTTGATAAAAATCTAGCAGCAACAAATCTGCCAAAAATGTTGGGCTTAGTTCAGAGATGTTTGAAGCTATGAAGATGAAAGAGTAGATTGATGATGTAGTGGAGATCGCACTTGATGTCGTACATGAACAATATGGAATTTTTCAAGGACATGATCCAAATGGACTCCTTGCATGTTATAAGGCGGAGATGAAGAGCCGAGGAATTCCTGAAGATCGGATGATTTCGACCTTTGAAGAAGTTGTAACCTCCGAGTTTAAAGATAAGGTACGAGAACTGGCCGAAACATATCCCACGCAGTGGGACTATTTTGCACAAGGGTTTGTTCATGAAAGCTCAAAAATTATCTAGTTAACAAAGAAGGAGATTACTGAACAAAGCCAGATTGTTTTCTATAAAGAAGAAGGGGATCATATGCAGTTCCTTAATTATGATCAATCTTGGGATCATATTTCTACAAGAAGTAAAGCCAAGGCAAATACAGCTTTGGAAGTAGCAGATTCAACCACAAAGGACCATATTTTGAGCAACTGAGCAAAGGTATATAATGAATTTATTGCTGAAACACAAATGCATGATTTTTTTTCAAAGATTGCTCGTACGGAAGTTACCTCGAATAATGGTTCTAGCAAAGAGCTAGACTGTACAAGAAATTTTTTTCAAGCTATTAAGCTTGGCATGGGATACTCTCAACAAATCTATCAAGAAGATGAGCCACTACAGGCTTCTAATGGATCTATCGATACTATAGCTGAGCAGGGCAGCATGCTTACTATAGATGATTGTATAAATAAAGCTATTATATATACAATAGTTGATGAAGTGGCCGAAATTATGGACCTAACATAGGATGAGCCTGAAGATGCCAAAGAACCTATGGTTGCTCCTAGCAATATGCTTGTTGATTCTATTATCACAGAGAAGATTCCATAATTGAAGGTTTTTTGGCCCAATCTGAAGAAGAAGGTTATAGCGGTATAGAAGAGCTTTGTAATGCATGTACCCCTTTAGAGGGGATGCCCGATGAACCTTTTCGAAGTTATAATGGCTTGATAAGTAGCATGGATGCAGATGAGGAAGCAGAGGATGATATTGAAGATTGCCTACATCATGCTGATTGTGAACAAGATATTGACATGGATTTTACATCTATGCTTATATACGAGCTGCAAGAGGAGCCAAATCCTATAGCTTTGATGAATGTTGAGACTTCCAAGGGTGATTTTCCCAAGGATGTTATGGATGAAGATCTTCAGGATAAAGCTATTATTCATTATCAACCTCAAAAGCCAGGTGAAAATCTCTCTGATGATACATGTCTAGAAAGTCCTAAGATTTTTTGTAATGGCTATGAAGCTAGAGGGGGCGATGATGCTAAATCATCCTTGATACTGCATAAAGTGCACAGGGCTTTTCATTTCTTTGGAAAATGTGCTAAATATGGCTGGATTTGGATACTTTTCCTAGTAATTCTTATGTTAGTGATGTCCTGGCTACCTGTAAAAGGGAGTCAAAATTCTTTAATTCTTGCTAGTAACGACCTTAAGTTACCAAAAGTTTATGAGATGTGGCTGCTGCACTATGCTTTAGGTGAAGCTCTAGTATATTGCGGAGGCAATCAATGCTATGTGATCTTAATGGTATTTGATCCAGGTGATTCGAAAGATCTTCAAAAGCAGGTTCACTATGGATGGGTATTTTTTGGGTCCCCAGTGACTGAAACAACCATTCATAGAACCCAAACAGAGGAGGCATCAGAAGAGCAGCAAGACCTGTTGAGTCGCATCACTACTTAGCTTGAAAGTTTATCCGTGCATCTAGTGCAACAAGGGCATACACCTGTCAGAAATCCAGAGCAAGGGAGAGGACAACAAAGGCAAAACCAAGATTTCCACTGCTATAATTGCGGGGAAGACGGCCATGGCATGTATTACTGCCCACATCCGAGAAGGCATAACTTCAATAGAGGAGGAAGACAGAATCAGTTCTCTCCACCAAGGGCAAGACGACCACCACCAAGGCAACCACGGCCGATTCCACTAGTCCAAATCCTTCGACCACCTATACAACAACCACCACCACAACCTCTCATTCCACCGCTACCTCCACCACCTGCTGTAAACCAAGCGGTGAGTGTTATTAGCCTGAAAGCTAAAGGGAAAGCAAAGGTAGAAGAAATAGTCCGAGAGAAGAACAAAGGAAAAGGAAAGGTAGAAGAAGTGGATTCCATGGGAGTGAAGCGTGTAAGGGATTTTATAAAGAGTCCTTGAACGCAAGTGATATATAGGTTTTAAATATAGTGAACCAGCAACGCCCCCCTCCCCCCCCCCCCCCCCCCCCCCCCCCCCCCCCCCACGCACGTGCATACCGTTGAGCATTTGACCCACTTGAAAGTAAAATTTCTATCATGTTCATAGATGTTGTCCCTGCTCTATCATGATGTTTTAGGAAATCTTGAATGAGATGCATCTTGGCACACACTATATAAAATCCATATATTCACATTTTTCCCTTTGTGTGGACACTTTGAGGCCAATGAGTACCTCCACATTCATAGCACGGTCCTATTTGTTGAGGTTGTTGTGGTGGTGGTTGATTCATGGGAGGTGGATTATATGGTCACTCTTTGACATGATTATGGATGTAGTAACACTCATTTTTCTCAAGGTTTGTCTATTCTTGTTCTATCACACACAATTTTGGTTGTTATGGCACATTTGAAACTTGGTGTTACAAATCCATAAATTGCAAACGATCTTACCCTGTTAAAAGGGATATGTCCTCTAGCTCTCCAACCAGAGGGTGAGACAATGAGGACTTTGCCTCATCCTTGGACCATTTATATGTGTTGCTTGCCTTCCACATTAGTCCAGATGCCAATGCCATATGGCTGGGTGGCCTCCTCTTGATCCCCACCTTCTTGAATCTATGGCTAGAATGTGGACAGGCTAGTCACTACCTTTACAAGCTACATGACATTACCCCACATGATAAAGAGTTTTTGTCCTAGAAAAGAACATGGGGAAAGCTCTTGAAAATAACACTAGGGAATTCCCAAGTTGCTGCTTCTTTATCTAAGTCTATCCACTTAATTAGTACTCCTGGTACACTTTATCACATGTTTGTCTATCTCAATATCCTGGAATCATTTTTGGTTCATGCGGCATCTTTGGTGTCTCTATCTCCCCGACAAAGTCTATCACCCCCCTTTGGAGCTGTAGCTATTGAAGGTGATGAAGGGTATATGTGAGAGCTCTCTAGCCCCAAACTATATTTGAAAGTCTCGGTTAGTCTCCTCCAAACTAACTCTCACTTCCCTACTCACACCTATGACCAATCTCTCCGGACTAGCACTATGTGCTGACGAGGGAGGTGGTCACATCTCTAAGGTGTTGCAATCGCATACAATGTGCTAGACCTCTGTAAAAGATGGATCATGCTTACAAAAGCCACGTATTGACTCCAATAATTTGTGCTTGAAGACTATGAAGCTTAACTCATTAATGTGTGGCATGCGACTAAGTGGATCTCCTTCCTATGCTATATTTACCTCTTTGGTAAATATTAAAGGTCAAATTCTTGTATGAAGCTTAACTCATTAATTTGTGGCATGCGACTAAGTGCATCCAACCTATGCTATATTTACCTCTTTGGTAACATATTAAAGGTCAAATTCCTATAGGATCTATTCTCAATGAGCTTTTCTTCCCTTCGGCTCATTCTGACTTGAAAGCCATTTTAGAATTTCATGGTTCATCTAGACCTCAAAAGTTGCACTATGAAATAGTGTCTCCACTCTTTAAGTGCGTGCACTACAAATATAACTCTCCCTCATAGGCTGAACAATTACGATGGGAATGATCTAACTTTTTGATTTCAAATGCATTATGGAATCCCATGTGCATAAGCATGGCTCCAATGGCCACATTACTTGCATTTGTCATTAAGGCAAACGGCACACTCCGGTACACTATAATCAATATAGGTGCGGCTGCTATAGCAACCTTAAGATTTTCAAAGATTTTCTTTTGGGGTTCCTCCCAACTTAATATTGTTAGCTTTTGATTTCAATTGGTCGATCAAAATGACAATGATCTTTATGTAGTCCTTCACATATTGTCGGTAGAACCCCCACATACCCAGAAAAAATTGCAATACCTCAAGATTTCTTGGTGCTGGCCACCTGAGAATAGCTTCCACATCTACTTTCCTTTGTAAATAGTTTATGTTTTCTCAATAATTTAAACACTAGATTTAAATGTTCTAAGTGTTCTTTTTGAGATTTACTATAGACTAGTTTATCATCTAGGAAAAAGACTACAAAATTTTAAAAGCCCAGAATGCATCTAAATGCTTAGCAATGCTGCCCCAATACCCGTCTATGATTAGTTTTTTATTTTGAATTGTAAATTCCTACTTATGATGAAATTAGGCCGCAGGTCGGTGACGCCAAAAGCTACAAAATACTGTGATGTGTTTACGTTTATGTGTAGAGCTCTTACCTGCAGTTGCAATGCAACAAAAGCGTCTGCAATGTGACATCCGAGGAGGGAGTAGGAAGCACCAGGAGAGAAGTCAACGCCGTTAGCTCACGCTTTATTTAATTATCCAGAACTTACAAATAACTTGCAAAAATTGGCTTTTATACCTTAGCCAAGGTTTTTTGGTGGTCAAAACTAATAATCTGGTTGCTCTAACTAAAGATAGGCAATGACAGATTGATACAATCTGGAAGCTTGTAGCCCTTGCTCATCAATTATAAGGTTTATCTGAAAAATAGGAGTTACAATATTCCCGATTTATAAAAAATAATAAACGTTTTACAATGAGAGCTCCGAAGAATGGTATTCTTGGTATCCGTGATAGCTTGCTGCTAACATCCCCCCCCTCCTCGCTTGTGTCGTCCCTTGACATAGCTTTATGGGCTGAAGTAGTCTTCGGGTTGACGACTGGCAAGGTGGTCTTTAAGCGCATTGAGTGCCTTTTGGTATTTGATCTTTCTTTCTTTATCTGGAACTTGCAGGAAGTGCATGGTGACTTTGTTCTTCAGCTCCACTGCTGAGTAGCCTACAAACCGTGATGTCAGGTTGCTGATCACTTGCCCAAATATTTTTGTTCACACCAAGTGAAGAACCCTGTGTAAAATGCTTCCACGAATGCCAGCATATTGTGAGAAAGTAAAACCATGCATCTGGTGTAGAAGCCATAGAGTACTTCTTCAGAAGGTTGCCCACTGAGATCATATCACAACCCTTTGTTACCCTTGAGGAATGGCATCCAAGGGGCGCCTGCTTGCTCTGGCTCATGGAACAATTCGATGCAGGTGAGTAGCATTTGGCAGATTTTATACAGCATAGCACAAGATAAATCTGGTAGACTTTTGAAGAATGACATGGCACCCTTTAGGTTTTTCACCATGTACTCTTCCATCGGTGGGCCCATTTCAAGAGCAGGCAATCTGGGGTAATTCAGCCAAGTTGGTCGCTTCTTTAGTAGTGACTCATGTGCTATCTAGGTCCTTACTCGTGGTACAAGACAGAAGGTAGGATCCTTTTGCAGGGTCACAGGTGCTCTTGTGAATAGAATCAAGTACCTTAAATTCTTGTTCAGCCAGTTCAACCTCCACTTTGGTCTTAATCTGCACCCTCGACTTTCATGTCGGGGTAAAGCCTTTCTTTCACTGCAGCTCCACTTTAATCAGAGGGTAGGACAAGGATTGTTGGTGCCATTGCGCATTGATTTGATTGGGAGTGAGTTGTGTGACATTGACGGAATGAAGTACTCTCAGCTCCCAATCCATTGTTGCCTTCCACTGCTCATCTACCTCGTGTAATTTTTTCCTTTAGTGCATCTTCCTCAGCCTTTGAGAGCTGGACCATTGGCACTGTGTCTGCTTTAGTAATGTGTATCTGAAAGACCTCCTCGCCACTTAGCTCTTCAGATGGCTGTATCTCCATCTCAGCGAATGAAACTGAGGAGATTTCTATTTGAGGTTTCTCTGAAATGCGTGACTCTTCTTGTGTTTCCGACCATCCCTCTCTCGATAGCTAGTTGACTCTCTTGAGTTCTACTATTTCTTTCATCAGCTTGTCTTATCTTTGGACCCCCATTAAAGCCAGGTCTCTGCGCTGAGACTGCTCCAATTGTAGCTCCAGCTCGAGGTCTCTATTTTTCTTCTCTAATGCCTTATAGACCTTGTCTGTTCCTTTGATCAAGGCCACGGCTGGATTCTCTCGTATTTGTCGCAAGAATATTGCCTGATCATCTATTCTTTGTTCCGAGTACTGTAGGGAAGCATTTGCCACATCTAATTGTACCTGAATTTTCTAAATTGAGAGGGTTGTAGTTAGAAGTTCATTTGTAACTTTTGTCAGTTGCTCATCTTTTTCTTTGCATGCATTTGATAATTTTGTAAGCAATTCACCAAGCTCCTCCATATCTTTCTGCTGCTTATCTCTTGCAAGATAATGTTGATCAGCTTCTGCTTTCAACTCTTGCACTTGCCTCTATAGATCGGTGATGACGTTAAGTGGGTCTTTTAACTCCACTTGGAGTGCATCAATCACCATCTCTAGTTACTTGGCCCTCGTGCTACGACTTAGTGCTACTGAGCAAAGCCATTCAGTCATGTCCTACATTTGTTTAGCATATTCATTCACTTGTAGGATCACTTCGTCGTTTGATTGCCATTCTTCATTCTGTGCCAATTGACTTGATGCTTTCAACTCTTGCACTTGCCTCTATAGATCGGTGATGACGTTAAGTGGGTCTTTTAACTCCACTTGGAGTGCATCAATCACCATCTCTAGTTACTTGGCCCTTGTGCTACGACTTAGTGCTACTGAGCAAAGCCATTCAGTCATGTCCTACATTTGTTTAGCATATTCATTCACTTGTAGGATCACTTCGTCGTTTGATTGCCATTCTTCGTTCTGTGCCAATTGACTTGATGTTTCTGCCGCTTCTTGTGTGTCCTTGGGAGGCGTCATGGTGGCTGTTTTCTGTTTCCCTTGTGGTTGTGGCTGATCTACTGTTGTTTTGTCATCCTGAGGCTTCGTGGATGCCTCGGCCTTCTCTTGTGGCTGTGGCTGATCTTCTGCTGTTTTGTCATCCCGAGGCTTCATGGATGCCTCGGCCTTCTCTTGTTATGTTGAGGTAGAGGGTGTTTCCTTGGCCTCTTGTTCTCTTGTGTGCTCAAACTTTGTGGTGTCCTCTTCTGCTGCTGCAGGGTTGGCTACCCTTTCTGGCTCTTTGTCATGCTCTATTTTCTGCTCTTGAGTAGATTCAGCTACCAAGTGTGTTGATTCCGTTGCTTCTTGCTGTTCAGGTTATGTATCTTTTGTTGGCTCAGTTGCTGTGGTTCTAACTGCTGGTGATGGTGGTGGGCTAGGCATGGGGTGATCATGGTGTTCAGAAACAAGAGAAGAGATGCGGGGAGATACATCACCTTGAGCATGTTGTGCTTCTCCTTGTGCAATGGCTTCCTCTGCTTGCTTTTTTTGCTCCACTACCTCTTTAGCTTTCCTTGCCTCTTCTTGGGCTTCTCTCATCTTCAAGGCTTTTGTTTCTTGATACATATTTTCTAGGGCTTCTGTGGGATCTCCAGCTTGCTTCCTGGTGTGATGCTTGGTTCTTGGTCCTTAAGCTCAATAGGCACCCACTTTTTCGAGTCCTTTTCTTGTGCTTGGCGGCTGCATTGGTAAGAGTGTTTTTCTCGTTCAAACCTGGATTGATTTTGCACAGGCTCCTCTTGGTGTGCTGCCACGGCTTTTCTCTTCATCTCTTCTATCCGCGCTCTCCTTTCCTTGTTATCTGAGCTTTCACTGTTGTGCTGTTCTAGCGAGCTCTCAACAGACTCTTCATCTGACTTGTATGATCCAAATCAATATCTAATTCTCCTAAATGATTTTCTCATGTTAAACTGATCATTTAATATGGGGAAGTGTCAGGGGAGAAAAAGCTAGAATATTGGTCAAGCTGCAGACCGGCCACAGTAGGGATCCAAAGGAGGGAAAATAGGGATCCAAAGGGGGGGCCATCTGCACAAGAGCCATGTGCATAAATGGGCTAAAAAGACCCTAAGGTTCAGCCCATTAAGACTTCCAAAATGCTAAGGTTCCAAAATTCAAAGGTTGTGTCCAAAGGTCAACCATGGGGGGAATTGGATGCTTGTGTGTGTCCCAAAAGTCTTTTCAAATCCCTACATAGGAGGGGGCGAGCCTAGCTTGTAGGGGATGAGAGACAAAGTCACACACACACACACACACACACACACACACACACACACACACACACACACACACACACACACACACACACACACACACACACACACACACACACACACACACACACACACACACACACACACACACACACACAAGCTCCCTTTACACAAAGGGAATGAGGGACACATGTCAGCTCCCTAGGCCAAATGCCCACAAGGTGTACCCAATTCCTACTGGATGGCCTTGGAGGTGGAACGATGAGAATTAGGCTAGAGTAAATCTAGTTTCATTAATTTAAAAACACTGAATAAAAGAACCAATGAGAATTAAGTCCTCTAGAAGACTATTGGACAGTCTCCCAAGGGGTCCAATGAGCATTCAGCAGCCCAATGGCTTGCCTGATTCCTATTGGCCAGGAGGCAAAGGGGTCCAATGAGAGTTTTAGTTGAATTATTTAATTACCTAAAGCTCTCACAAAAGGGGAAAGGGGGACACATGTCAGAAGGCTATCACTTATGCTGCTTAATAGTCATTGGCTAGCCCTGGGAGGTCCAATGGGGAGATAGCAAGAGCAAATAGCAAGAGGGCTCGCCCAAGAGAGAGAGGGGGCTGATTTTTGCAAGGCATTATCACACACACACTCACACCATCTCATGTGTGAAGTAAAGAAGACTATCTCTTCCCAAGCTTTAATGGAGAGCTCATCACCTACTCCAAGCTTGTGAGATAGAAGCCTACATCGACATACTCTTGGCATGTGGATGCAAATCCAACCAAGAGCCAACCTTCAATGCATGCTCATCTCATCTACCAAGCTAATTACTAAGCTAAGCTATGCTAATATGAGTGATTATGTGAGGAGATGTACATATTTCTCGTAAGATACTGCTTCTTCCTCTCAATCTACTCTCATAACCTGCTAGCTCTCACCATCTTCGAAGGTGTGTGAGGTCTTGGGTCTGAGACTGGGGATAATTGATGTTGTGTTTGCTAAGTGTTTTGCTTAGTGCATGAAGATTTCATCTTCATTGCACTAGCTAGTCTTGAAGGAACACAAAGAATTGTATTGTACAATGTCTCTCTTGATGGGAGAAACCATAATACAAAGCCTTTTGGAGGGGGGACCGCCAGCTCCATGCAAATCCGTTCCTCAACTGTTGTCAATAGCTTAATTTCTCTCTCTTTTGAAAGTATTGTTGATGCTATCTAACTAGGTGTTATGCTTTTTGTTGCTCTCTCCACCCAGGCACTCTTGTAATTCTCATTAGGAATCTATTCTAATGAAATGCCCACTATGTTCATGCTAATTTCTGCTACACACAAGTTTTTAGGCCATTAAATGTTACATTGGTATCAGAGCACATGGTTTCTCTTTTCTTGCTCAAGAAGGGAGGTCCTCAAGCTAGCTATAAATGGTTGGTATTATTAATTGCCTGTGAGTAAGTAGAATAGGGATTTTTCAGCCTTGCAGTGCGCTTGCCTTTGTGCAGTTAACAGGGCATCACCGTCGAGAGCTATGGTCTTAATAGTGGAGTCCTATGGGGCTTGCCTACGGCTTAACCACTATTGAGCTATTAGAAGCTTGACAGGAGCCGGTGTTGTTTTGGTGTTGAAAGACCCTCTCTTCTATTCCTTGCAATTAATGGTATTCGAGCCACGGGTACAGTAGCTTGAGTGCTTTTTCTAAAGGGGTAAAGAGGAGTAGCAACTAGGGCTTGAAGTGCCAAAGTACACCTAAAAGTTGTTAGAATGGCTAACAATAGTAAAGAGAGTGAAATTAATGTTGATAACTTTGATTTTGCTAATGAGCAAGCTACTAATGATGCTCCGATGCTTGTTAACTATCTTGTTTCTAGGCTTCAACAAGCCATGGGCAATCCATCTCTCCAAAGGTGCCACGGCAGCTCCGTGCTCACGGGATTCTCCAAGCTCATCACCATGACGAGAGAACACCTAGGAAGCCTCCTTGTGAGACTCCCAAAAGAGGTCTCTCTCCGATTCGGGAATAAGAAGATAATCCATACGAAGGGCTCAAGAATTTACTTCTTGATGATGCATCTCCTTCCCAAAGGAGAACTCAAGAGCCTCCACCGAAGGAACGAGAAAGAAGTGAGTCTCCCTCCATCTCGGAGGAGATGGCTCCACGAAGACGGCGGGCTAAAAGAGGACACCCTCTTCTCCATCTTCTTCATCCTCTTCCTCTTATCCACCTTCTTCAAATTCTTCACCTTCTGAAGAAAGTGATGGTGCAACCTTTGAACCATCAAAAAGAAGAGGCCATAGGAAATCCTATGCCACATGGAAGAGTTCATCCAAGCTGAAGAAGTTCAAAGAGGGAGGGAAGAGCATCTCTTTCCTTACCTATGATGGCACCTTTGGTGCTACGGACAAAGTCTTGGCCTTTATCCAACAATTTGATGCGGTGTTTGGATATGAGGGCTTCACGGAGTCCTCTAAGCTACGCCATGTAGCTATGCACTTTCAAAAGTCCGCTAGCAATGGTGGTCTAGCCTACGAGCCAATGGTGAAGCTCCACGAACATGGAAAGCTTAAAGAGCTTCCATTATGAAGCAGTTTTTGGCCACCGATGCCAAAGACAAAGTACTCACCGAATGGCGAAGGTTACAACTCTCTCCCTATGAATCCATCCACAAATATGTAGACAAGTTTTGGGACCTACAACTCAAAGCGGCTGTCTTCAAAAAGTTGGATTTTGGAGAGCAAAAGCAACAATTTTGTGTGGGCTTAACCGAAGAAATGGCGGAGTATGTCAACTCCCAAAGGCCAATTACCATATCAGCGGTAATACACCATACTATGGTGGCCTCTCAAATAAATTTCCAAACGGGGGCTAAAAGAAATAATAAGCCCACGGAAAACAAGGGCTCCAACGAGCCTAAGGGGAAGGAAAATGTCCAAAAGTCTCCTAAGGGCAACTCCAACAAAGCTAAAGAGAAGGGAGTTTACAAAGGTAAAAACAAACTCTCTCCTGAAGAGCTTGAGCGTTATCGCAAGGATAACCGGTGTTTCAAGTGCGGCGAACAAGGGCATGCGTACCGCGCTTGTCCCCAAAAGAACAACCGCCAAGATCCTCCTAGAGCTTCCTTGGTTGAAATCCAAGAGGAGGAGACTCACCAAACTCACCACAAAGGATCTCCTCTATGCCATGCTTGGGGAAAGGTAAGAGAACATGATGCTTTTATTCTCTTTGACCCTGGTTCTACTTACAACTTTATATCTATAGAGTTGGCCACCAAGCTAGGCATACAAGCCTACGAGATGGGAGATGTCCTACCCGCAGACAGTGCTTTCAAGGAGCAAGAAGATTCAGTCACTCCCTTAATCAGGAAATTGAGGCTTCATGTTCAAAGCTATGTGGACAAAGAGGACTTCTTTATCTCTCCTCTCAAGCATGAGGATGTAATCCTAGGGGCACCATGGTTTGACCGCTTGGCTGCCAATGTTAAATTCCCTGAAAGGAGAATCTCCTTTAAGTTTAGGGAAAAAGACATGTATATAGATGCTAAGGAAATGGGTAACACTATCCCCATTGTACATACACCAGCTTTCAACAAGTCAATAAAGAGCTCTATTTCCGTGTACATGATTTTTGTTAAAAATTCTCAAAATGAACCTAATGCTTTAGCAAAAGAAAATAAAAGCAACCAAAAGGAATTAGAGTTATCCAATTTTCTCAAGGGGTTTCACATATCGACACTCCCAGAGTGTTGATTTGTGGCTGTCTACACATCGAAGGACGGCTCACAGTTCTTGGAGGAGTGTCACATACGACATGGGCGCATCTACACACAGATTGTAGGAGACATCCACTAGTTCATCAGGTAGCTTGTGTTTGCTGCTTGATATTCTAGATTTCATCCTGAAATTGCAGGTACTTCCACATGGTATGTATTGTCAGAGATGATGTATGTCTGTTGAGGGTTTGCTGGCTGTGAGTCACCCAGCAAACAACCGCCGCAGCGGTTACAACATACAGTGGGAAATTTGTGGATGTATGACTTTGTGGGAAGTCTATGTACTGTCAGATTTACTGCAGCCTTTGTTGAGGGTCGAGTGAGGTTTTATTGAGCTGGGGGATTCTCGAATGTTGAGATCCTTTCGGTGATACAGGTCTTGGAGCGATCCCTCGAGCACCCTTAGATAGGCAGCTAGGATATATTGATTGTGAGTTAGACAGTTGGGATTGCATCTTTGCTTTACTGCCGTTGAGGTATTGTCACAGTCTATGCTTACAGGACAGTGACAGGATTGTGAGAGACAGTACAGGTGCAGGACAAGTTTACCCGTAGCTTACAGTGTCAGAGAGACAGTGTTTTTTGAGCTGTTTTTTGAGTACACTAGAGCCATTTTACAAAGGAGACTCAGCCGAAATTTATGCAAAATATGAAGCTTTCTTGGTTCATTTGACAGGTTGATATTTGTTCAGAGGTCAGTTTACAGGGGAAACTCTGCCGAATTTTTCCCAGGAAAGTAAACCACTGTGAAGCGTAGCCATGGCTGGATCACAAGACACTGCTCTTTACAATATCAAGAAGCTGGATGGAACCAATTTCCCATTGTGGAAGAAGCAGATTTGGCACGTGTTGGCACAAAAGAAGCAGATAAAACCTATAAAGCTCAAGGGGATAAAACCAGAAGATATGGACGAAGATGAATGGAGCGAAATGGATGAATTGGCACTTTCTACCATTATGCTGACTTTGGCAGAAAGCGTTTACTTCAATGTAGCAGACGAGATGTCGGCTTATCAAGCATGGTTAAAGCTGAGTGATCTTTATGAGAAGCAGAGTGCAGCTTCACAGGTATACTGGCTTAAGAATCTTGTTGACTTGAAGATGAAAGAAGGGACACCTATGTCCAATCATCTAAATGAATTCAACACAATCTATAGTCAGTTGTCAGCTCAAGGTGTCAAGTTTGATGAACCTGTTAGAGCTATGTTCCTGTTGATCACATTGCCGGAAAGTTGGGACACTTTTCGCACAGCTTTGAGTAATTCTGCACCTCCAGATGGTTTGAACATAGCAGGTGTAGAAGGAAGTCTGCTTACTGAAGTAACCAATAGAAAGACAATGGACAAAGGCAAAGGAACAGCCTTAGTTGTCAGAGGAAGGACCAAAGAAAAGTACAAAGGTGGAAAGAGGAATCAGTCTCGTAGCAAGTCCCGCAGTGCTAAAGGCAAGAGTGACATAGAATGCTACCATTGTGGCAAGAAGGGTCACATGAAAAGAGACTGCAGAGAATGGAAAGCACATAAAGGCAAAGAGAAAGCTGAAGACCATGGTGAGAAGAACAAGTCCTCAGTGAAGATTCAAGAAATAAATGTGACAAACACTGTTGCAAAAGATGACAGTCTAGTGTCAGGAGACATCTACTTCTTGAAGAATACAATGGACTCAGCTCTTCTTACAACATCTGATGGAAATGCACTGAGTGACTGGATTATAGACTCAGGGGAATCACTTCATGTGTCTCCAAACAAGGAGTGGTTTACCTCTTATGTGACCACTAAAGATCATGTTTGGCTAGGCAATGGGCAGACATGTGAGATCTTAGGTGTTGGAGATGTTCAATTGAAGTTTCAGAATGGCTCTTCTTTCACACTGAAGAATGTGAGACATGTTCCCGCAATTACAAAGAGCTTGATCAGCACAGGTTTACTTGATGATGCTGGCTACGTCACCACTTTTGGACAGAACATGTGGAAGATATCCAAGGGTTCTATGACAGTAGCACATGGAGTAAAGTCGGGAGGACTTTACATGATTTATGTATCAAATGTCTCTAAAAATGTAATCAATGTAACCGAGCAGCCGAACGTTTCTTTGTGGCATAGCCGGTTAGGACATATGTCCAAGAAGGAAATGGAAATCTTGTCTCGTTCTGGTTATTTTCCTGGCTTTTCATTTAATGATTTTGAATTCTGTGAACATTGTCTGTATGGTAAGCAAACACATCAGCCACATAAGCATAGAAGCAGTAGAAGAGATACACAGTTGGCACTTGTTCATAGTGATTTGTGTGGACCTATGCCTAACCTATCTCTAGGGGAGCTTCTTACTTTATGACATTTATAGATGATTACTCGAGGAAAGTACGGGTTTACTTTCTCAAGCACAAGGATGAAGCGTTTAGTGTTTTCAAAACGTTTGTGACACTTGTGGAGAATCAGAGTGGCAAGAAGCTTAAATGCTTACGCACTGACAATGGTGGAGAGTATGTTTCAAAGGCCTTTCAAGACTTTTGTGAGTCAAAAGGTATAAAACGTGAACTTACTGCTCCTTACAATCCTCCTCAAAATGGTGTTGCTGAGAGGATGAATAGGACCATACAAGAGAAGGTCAGAAGTATGTTGTCTAATGCACAACTGCCAAATGGGTTTTGGGCTGAAGCTGTATCAACAGCTGTTCATCTTGTAAATAGATCTCCTAGTAAGGTTTTGCAGAAGGATTCAGTGCCAGAGATGGTATGGTCAGGCAAAATTCCCTCATACAAGCATCTCAGAGTCTTTGGCTGTGAGGCATATACTCACGTTCCAAAGGAATTTAGGAACAAACTTGAGCCAAAGAGTAGAAAGTGCATCTTTCTAGGCTATGGTAATTCTGGTGAGATGGGGTATAGACTTTGGGATCCCGAATCCAGAAAGGTTGTCCGCAGCAATGATGTTCACTTTAATGAATCCAAATATCATTCTAAACTAGAGAGGGTTGAGGAGATTAGAAGAGTTGTCTTCCAAGAAGATGGACCTGCACGTGCAAGACAAAATGTCAGGGCTCAAGAGGAGCAAGGACAGGATAGAGTGGAACCAAAGGTTGTGGCTGAGCTTGAGCCACCTATTGTGCGTAGATCTGGACGTGTCATGCGACCTCCTGATAGGTTTGTTCCATCTATGAACTATGTCATGTTGACTGATTGCAATGAGCCTTCATGTTACAAGGAAACAGTGCAAATGAAGGACTCCGGGAATTGGCAATTGGCCATGCAGTCAGAGATGACAGCTCTGCATAAAAACAAGACATGGAAGCTAGTTAAATTACCACAGGGCAAAAAGGCTCTACCTTGTAAATGGGTTTACAGGTATAAGATCACCGCTCATGATAGTCAGCCAAAGTACAAAGCAAGGCTTGTTGCCAAGGGCTTTAAGCAAGAACAAGGCATTGACTTTGATTAAGTCTTCTCTCCGGTGGTCAATATGACTATATTGAGATGGTTTCTTGCATTGGTTGCCATATTAGATTTGGTGTTGCACCAAATGGATGTCAAGACAGCGTTCTTGCATGGTGATTTAGATGTGGAAATTTACATGCAGCAGCCAGAAGGGTTTGTTGAGAAAGGCAAGGAAGATTAGGTATGCCAGTTGTTAAAGAGTCTTTATGGCTTAAAACAATCACCAAGGGCCCATATGGTACCATAAATTCCACAAGTTTATGCTTTCTCAAGGCTACAAACGTAGTGAGTTCGATCACTGTCTATATACAAAGAAGGCTAAGGATGGCAGTTGGCTGATCCTTATTTTGTATGTTGATGACATGTTGATTGCTGGCAAGCACTTGGAAGAAATTTCAGCTTTGAAGTCAAAGATGGAAAAATCGTTTGACATGAAAGACATGGGTGAGGCAAGTCATATACTTGGTATGCGCATTGAGAGAGACAGATCAAAGAAGTTGATTTGGTTATCTCAAACAAAGTATATTGACAAGGTTTTGCAACGTTTCAATATGGAGAAGGGAAAGGCATTGAGTGTTCCATTGCCACCATATGTGAAACTTAGAAAACAAGATTGTCCTGTGTCTGAGGAAGAACAGGCTGAAATGGATAAGATTCCATACGCGTTTGCAGTGGGTAGTTTGATGTATGCAATGATTGCTACTAGCCCAGACATTACATTTGCAGTGGGAGTAGTAAGTCGATACATGTCAAACCCAGGCAAGAAACATTGGGAGGCAGTGAAAGGAATATTGAGATACCTGAAAGCTACAAAGAGTATGCGTATATGCTATGGGAGTTAGGAGCTAAGTGTAAAGGGTTTTACAGACTCAGATTATGCAGGTGACTTAGACAATCGAAGGTCTACATCAGGGTATGTATTTACATTGGCTGGTGGAGCAGTATCATGGCGTTCTAGATTACAAGATTGTGTTACTCAGTCTACTACAGAGGCTGAATATGTTGCAGCATCAGAGGCATGCAAAGAATCAATTTGGATTAATCAACTAGTAACAGATTTGGGAATCAAAGAAGAGATGCCTGTGTTATATTGTGATAGTCAAAGTGCTATACAATTGGCTCGCAATCCAGTTTATCACTCAAAGACAAAGCATGTGGATGTGAAGTATCATTTCATCAGGGACTTTAAGTGGGAGGTTGTTGGGGTATAAAGCCCAATGTGGTCGCCCAAGTAAGTGGGCGGGCCGCCAGGTATGTACACCTATTCTTTTGTAAAAACCTAATAAGAACTCACTATGCTCTACACATTACAGTAGAGCGAGTTCACCATATCGTCGTTCTCTTCTTCTCGCACTCTCTCTCGCGTCGCACTTCCGCTCATACTCCTTCAGACCTAACAAAGAAAAGCATTAGGTATACATGGTCTGCTAAGGAGAACAATGCTTTTGAAAAGCTTATCTCTCAACCTGTGCTTACACTACCGGATCTCTCAAAACCATTTGAGGTCCAATGTGATGCTTCTAGGAATATATGAAAAGGAACTCCTTGTAGTTATACATGCCTTAGACTCATGGAAGCACTATTTATTGGGGACTCCTTTCATTCTGCGAACGGATCACCAAAGTCTTAAGTACTTCATGACGCGGACCAAGCTCTCCGACAAACAAATGAGGTGGGAAAATTTCCTTTCGCAATTTCATTTTCATATTGCTCACATTGCTGGCAAGCATAATCATGTAGCTGATGCACTCTCAAGACGGCCGAGAGTGAATGTGGTTTCCATAGCAACTCACAATGATCTATCTTCAATCATAGATGAGTATGCTATTGATCCCAATTTTAGAGATGTGATTTCAGCCCTTGCATTAGGGAAGAAAGAAGAACCATTTACTTTACAAGATGGTTATCTTCTCTATGGCAATAGACTATGCGTTACTAACTCACTACGTGAGAAAGTAATGTATGAATCTCATGCTCCTCCTTATGCGGGGCATAGAGGGATTCAGTCTACCTTAAAGGGAATTGAAACATATTTCTATTGGCCTACCATGAAAGTGAACATACAAGAGTATGTTTCTAAATGTGTGGTATGCCAAAAGACAAAATTTGATAGAGGGAAGAAACTTGGATTGCTTCAACCCTTGCCAATCCCTAATTCACCATGGGAGAGCATATCCATGGATTTTATCTTTGGATTGCCTAAGTCTATCCATGGGAATACGGGAATATGGACGATAGTAGACGGGTTCAGTAAACAAGCTCATTTTATACAAATCAAAAAGACTATCAAAGCCCATCAATGGAAACCCTCTTCATTTCACAAATTTTCAAGTACCATGGCTTGCCAATGTCCATAGTGTCGGATAGAGATCCTAGAATGACCAGTAATTTTTGGAAGGGTCTCTTTGAGAATTTAGGGACAAGGCTAAACTTCTCTTCGGCCTATCATCCACAAACGGATGGCCAAAGTGAAATAGCTAACCTAACAATTCTCCATCTACTAAAAGCCTATGTAACGGAACTAGATCAAAGATCCCAATGGGAGAAGTACTTACCCTTAGTGGAGTATGCTTACAATAACACTGTACATACTTCCACGGGAAAAACACCTTTCGAGGTAATTGAGGGAAGATCAAAAAGTCCCTTGCTACTTAAGTTACATGGGAAGATCTTCGCTCCAGATGAGTATAGCCGAGACCTACAAGAATCTTTTCAAAAGATTAGGGATGTTATCTCTATCTCACACCAAAGGAAAAAGGCTGCTGCTGACAATCACAGAAGAGCCCAAGCCTTTAAAGAAAACGATTGGGTCTTATTAAAGTTTCCCAAGGCTCGATTAAGGCACACGACGTGAAAGAATCCTACGGGACACCAAAAGTACTATGGTAAACTAGCAAAAAGGTACTATGGTCCCTTCCAGATTCTTAGGCCAATCAATGAGATGGCCTATCAACTCAAGTTGCCCAATCATTGGCTCATACACAATGCTTTCCATGTGAGCCTATTAAAGCCTTACAAAGGAGAGCCACCTCAAGAACCAACTATTGAAGACCCACTGGAGATCGAGGACCAAGAGGAGGTGCTGCAGCCCGAGTCCATTCTCCGACATGAAGACAAGGTATTAAGAGGCGGTAAGACTATCCGACGATATCTTATTTAGTTTAAGAATTATCCTTTTGAAGATTCTAGATGGATGCAAGGCATACAATTAAAGGATAACCTAAACCTTGTCAATGCTTACAATGCTTCCCAAGAGTGAGCAATTGTACAAAATGTTAAAAATGAACAAATTTTTTGTCTTATAAGACTCTCTTTTTCTTTATTGTGCACAAAAATTAAGTAGTATGCATGCTTAGATCAAGTTTCCAGACGACGTCTCCCAAACACCAAGTAGAGCTTGTCACTCTACTATGGAAGATTGATAGAACTAATGTACAGACATGCTTGCGGCAGCCTCAGGCTCTCAAGCGCCTAATGGACTAGTCATCCATTGTGGAATGATGTCGTAGGGTAACATAGGGATCCTCTACCCGCTAAGAAAAGGACTCATGAATATGCTTTATCTTCTCTACACCATAGTCAAGGACGACTATGATTTAAAGAGAGAGGTAATGTCATAATAATCAATATCTAATTCTCCTAAATGATTTTCTCATGTTAAACTGATCATTTAATATGGGGAAGTGCCAGGGGAGAAAAAGCTAGAATATTGGTCAAGGCCACAGTAGGGATCCAAAGGAGGGAAAATAGGGATCCAAAGGGGGGGCCATCTGCAAAAGAGCCATGTGCAAAAATGGGCTAAAAAGACCCTAAGGTTCAGCCCATTAAGACTTCCAAAATGCTAAGGTTCCAAAATTCAAAGGTTGTGTCCAAAGGTCAACCATGGGGGGAATTGGATGCTTGTGTGTGTCCCAAAAGTCTTTTCAAATCCCTACATAGGAGGGGGCGAGCCTAGCTTGTAGGGGATGAGAGACAAAGTCACACACACACACACACACACACACACACACACACACACACACACACACACACACACACACACACACACACACACACACACACACACACACACACACACACACACACACACACACACAAAAGCTCCCTTTACACAAAGGGAATGAGGGACACATGTCAGCTCCCTAGGCCAAATGCCCACAAGGTGTACCCAATTCCTACTGGATGGCCTTGGAGGTGGACCAATGAGAATTAGGCTAGAGTAAATCTAGTTTCATTAATTTAAAAACACTTAATAAAAGAACCAATGAGAATTAAGTCCTCTAGAAGACTATTGGACAGTCTCCCAAGGGGTCCAATGAGCATTCAACAGCCCAATGGCTTGCCTGATTTCTATTGGCCAGGAGGCAAAGGGGTCCAATGAGAGTTTTAGTTGAATTATTTAATTACCTAAAGCTCTCACAAAAGGGGAAAGGGGGACACATGTCAGAAGGCTATCACTTATGCTGCTTAATAGTCATTGGCTAGCCCTGGGGAGGTCCAATGGGGAGATAGCAAGAGCAAATAGCAAGAGGGCTCGCCCAAGAGAGAGAGAGGGGGCTGATTATTGCAAGGCATTATCACACAAACACTCACACCATCTCATGTGTGAAGTAAAGAATACTATCTCTTCCCAAGCTTTAATGGAGAGCTCATCACCTACTCCAAGCTTGTGAGATAGAAGCCTACATCGACATACTCTTGGCATGTGGATGCAAATCCAACCAAGAGCCAACCCTCAATGCATGCTCATCTCATCTACCAAGCTAATTCCTAAGATAAGCTATGCTAATATGAGTGATTATGTGAGGAGATGTACATATTTCTCGTAAGATACTGCTTCTTCCTCTCAATCTACTCTCATACCCTGCTAGCTCTCACCATCTTCGAAGGTGTGTGAGGTCTTGGGTCTGAGACCGGGGATACTTGATGTTGTGTTTGCTAAGTGTTTTGCTTAGTGCATGAAGATTTCATCTTCATTGCACTAGCTAGTCTTGAAGGAACACAAAGAATTGTATTGTACAATGTCTCTCTTGATGGGAGAAACCATAATACAAAGCCTTTTGGAGGGGGGACCGGCTCCATGCAAATACGGTCCTCAACTGTTGTCAATAGCTTAATTTCTCTCTCTTTTGAAAGTATTGTTGATGCTATCTAACTAGGTGTTATGCTTTTTGTTGCTCTCTCCACCCAAGCACTCTTGTAATTCTCTTTAGGAATCTATTCTAATGAAATGCCCACTATGTTCATGCTAATTTCCGCTACACACAATTTTTAGGCCATTAAATGTTACAAGAAAATTGTGTTGACGCTATCCAAGTGTTCTGATCTAGGGAAGACAGCAAGTTGTCGACCATGCCGATGGCATTGTAGGCAATCCTTGTTAAAACCTGTGGTGCACCCAGATAGGTGATTTTCCCTTCTTTGTTTGTCCCTTTCAATGTGGTCAAGACATATTGTGCGTGATCAATTGGTTGCCCTGTGGTTGATTTGAGGACTTGGGTAAAGGTTGTGGCAATTGCATGATTGGGCGTTGTATACCTTGGCGGCCTCTTAGCAAGGAAGTGGAAGTGCTAGTGGTACAACCTTGTGGGCTCTTGACTTGTTTGTGAATGAGGTCTGCAAATGTGGCCACGACGGTTTCTTTAGTGAAAGTTCCGGCCGTCTTCTTATCTCTTGCCCCTCATTGTCATTCCTTCTGTTGGGAGTCTTAGTGCTTTTGCCACTATCTCCTTGGTGATCACAACTTCCATCTTATTCCCTTGTGTGTCAGAGATCTAAGAAGTTCCATCATTTTTGATTGTGGACAAAAGCTCATAAGCTTTTTGGAAGTCCACTCCACAAGGCTATTGTTCACAAAAATGTATGAGTCCTATCCTTCGGTTGACTTCTTTGGTCTCGGGTTTTGCGGAAACATCATATACTTCTTTGGGTAGAAGTTGCAGCTCTACCTGATGTCCTTCCTTGCTCTTGAATCGGCCGGTGAACACTGTGGTGAGCTGCTCTTCAAGCTGTTCTTTTGAAAGATAGGTTGCCTTGGCGGTTTTGATTGAATCGGGGTCCAGTTGGTATGCTGGTAGCTCTTGAAACTTTTCTTTTTGGTTGAGCTTCTTCTTGGTCCTCTTTGCTGCTTGCATGGCTCCTGTTCAGTGAATAGAGTGTCAAAGTTAGTAGATTTGACAGATTTTTCTCTGAAATGTCCTTCAGTCTAAAATGTTGATAATTTTGGTCCAATTTTCTTCAAACCAATTTTTTAACATGCATAGATTCATAAAAACATGAAAGGAACAAAATTATAAAGTTTAAACAAAAAATTACAACAAAAGTAAATAATCGTGATTATTTACAACTGAGTAATTTTTTTACATTTTTTGCAAATTTGGCATTATAGGCTTGAATTATATACCAAATTGATACTCTAAGTGAAATATGGGCTCATTTGGATGTATAGGATGAAAATGGTACCAAATTTTGGCTTTAGGTCTCTGAAACAATAGATATAAAGGAAATTTGAGATTTTGAGCTCCAAATTTGTTCTAACTTGGCTAGTGGGCCCAACATATCATGTACTTTGGATTTGTGATGGCAAAATAGAAAAATTCTCCCATTTTGGCATGAAAGTAAATAATCGCGATTATTAACTTTTCTACCAAAATCAACATTTTTTGGCACATTTTGGTTCTAGGCATTGTATAGACCTTATGTATGGGATATAAGGTGATTTGGATCAAGAAATGTGGTCCATAACTCAGAAATTGGTTTGCAAATACTTCTTTGCGTTTTTTGGAAATTTTCCAAGTTATATGTGATAATTTTGGCTCATACTTGATTTTTGGCATGTATTAGCTGTGTACAAATGATATGTGAGGTGATGATGCAACTTTCAAGCCAAATTAATGCAAAAGTGCACTATCAGTGGAAACAAGAGGAAGGCCTAAGGAGAGGTTCAAAAACCAAAAGGGTCGTGATCGCTCAAGACGGAGCAAATCACGAACAAAGTCAGTTCTTGAATGTTGGAACTGCGGCAAGAAGGGCCACGTCAAGAAGGATTGCTGGTCCAAGAAGAAGAAGGAGACAGAGTCTCAAGACAACAAGCCAACATCGGAGGCCAATGTGGCAGGTAAAGTAGAGCAAGATGCTCTAATTCTCTCATTAGACAATGTGTCTAATTCCTGGATAGTAGATTCCGGGGCTTCATTCCATGCGACACCACACAAGCAACATTTCCAAGACTACACCAAAGGTAATTTTGGGTATGTATACTTGGGAGATGATGAAGCTTGTGAGATTGTCGGCAAAGGTACAGTTTCTATCAAAACTGCTAACGGAAATGAATGGAAGCTTAAAGATGTTAGGCATGTTCCTTCTCTTCGCAAAAATTTGATCTCTACAGGACAATTGGACGATGAAGGTCACAACATTGCATTCGGAAACAAACGGTGGAAGATCTCAAAGGGATCTTTGGTGGTTGCCAAGGGTGAAAAAGTCAGTACACTTTACTTGTGTGCTGTTAGCACGCAACCTTCAGCTTGTGCAGTAACTACAGAAGTTGACAGTGCGGTGTGGCACTACCGACTTGGGCATATGAGTGCCAAAGGAATGCAAATCCTTCAAACAAAGAAGCTTCTACCAGGTTTGAAAGAAGTGGACTTAGAGTTCTGTGAAGATTGTGTTTATGGTAAACAAAAGAGGGTAAAATTTCAAAAATCAGGAAATGAAAGAAAAAATAAAAAACTTGAGTTGGTTCATTCTGATGTTTGGGGTCCTGCAAGTACACCATCACTTGGTGGCTCATTGTACTATGTAACATTCATAGACGATGCGACTAGAAAAACATGGGTTTATGTCATGAAGAATAAATCCGATGTATTTTCCATATTTCAAAGGTGGAAAGCCTTTGTGGAGAATGAAACAGGTACCAAGGTTAAATGCCTCAGATCCGACAATGGAGGTGAATATTGCAGCCAAGCTTTTGAAAGCTTTTGTGCTAGCAATGGAATTCAGAGGCAAAGGGCAACCCCAAGGACACCTCAACAAAATGGGATTTCGGAAAGGATGAACAGGACAATTATGGAACGAGCACGAAGCATGCGGCTACATGCAGGCCTACCGCTTGAACTTTGGGCGGAAGCTGTAAGTACGTCTGTGTACTTAATCAATCGGTCACCCTCAACGGCATTGGATGGGGGAGTTCCAGAAGAGTCATGGACAGGTAAACCGGTGAATTATGCATTTCTCAAAGTGTTTGGGTGTGAGGCTTTCATGCACATAGATAGAAGCCTAAGATCAAAGTTAGATGCAAAGTCCAAAAAGTGTTTCTTCATTGGCTATGGAGAAGGAGACTTTGGGTATCGCCTATGGAATCCTGAAGATGGTAAAATCTTAAGGAGTAGGGATGTAATTTTTAATGAACAAAATATGTACAAAGATTACTTGGAAAGAAAACAAACAAAAGAAACAGGTGATGAGTACATGGAGCTTGAGGACGGTGAAGACTCAAGGACTGCAAACGGTGACAATGTGCAACAACATCAACCAAATGAGGAGCCTCAACCTATTCCCCGAAGATCTACAAGAGCAAGTAGACCTCCAGAAAGGTTTGTTCCTTCCTTCAACCATCTCTTGATCTCAGATTCTGGAGAGCCGGAATCATATGAAGAAGCTATGCAACATGAATCCAAAGAAGAATGGACGAAGAGTATGCAAGTGGAGATGGACTCACTACATCAGAACCAAACATGGGAGTTGGTTGAGTTGCCTAAAGGTAAGCGGGCACTTCAAAACAAATGGGTGTACAAGATAAAGGAAGAAGAAGGTGGGAAGAAAAGGTACAAATCTAGGCTTGTGGTAAAAGGTTTTTCTCAAAAGAAAGGTATTGACTTCAATGAAATATTTTCTCCTGTTGTAAAAATGAACTCAATTAGGCTTGTCTTAAGCCTTGTGGCTGCTCATGATCTAAATCTCGAGCAAATGGATGTAAATACGGCATTCCCTCACGGTGACTTAGAGGAGGAAATCTACATGCTTCAACCAAAGGGGTATGAAGTAAAAGGTAAGGAGAAAATGGTTTGCAGATTAAAGAAGAGCTTGTATGGTTTAAAGCAAGCATCAAGACAATGGTACTTGAAGTTTGATCGATGGATGTTGGATCATGGATTCACAAGATGCAACTCGGATCACTGCGTCTACACGAAGAATTTGGGAGATGGGAAATTCATCATCCTAATGTTGTATGTTGATGACATGTTGATTGCAAGTGCTAACATGCAGGACATCAAAGACCTAAAAGAGGAGCTGTCCAAATCTTTTTCAATGAAAGATTTAGGTGCTGCAAAGAGGATACTTGGCATGAAAATATCAAGGGACAAGACGAAGAAGACAATAAAGCTATCTCAAGAAGATTACATCAAGAAGGTACTAGAAAGGTTTGCAATGCAAAATGCAAAACCAGTTTCTACACCTTTGGCTGGTCATTTTAAACTAACGAAGGATATGTGTCCAAAGACACAACAGGAGATAGCCTATATGTCTAAAGTTCCATATGCTGCAGCGGTAGGTTCTCTAATGTATGCTATGGTCTGGACAAGGCCAGACATTGCACATGCAGTGGGAGTTGTGAGTAGGTTCATGGACAACCCAGGTAAAGAGCATTGGCAAGCTGTGAAGTGGATACTTAGGTATCTAAAAGGGACAACAACAAATGCTTTGTATTTTGGAGGAACTGATATTTTTCTAGAAGGGTATGCTGATGCAGATATGGCAGGTGACAAAGATACTCGAAGGAGCTCTACTGGCTATGTGTTCACGGTTGGAGGCACAGCAGTAAGCTGGGCTTCAAAGCTGCAGAAAGTGGTTTCACTTTCTACCACGGAAGCAGAGTATGTAGCAATGACGGAGGCAAGCAAAGAAATTCTGTGGCTTCACAGATTCTTAGAAGAGCTTGGATTCAAACAAGACAATTGTGTCTTGTACAGTGATAGCCAAAGCGCTATCCATCTTGCGAAGAACTCAGCCTTTCATTCAAGGACAAAGCACATTGAGGTGAGATATCACTTCATACGCACTCTTTTGGAAGAGGGACAACTAAAGCTAGGAAAGGTGCATACAAGTGAAAATCCTGCAGACATGTTTACAAAGGTGGTCAACAAGGAGAAGTTGAGCTTTTGCTCATCTTCAATCGGCATTCAAGGATAAAAAGCCAGAATGGAAAGCAGTCACAGGTTTGGTTTGGAGATCAGTCTCCAAGTGGGAGATTGTTAAGTATGGAGCCTGATTTACCCTTGTAATTTTCTGTGGTAAAACGCACATTTGTAAGGCCCCCATTATGAGGAGAAGCCATCGTGCGTGAAGGAAAATCACTCACCGGAAACCAAAATTTTCACGGACAAGAATCAGGGGCAACTTTAAAGGCCTCGGGGGCGGAGGCCCCCGAGACTTTTTTTCGCCGGAATATTCCTTTTCGCCGGAATATTATGGCCGGACGGCGGTCGGAAAGTGGTCGGAAAACAACCGGTCGGTTGGCCGGTGGCCGGTAGTCAATGGCCAATGGCCGGTGGTCGGAAGTCAATGGCCGGTGGCCGGTGGTCGGAAGTCAATGGCCGGTGGCCGGTGGCCGAATTCAAAAGTGGACTTGTCTTCTCAAGGGCGGCCACACATGGGCGGATTGGAGGGTCCGATTTGGACTTATTCTCACAAGGGCGGCTACACATGGCTGTCTCTCATAAGAGAGGGCAGCCCTTTTGGCCTATAAAAGGAGGCCATTTCTACACACATTTCATAGTGTGAAGTTGATGCAACAAGGTGAGTGTGAGGTGGTGAGAGTGAAGCAAGGCGGGAGCTCCATTAAGGGTATAATCCCTTTGTAAACTACTTCTTGTTTTGAAGTACCAAAGCCATTGAGTGGCTGCTTTCCCGTGGACGTAGCCCACATTGGGTGAACCACGTATATCGTGTGTACTCTCTCTCTCTCTCTCTCTCTACACTATAATCTCGTGTATATAAATTTGTCTCTCTCCATTAAGTAATCTACTCAATTATCTATTTAGCTACGTCTTATTTCCTAACAGTGAATGCCTTTCGCAAGGAGATGCAAGAGGTTGTAGGTCTTATGAAGAATCTTAGTGTGCATATGATGGGAGGTGGAAGAGGTCAGAGTTATGGATATGGACGTGGTTATGGAAGCAATGAGGGTTATACAGGTGGTAGAGGAAGAGGCATGGCTGGAAGAGGGGATATGTTTCAATGCTACAATTGTGGTGAATAGGGTCATAAAAGACCTCAATGTGACAAGCCAAAGAGAATGGGTGGCGACATGTTTCCTCTTCCTCCACAAATTCCTTCTCGCGCTCAAGATTATGGTATTGAGATTAAAGGGGAAGCAGGACCAAGTGGATTGACAGCAGAAGAGAAGGGCAAAACAAAAGTGGTAAGCATAATCCGTTTGGAGAAGAAAGAGGATGGTTTGGGAGCTATGGTCATGCCTGTAGGTAAGAGGGTTACAAGAGATCATGACATGAGTGATGCAAGTCCCAGCCATAAAAGAGGGAAACAGGTTGAAACAGGTACAGGTAAAGAGAAGAAGAAGAGAAAGCCCAGGAAACATTACAATGCATCCGACTTTCGTTTGGGAGAAGGGCAACCAAATTATAGTTTAAGGGCTGATTTGGTGGGTAGGAAGTCTGATGTTACCTTTGGGAAACTCATGGAGATGTGTCCCAAGTTAAAGAGGCAATGGAAGCACGTAGTCAATCCCATCAAGAAGGAGCCTACAAGGAGGTCAGTGAGAGTCGTATCTTTGAATGAGCTACCTGATATATGCCCTACTATGGATGCATGGCATAAGAGGAAGTGCATTGGAGAGGCTTATATTGATGGAGGTGCACAGGTATGTGTTGTTACTCAAGCTTGTGTATCAAAGTTGGGACTCAACATGGTGAAGAATTCAGGTTTTCACATAAATCTTGCCAACCAATCAAGGGTGAGGTGCTTGGGAGTTTTAAAGGACTTGGAGGTGGATGTATTTGATGTTAAAGTGCTGGTCAATTGCCATGTTATGCCCGCGGGTATTGGTGCTTTCCCTCTCATCCGTGGAAGACCATGGTTACAGGCAACCAAAGCTATACAGGATTGGGGACATGGTACCATCACTCTCTACAATAGAAGGGGTGATAAGAAGAGGTTTGACATGGCTAGCAAGAAATCTTTGGATGCTTAGAAGACCATGGTTACAGGCAACCAAAGCTATACAGGATTGGGGACATGGTACCATCACTCTCTACAATAGAAGGGGTGATAAGAAGAGGTTTGACATGGCTAGCAAGAAATCTTTGGATGCTTATTTTGATGAGAAAAGTGATGAAGAAGAGTACTCTAGTGAAGAAGAAGACAATGGGGATGAGGGTAGTGAAGTGGAAGATAGCAGCGATAGTGATCTAGATGTTTCCTCCTTGTTTCTTGAAGAAGAGAATGATGAGAAACAAAGATTTCTTGGCCTTATGGAGAATGAGGATATCTCTGGTCCTTATGAGCAAATTGAAGAGCTGATGCAACCCAAAGTTCAACCTAATGTCAAACAGGAGCTGATACAAGGTATGTTGTCTTCCGACTTGACTAGTCATGAGAAGGGTGAGTACCTACATATGATACAACAATTTCCCCATTTATTCATCACTTCTTATGAGGAAATTAGAGGCTTTAAGGGAGAGGAAATCCACATTACAATCAAGGAAGGAGCTCAGCCCATACGCCAACAGCTAAGGAGAATGGGACAGGTACAACTTAATGCTGTAAAGGAAGAGGTAGACAAGCTTCTTGAAGCAGGTTTCATATGTCCTGTGAGCACTGCAGAATGGGTGAGTCCTGTTGTGGTCACACCCAAGAAGGATGGAAAGTGGAGGATATGTGTTGATTTTAAGCCTCTAAACGCAGCCATGAAGAGGGATCCATACCCTCTTCCTTTCATAGATGACATAGTTGATTCTATTGTAGGGCATCAGAGGTATAGCGTATGTGATGGATTCTCTGGATATTTTTAGCTCACCTTGTCTTTGGAAGATTGAAAGAAGACCACACTTATCACGCCATGGGGATGCTTTTGTTATTGTGTACTTCCTTTTGTTCTTATGAATGGCTGTGCGTGGTATCAAAAGCGCGTCAACAAGGTGTTCTCTCCCTTTCTTGGCAAGTTTGTGAAGGATCTTATTGATGAATTTTGTGTTTATAGCTCTAGAAAGGATCATTTTGCAAATCTTGGGATGGCATTGAAGCAATATGATGAAAGTGGAGGTCAACTCAACCCAAAGAAATGTCATCTTGCTCAACCAAGAATGAAGTTTTTGGGGCATATGATCTCAAAGAATGGGATTGAAGCGGATCCTGACAAAGTGAAGGCTTTGGTGCTCCTCCCATCACCTAAAGATACAAAGCAACTTTCTACTTTTATTCAAAAGGTGAAGTATATGGCAAGGTTCATTCCTTTGTCCTCTCAACTTCTTTATCCTCTACAACAAGTAGCAAGGTTGGATCCTCTACAATGGACAAATGAATGTGAAGAGGTTTTTCAAGGTATCAAAGAGGTTCTTGGTTCTCTTCCTGCTATGCAAGCTCCTAATTGGGATAAGGAGTTTTATGTGAATTCATCAGTAGGTGAGGATGCTATTGGAGCTATGCTTCTTCAACGAGGTAACAATTCCCACTACATGAAGCCTATCTATTGTGCTAGTAGGGTGAAGCTAGAGGTGGAGAGAGGATATAGTGACATGGATCTCATTATGGTGAGTGTGATTTATGCATGTAGAAGGTTTAGGCACTACCTTCTCCCTAAACCATTCACATTCCTCACTAGCTATACTCTTCTACCTCAATTGGTGAATAGCCCTACTTTGTCAAAGAGGCTCATGAAGTGGATTGTGGAGCTACAGGATTTCCAATTCTCTTTTCTTGTTGAGGAGAGTACAAGGGCTACATTGTCTGATTTTCTTACCTATAAGGAAAGCCCTCTTCTTCTTAAGGAGGATGCAGTGAAGAAGCAACACATGGAAGCTCCTGACATAGACAATGCCTATCTATTTATTTTTTTATGGCTCTTACAAGAAAGCGCATGGTGAAGCTTCAGGAGGTGTGGTAGTTTATGATCCTCAAGGTGCTTTGGTAACTAAAAGGAGTTTGAAGCTTACAGCACAAAGCAACAATGAAGCTACGTATGCTACTTTGGAGAAAGGTCTCAACCTTTGACTTGAGCTTGGCATCCGTCGTGTGAGGGTAAGAGGTGATGCTATTTTGGTGGTGAAGCAAGTACTTGGGGTGTGGCAAAGTAAGAATCCAAGGCTGAAGAATATGTGTTTTCAAGTGAAGAATCTGCTTAAGCATTTTGAAGCTTGGAGTTTAAGGCATGTGGACAGGTCTCAAAATGAAGAAGCACATGGTGCAACGCAAGCTTCAATTGGGCAATTGTATGTGATAAGGGGTGATTCTCCTCTTTATTTGGGAAGGGAAGCTTTAGAGAGGGAGGAAGAGTTTCTACAAACAGGTATGCTTCCATCAGAGTTGGAAAAGCCAAAAAAGTATGCCTTCCTACGTCGTGCCAAAAGGTATGTGCTACTTGGTGATGCCTTGTATATGAAGGGGGCTGATCTTGTGATGAGAAAAGTGCCTTGGAAAGAGGAAATTTACAAAATTTTAGAAAAGAATCATGAGGGTTCTTGTGGTGGTCACTTTGCTGCAAAGATCACTTTGCATAAAGTCTTGCAGGAGGGTTATGTGTGGCCAAGTGTTCAACGTGATGTTCATCATTGGTGCAAGTCTTGTAAAGAGTGTCAAAGCATGGCAAATAGGGTTCTCAAATCAGAAATTAGAGGCACCATTGTGGCTTATGATGTGGGTATTGATGCAATAGGTCCTCTACCTATGACAGCTAGAGGCAAATGTTACATACTTACTGCTGTTGACTATCTATCCAGGTGGGCCGAAGCCAAAGTTGTTAAACACATCACGAGTAAAGATTTTTACTTATTTATATATGAAGATATTTGCTGCAAATTTGGCATGCCATTGGAGTTACTTTCTGACAAGGGTCCAGGTTTCAGGGGAGAGTTGGTGGATTATCTATGTGAAAAGCTTCATGTGCATCGCAGGTTTACTACTCCATATTATCCCCAATGCAACGGCATGAATGAAAGGTTTAATGGAGAGCTCATAAGTATGCTTACAAAGATGACAAGAAACAATGTGAAGACTTGGGATTTAGAGCTACCTTGTGCTCTATGGGCTTATAGGACTGCCATCAAATCAGGTACTGGTTTTTCTCCCTTCCATCTAGTTTTTGGCAAAGAGGCTTTACTTCCTATTGAGGTGGAGATACCATCCTTGAAGATGATGCTAAAGCTTGAAGAAGAGCCCAAGGATGCATTCAAGGAAAGACTTTTATATTTGCAATGTGTACAATTGGATAGGGTGTTAGCTTTTGAGCATTATGAGCAGGTCTTGAAGAAGAATCAAGCAAAGGCAAATGAGAAGGTAAAGAACAAGGACATCAAGAAGGGTGACATGGTGCTTCGCTACAATAGTAAGCTTGATAGCACTTTTCAAAAGAAATTTCAAATCAAGTGGCAAGGTCCTTTCTTGGTCTTAAACAGGTTTTCGAATGGCACATATCAGCTTGCTGACTTGGATGGTACCCCGCATAAAGCACGTGTGAATGGCTACAGGTTGAAGAAATATATTGCAAGGTTGATGACTGTGATTGAGGATGAGCCTTCTTTTGAAGAATTTTGTGATCATGTGGTTAATGATGAAGATGAGGTGAAGACTCCCTCATGTGGTTTACAGGATCTCTTTTGTACTGCTGATCATGAATGATCTAGTAGGTTGGGGTGTGGCAAACTATGTTGGGCGCATTTCTGACACCCCGTTTTTTGTAAATTTGTCCATACAGACATGATGCCCGATGTCAAAAGGGCATGTGGGATTTCTTTTGTGGGTTTTTTATCTTGCTTTAGCAAGCACATGTACATGCACTGCAAGTCCCTAGTCTAGTGACAGCTGTCGGGCTACTATAAGTGCCCGTGAGTGAGTTTTTTGAAGTGAGCCTTGTATATAACTTAAAATCATGTAAAAACTAAAAAAATTTCAGGCAAACATCAGAAATTTGCATCTTTTAGCTCATTCTGTCTCCTTGGTGCTCTTGGATGCAGTTTTTTGCCCCGACTAGCCTTCTCTACGTGTAGTCGTGCTGGGACAGCTCTCTGTTCGCGTCAATTTTTCTCATGGGGGCGTATGGAATCAATTTTAGTCATCTTCAGATTTCTCGCCAGTCATTTTTCAAGATTTCTCTCAAGATTTAAAGTGCCCCAATTGGAGTTGTGCTCATCAGGTTACGACTAGTTCTCTGCAGGGTTATGGCTATGGCAGCCTAGTGGCAAATTGTGTGTAGACAGATTCGGAGGGCATGTATCTATGAATTGTGGAATTGATGTTGAAGTTGTGGTTTTGTGATTTTCAATGGTGAAAGGGGAGGCCCTTGTATTCATATGCATTGGTCGGCGTGTGCTGTAAATCCGTGCTTTGACAGGGTTTTGCTCCTATGTGACATAGTCTCTTGGGTGGGCGACGGCTAGTAAATTCCCAAGGGTCTACTCCTATTGGACTTGTGGTGTTTCAAAAGGACTTTGCGAAGCTTTTGGTGTCTTGTAGTTCTCTTTCAACGCTCTTGGGTGACATCACTAGAGAGGTGTTTCAGTTTGCTTGTTTCCCAACAGCGTGAGAAGGAGAGAAGCGAGCGTTGTTAGCTCACGCTGTATTTCATTATCCAAAATTTACAAATAACTTACAAAAATTGGCTTTTATACCTTAGCCAAGGTTTTTTGGTGGTCAAAACTAATAATCTGGGAGCTCTAATTAAAGATAGGCAATGACAAGTTGATACAATCTGGAAGCTTGTAGCCCTGGCTCATCAATTACAAGGTTTATCCAAAAAATAGGAGTGACAATATTCCCGATTTATAAAAAAATAGTAAATGTTTTACAATGAGAGCTCCAAAAAATGGTATTCGTGGTATCCATGTTAGCTTGTTGCTAACAACATCAAAGCCAGGATGCCCTACTAAAAAACAATTTTGAAGTTACAAATCCACCTGCACCAGAGTCAAGAATTAGATGAAAACAGAATGCACAAGGAAGCTGCATGCTAGTGCAACATCATGTGGTTGCAAGATACTTTCGCCTTGTACTTCTTTAACAGACACAGTAAATCAAATACATCAACATACCGTGAGTAGCATGTAACATGTGAAGCTAGTAGCCAGCCTGATAGAAATACAAGAAGACATAACTGAAGCGGATGTTCTCCACTTGGTAGAAGAATGATCAACAGTGACGGCCGAGATTGTGCAATTTTGATCCCTCATTGAACACCTAAACACCAATGAAGACCAGCTAAGATTAGGCATTGGCACTACATGCTTCCCATCACCAGCATCTCCCCACTCAAAACCTATGAGACTTGTACAAACCTCTCCTACCATAGCTACAACAAGCCTGATGAAGATCTTTGTGAGTGAAGAAGCACGTGTGCGTGTATAGAATATGTAGAACCAAACAAGCTCTCTGCTTCAACCAGTAGAAGAACAACAAAACTGACATAATAGAAACCCTAAAATGAAAAACAAAGCTTTAAGGAAAAAAGATGTGACCCAACGCATCTAGTCTCAGAGTAGGAGGGAATAGCTTCCACCAAAACCAACATGATGAGGGGAAAAAACATCGATACATCGGTGTCCACTCTGCTTGGGGGAAGTCTGGGGAGAACTCACTAGATTTGTTGCAAGTGTAGCAAGCATTTCCACCTCCACCGTCGCTTGAGCTATAACCTCCACCAACACCTCTCTCTCTCTCTCTCTCTCATGGTAAGAGTAGAGGTGGGAAAAATGATCAATAAGTGGATTGAGTAATACATAACATGCACGCCAAGCTACATGTGCCATCCCATGCCTTGTTGCTCTTGATGTTCCTGATCTACATGTCTCTACTTGTGTGCATTTGACTCACCAAAAACCTAGTTTCATTTTCAACACAAAATATGCGACGGAAAGAGTCTAAAATATCTGTGCAATGAGTTTTGAACTCAAGGATTTCTTTTAAGAGCCCCGTCCCACCTGAGGGTTGGGTAGTCACGGCTTGTCATGTCCTCTAAGTAATTCATGTTCTCACACTTGCAAAGACTGGAAAAGTGCAATACAAGTTACCAGCTACAACCATTTTACCAATTTTCCTCAATTTTGGCATTCTTTTTGCCAACCACCTTCTAATGTAGAGGGTGGGAGCTCTGCCTGAGATAGTTATCCACATTTGTTCATTGCAAAGAGAGAGAGCAAGAGATCTCTATGTGAATTCTTGCAGCGTAACCAAAGAGATCTGTATACAGTCCTTCATCATTTTCACACACACACACACACACACACACACACACACACACACACACACACACACACACACACACACACACACACACACACACACACACACACACACACACACACACACACACACACACACACACACACACACACACACACACACACACACACACACACACACACACACACACACACACACACACACACACACACACAGATAGAGAGAGAGAGAGACGGACACATGTCACCATGGAAAATACTAGAGAGAAAAATGAATTGCTTGCCATCATCCCAACTATCATAATCGCGGCAAAGCAAGCCAAGAAAATTTGTGAGGCAATGGTCTCGCCTTCGATGGAAACTGAAGACAAAGATTCCATTGAGCTCATCTACAAGCATGTTGCACCATGTTGATGGATCTAGTGATGGAGCAAGAGGTCAAGGTGTGTCAATGACCCACTTCTCGATAAAACATCCTTCACAAACATGTTTGAGAGGTGCTTCAAGAGGCGGCAAAGAAGAACCCATATCAAATTTCGTATGGAGTGTTGTGTTTCTCCTACCTTGTTAGGCCAAGGGTCACCCTGGAGATCAAGGACCAGGGGCCAAGGGCCGGCTTCTAATGGAGACGGGATCCTAGGGGCAAGGCCTATAAAGGGAGGTTGGGTGGAGGATTGAGGCAAGCAGTCCCAGGGAATCACACTGGTTTCAGAGCCATGAGTTTTGGGGACTAGGGCATGGTGCTCATGAGCTTTTGGCATGCTTTTGCATGTTCATGCAAACAGGAGGGCCGGAGATACCCCACAGGCGGGCATGGCCGCTTAGCAGGCGAAGGGAGGTAGCTTGAGGACCGTGGAAAATCACCCTTAGTCGGGGAGGGGATGGGTCGACAGTGCAACACAGCAGGCAAGAGAGATATCTCCGGGGTTGCAAGCACAAAGGGAGAAATTCCCACTGCGTCACCATCTCCAACAGGGGCAAGCCCCACGAGGCGTCTCTCTCTCTGATCTTCTGCAACATGCTTCTGCTACGCCATTGCCCAATCTTCTTTGCTTTCACATAGCGGGCACCCAAGGTCAAGGGCCTTAGGTTCCTTTTAATGGCATAAGGGAAGATACCCACAGTTTCCTCCCACACACTCCTCACGGAGGCATTGTGGTGACTGCGGGGATATGGAGATACCTTCAATGGCCAAAATTTCAGTGTTTTCTGAGATTACAGGAAAATTTGTCGGGAAGAATTCAGCTTGAGGATTTCGATGACCGTCTAAATCTAGTACCTTCGAACAATATTTGATGTGGTTTTATTGGACAACATAACTAACCATCAACGAGGTAGTTATTGAAAAACATATGTGCTCATCGCCTATAATTGCTTTTGGTGGGCTTTCAAAATCCAAAAGCCTTGACAAAAGACATGCTGGGAGTGCTCAAAGGGCCCAACCAAAACAATACGAAATTCATAGCAACATTGTCATTATGAGTAAGACTTCAGATACTCATGTTTTCACTTCAATTTCGTAATGGTTGTGCAATCACATAAATTTTGTTGAGGTTTGGGCATTCCAGCATAGGCACAGATTATCGCCCAAGGGGTTGGTTGGAATTTATCAAGCATGGCTTGATTGCCATTACAACAAGGTTGTTACTAGCTTGGTCCATTTCATTTCTCTGTATGGATCGACACACATGATTGATTATTTATTTTTAGACTTGCATGAACATATGGATTCTGCATATATGATTTGTTGGCACATCATTTTAGGCAAGCACGGCTTGTGTTAAGTTATAGCAAGGCTTGTCAACATTACCAAAAACATGATATTTTTGTTTTTGAACACAAGGTGTCCAACAACCAGTCACAATCAAGAAAGTCTTGAGTGAGTACTAGTTTCTTGCATGGCAAAGGTCAAAGCATGGTGATGCTTGAAAATCTCATGACGTTTGGAATAGCCTGTTGCATGCCTTGATAAAGGCGGCACAAGTCCTTGGCAAGGCTGACCCTTCCCTGCAATGCCAAGATGCTATGAAGCACATTTGCAGAGCTCGCCTTCTAGGCAAGCTGTTTTTCCATGATGCACTGAGATATGGATATGATCCACCCATTGTAGGCATGCATGCTCCAATGAGTTTTTCAAGAAATCACTGGAGCATGGCTCCGTCTACGTAATCCAGTCAAGCAGATAAGACACATTTTACAACTCAACAACGTCGATTGTTTTTGAATGCTTAACAAGGTTGACGTTCTATTGTTATGCCATTGTAAATTGGCAAGAGTATGTGTTCGCTATGAGTACCATAACAGTACATGAGTACTTATGGGGAGCAAGGCTTCCCTTTCGGCTTTGGACATAGCTGTTTACATACTCTACCTCACTCGAGTAGTACATATGGCTATGAGCCATCCTTAAGCGAACTACCCAAAACCTGGCCACAACTAGGCGACCAGGTTGATAACTTTCAAGTTATGTTTGTTTTTGTCTATGTTTTACTTTTCCTTTTGGACAAGTTCTCTCTGCTGTGCAAAGCAAAGTGTTTTGTCTATCTTCAAGTGAAGCACAACTTCTCTTATGTGCCCTGGTATTATCAGTTGACTATAGATCAATGATAATGGCACACATCTTTAGCACTCCATGGATATAATCTCACACACAACTTTGCACTATGATGTATCCATTCCAATGTCATCGTGCATGGCACGTATCCCAACATCTCACATGGTTGAGGCCATCATGGAAGCCAAGGGCTTATTATTCTATCTTTTTGCTTTCTATGCATGGCCTACTAGTACAAAGGCCGTAAAAATCCATCATTGCATATGCTTCCGCTATAACACTAAATAATCTTTCAAGGAAAACGTACGTAACCGATATCTTAAAACATTTTTTATGTTATTCACAGGCAAAGTGTCATGTTTAAAGTTACCTTGATACCGTCACGATCACATACAAGGTCAGTGGGACAAGATGTGCCTTATGGTACCTCTCTCTACGAGGATGTGGTACAAATACACAGTTGTACGTTTATAGGATACACTCAGCCTCTCTCTACGAGGACGTGTAGCTGTACGCTTCTAGGCTATGCTCAGACATAGACATCGTCTGCATGGGATCATATGCAAGGGACATACATCACATTCAAAAAAATATTTTTCCTCAGCCCAGGATTCTCTCTCTCTCTTCTCTCTTCCCAACTTCTCTCCGGGAAACGCAAAACTAAGCATGATTTTCTTGAAGTCTTTTTATGTCAATATGGTAAAGGAAGGGCTATGAGCCAATTGAAAGCGCTAAGAGCCATCTATTACCACCTATTTGGGCATGGCTAAAGCCATCTGTTTGTAAATGGACATGCAAGAGTCTTGCCATTAGTGATTTTTTGGACATTATTTTCGCACTCCACACTTTAAGTGTGCTAGTCAAGTTGAGTTTTTGAACGTCATAAACTCGTCGGGGTTTATCTCTACCAAGGTGTGTAGCATTTCAAACCATTGTGCATACAACTCCAATTTCAGTGGAGCTCCTATTAGCACTCAGAGTGCCTATATGAGTACAATTTGGGGTAAGATCCAGCGCGTTACTAAATCACTTAGTAAGCGTTCCTGGTCCATTCTTGGAACCTTCACACTTGTAGTTTCAAGGAAAGAAGTGAACAAACTGCCAAGGGGTAGTGGAAATATTTCAACGTCAAAAGTAATAAAATGCCATGGGCAAACCCAAGGGGGGACCACGGACAAGGGCCAAGGACCAGCTGCTTGTTGAGCAGTTTTCATGCAATGTTTAACCAAGGGGTTTGAAAATGTTTCTTTAACCTAGGGGTATGAATTGCAAAGGCAACACGCAAGGTTACATGTGCAAAACTACTTGCCTTTCACTACTTTTCAATTAGTGTTCCTAGGCCTTTGTAGGCGGGAAATTTGGGCAGGATGTGCAAATTATGTTACCCTCCATTTTTTCTCTTAAGAGAAATGACAAGGTCATGTACGAGGAGCCAAGAAATTTGAGCTGTAGTGTTCAAATTAAGTTTCTGCATTATGCAGTTATAGACCCACTTGTAGGGTTTATTTGGCACATGTTGCCACATGGGATGCAACATGGTCTAGGAACTCACGGAGCTCAATTTAGCCAGTGTGGAGCACGGCTAATGAGGGTCCCTCTCACTCCCGTCGTAGAGTGTTTGTAGTTACCTCCACGCACAAGTACATCATCTTGTACTTAAAGGATGTTCTTTTTTTAGACACCCTTACATGAGACATATTCCACATGTGGAGAATATGAGTCTCTGGATAGACACTGGTGCCACTATTTTAAGTATGTGTCACGACAAAGTCCATAGGTGCTGGTCAAATCTGTTTTCTAGACCATTTTTAGCATGCTATATCAAGAGTAATTTTAGTGGCGAGAAATTGTCGGATACTTAGAATGACTTGTTAAGGTACAAGTGCTGTTAAACATCATTACAGATGGTTGTATATACATATAGCAAAGCTATGAGTGGTTAATGCACAAGTTTCATTGTTTGCACCTAGCAGTGACTTCTGTTTCACCTTCTATTATGGTTCAAATGTTTCAGCAAGGCTTGCAAATGATTGCAATAGAAAGTATATAGTTTCTTTTTGCAACTATTTACACTCCGCTTCAATGTGTGCCAGGAGCATCACATTTGCCATAAGTATTGGCAAGGATGATTATGGATATACAAGTTCGGATCTGTTTTTTGCTAAATGCATGCAAACTAGGTGTTATGGGCCCCTAGTGTTTAGCAAAAACTGATTTGGAATGGCATGAGTATTCATCAAGTTGTTGCTTATGAAGCATTTTTGCACTCTATGTGCAATATCTCTATGAGATTATGTTTTGATCTACCAATCACCAATAGAGGTCATGGCTCGGTTTGAGTGCTTGTGGATCTTTCACGCTCACCAAGATGGTTATGAATGTCATTGATCATTCCTCAGCAATATTGTACGATATTGTGCTCCCCGTTTACCAGTTATTTCCGATGAGCATCACATGCCCCTATATAATTAATCCATTCTGCGGTAGATTTCTTTTCATTTATTTTAGCACGCACATTTGCTCAATATCGTCGCCTCTTATATCTCTTACTCTTCTTGTCTAATTTTTTATTACAACCGATCTCTAGTGAAGAGTCACTAGATGAATCACTTCTTGTGTCTTCTGCTCCCTTGGATATATTGTCATCTAGGGTACCACTGGGCCCTGAAGGGTTTGTCCTCAGAGTCAATTTCAATTGATGATTCTGACCCCAAATCGTGTGGGCTATAGTCTTGTGAGGTGCTACTAGTTCCAATGCCAGTCAAACCTTCATCTTGTATGTCATCAAAAGCTATATACATTGCTTCTAGCATATTTAAGAGTACAAGTGGTGGCATTTCATCCCCCTCAGGTGTTACCGAGGTCGTCCTCCTGTTTCCCCAAGTGTCTATGGTTGCTGCTAGGTGGAGCCAATCCACATTGTCCGACTCAATCATCCCAGGTAGTACATCCATATAAGGAGAATCTTCCCCAACATCAGTGTCTGCTTTACACGTGTAACAATACTACAATGGGGACGCATGAATTGTGGTGTCATATCTATGATCAATTATAAACCTGTTTCCTAGGGGCTGTGCTCGACCAATTACAAGATCCACTCGAATGACAGAATCTTGGAACTGCAGGTAGACATGGTTTTTAGACCAGTCATGCACCATTTTTGCTTCCCTCATGAAAGGACGTCCTAAGATCATCTTCGATGCCATAGTGTGCTTGGATAAATCCATAACAATGAAGGTAATTCTTATTTTTATGTCCAAATACCTTGATCTTGAGATCTTCTAGCATCCCAATAGGTTTAACAATAGACCCATTGGCCATCTCACTACTATGGTTGTGGTCGCAAGGTGAGGTCTTCCCATAGTTTTCCAGCAATTTTTAGTCACAATGCTAACCCCAGCGCCACATCAAGGATTCCCTTCACAGTTAATCCCTTAGTAGTGATTGGTATGGTCTCATTGGATTCATCACCCTCAAAGTATTGTCCCAACTTGTTAACAGGTATTTCTATAACAAGGTTCTCATCTAGGTTGGGTTGTGGATCTAAGTGTTCCTCCTCTATTGGCATCTCCCCAGCTCCATCCATCTGTGCAAATTGTGGTAGCCCAAACTTCAGCTCTCCATTGAGGAAAGCTTGAAGAGCTCAGACTAGCTCAGGGTCTTTATATAGTTTGGACATGATGGTGGTTCTAACTTCTGAAGACTTGAAATTCATCAATTTGGCAATGTTTAACGACACCTTTTGGGCTTCAGTCCCTTGACGTGGGGAAGATGGGATCTCCATTTCTTCGATAGGATCAGGTAGTCCCTGTGTAAACATTCTTTCCATCAAGAAGTGAGTACGCCCACTTTCCCGTGAATTTAAGTCACTTTCTTCTTGGATGACACTAGGTATGGCTAAGGGTCTATGGAGTTGGTGAGGTTGTTGTTGTGTAGGGAAAACGATGTCTGTAATCTGGATCTACCTAGGTGCTAGTTCTAGATCCCTTTGGGTATCTTCTACCAAACTCCTTAATTGCTTCACTCGCTCGATCTCCTCTGTAGGGTTTGGATAAGTTCCTATCTTCTTCTTGGATCCTGGACATTGTGGCTCATGAAGGTCTTCCTTGTTGGTTTCTATCTTAGTGGTCGTTTTGGTCTCCATGGTTTCTCCTAAATCAGAATGCTCTTCAGCGTCATTCATATATACGGGGTCGTCACTAGTCCCTATGTTGGTCTTTGAACTGGGTTCTGACTTCGCTGCTTTTTGCAATCTCTTCCTTTGTGTTTTCTTCTTTTTTTGAGATTGGGAAATTGATGCCGTGTCTCTTTCCTCAAGAATATAATTTTGTTTTTGGAGCATCGATCGTGTGAGTACGTTTACTGGTACCACAGGTGTACTTTGTGATGGCTCCTCGGTAACCCCAATCAAGTTTAATGGTGTGATCTTTGTTGCATTTGGATTATTTGGACATTGGGAAATCAAATGATCTATGCCACATCGATTACACATGAGTATCAGCATTGTAGACATGCTCGCTTGATTGGTTTGCATTAGTGTGGCGTTCTTTTGTAGCCTAATAGGACACCCAGCCACACGATGTGGACCTCCACACTCATAGCATTGAAGAGGTGGTCTCTTAGAAGTGTAATTGATATTTTGGCCTCTTGCAGCAAGAGCAGCTACTTGATAGACAGGTTGGACTTGTCCCCAATAGTCCTCCATGTAGTATTGTGAACTATCTTCAAGCGCATCCATCCCTTAGGCAATATTAGGGTCTATATCTTCCTCACAGCCTTCCAAACAAGCAATGGCAGACTCACAACCCACTTGATTCACATAAGTGATTCTTGGATGTGGTGGTTGCGGTCCTAGCACTGGAGGTGGTAAGGGAGTTGTTTGAACAACATTTTGGGCCCTAGGGACCATGTGTTGTGATGTTTGTTCAAGAGGTGGGGCCGGCATCAATGCAGGCACTCGAGGTGTGTTTGTCCATGCTAAGGTTGGTGTATTGTCCATTGCGCACTTAAATACTATGCAATCCTTAGCTTGATGACCATACCTCCCACAGGCATTGCAGTTCCCATTTAATTTTACTCTAAAAGTAGGGCATTCACTGGTACTATGTGGTCCATAGCATATTGAGCACCATTGTTGCTCCCTTCTTGGATACATATGATTGTTTTGCGGAGCACAATTTTCTCTAAGACTCTCTTGAATGGCCTTGGTGAGATCTGCTAAGCTCATCTTAGATATCTTTGGCTCCTTAGCAATAGGCTTTAGGGTCATTGGCTGATGCCCTGATGCTTGCAAGCTAATAGATTTAGACTCAACAGACACTCTTTCTCCTTGAATCATTAAATTATCCTCCAATTGGATCGCATTGGTGGTGACTGCCTCCCAAGTGGTGATACCTCTAATGACTAGGCCATTGTAGATATCCTCATGTCGTAATCCCCTAATGAATCTATCAAGAAATTGATTATTATTGAAGATCTCATTTGGATTACAATGAGAATTCAAATGCTTCAAGCGACTAGTAAAGTCTCTCACTGACTCTCCTTCCTCTCGTTGGGCTTTCTGGAGCTGAGAAGCTACACCCCAAAGCACTCCCTCTCGTATGTATTCTTTTAAGAACAGACTCCTAAGAGTAGGGTAAATCATTTTTTCTTCTACCCTTAGGGTTCTATACCAATCCCCAGCCTTCCCACTTAAGGTTAAGCTTAAATCATTACTCTTATGCAGGTCATTGTGTTCTACTATAGAATCGCATATTTGTTCAAACACTTCGATATGCTTTCTCACATCCCCGTCTGCACTAAATTTTTGTGTGAGCTTGGCTATTTGTACTGCCTTACTCTTAGGCTCTCTATCAGGCGTAGATCGACCGATAGCTTGAGCAAATGTTGCCAAGTCACCTAAGTGAGCAGGCACCGTGGGTGAAGGTGATCCAGACACTACATGTGGAGTAGGTAATGACATTGTTCTTGGCACATAGGAAGCCCTTGGGTTCCACGTTTGGTACGGTGTTGTGCCATGTGGCATCCAAAGTTCATATGTGTGGCCCTAGGCATAGCAGATGTCGGATGTGACATGCTAATGCTAGCCGGTATGGTCCCATGGAAATAAGAGCTTGGGTGTTGTGTTTTTGGAGCATAGGTAGTTGAAACAATGGGAGGGGTAGGGGCTACATGAGTGCGATGACCCATAGGTACATACGATTGGTACACACTTGTAGGTACTGTTGCAGGCATTGAGCTACCATGTAGTGGTGCTTTACTAACAATAAGGTCCATGGCGTGTTTCTTGGCATGCCCATCATTGGGGTAGGCATGGTAGCCATGGTGTCATCAATAGAAAGATGAGCTAGACTTGTAAAAGTAAAGCTATCACTTGTAGGCTTAGATTGCATTGAGACCCCTGGCGAAACAACATATGGGGGATCCATCGGACTTACCGAGGGAGTCTCCAGTTGCAATAAGGTTGATTGTTTAGCCTTCCCTGTATCCAAGAATCTCATGAGACCCATTGAAGGCATGTGCATCCCCTTGTTCTGTCTCTCTAGCTCAATGACTCTATGGATGACCTTCCAAACCCTTTGTTGTTGATCCTCCACACTAGTAGCACCCGTTGTGGATTGTAGGGCATCTAACCAACCCACATGATAGGTGTGACCTGTGTATACACGGTTAGAGTTTCTATTTGTAGTTTGTACTCCTAGTTCTCATTTAAGAACGCTCCATCTACGATTGAGGTGCTAGGGGTGTCCTTTGAACTAGATGCAATGTGGCTCTCTATGGGTTGACCCTTAGTGGTCGCTAATTCAGGGGCACTCGATTGCTCTCCTAGCAAAGATGTTAACATAGGGGCTTTCTCTTTTAACTTTCTTTGTTGCTCCGCCTTGCGTAAGCTCTCAATTTCCTTTTCCCTAGTCGCGATGATATATCGCCCAACCTCTTGCAATTTAGCAAGGCTTCTACCATCAGGTAATATAACCTCGGAGGAAAATAACTCTGAAGAGTCAAGGGGTGCAGTGAATGGAGTGTTCACGTGCACACTCTCTAAGAGCATAGGGTCTACGTTGGTCATGAATGTCAAATTTACTTCCCCACCCCCCTCATTTACATCGTTAGCTCCATGTTCGGAGCGAGTGGCTCTACTAAAGGTTTCATTCAAGCGGCTAAGCACGCTCGGCCTGGACCGTGGATCCATGGCATGCATGTGCTATTGGGATTAGGCATTGGGAAACCCTCCATGACATCCTAGTCAGAGGAAGAGTCACTAGCCGCTATGTTTGGGTTTTGGTTTGTACTACCTTGGATCCCCGACGAGGGCCCGGAACCTAAGGTAGGTGGATATTGAGAACTCATGTAAGTCAAAATGCTCTCTAGTTGCTCGGCCTCTAGCACACGACCAGAGCGTAGATGCATGTGCCTTTGGCACCCTACAAGCGTCGGTGAATAACCTCGAAGGTTAACCACTTACTTTTTTAGGCATCCGTTTTCACTCGTTTTTTTATGTTTTTTAATGATCGATTTTTGGATTAAAACGTGTGATGGCTCGAAACAAGCGTATCACTCAGGGGGTCGTGGTGTGCTTTACAGCACAGCATTCGGTTACCCGAAGCTCCCTTGGTCCTCAAAAAGGTCGATTTTTACCTACGCGTGAGGCTAAAATATGTAATTTTAAAGGGGGACTGAGGCCTGAGCCTGAGCGTGGGCTTGGGCTTGGGTCTCGGCTTGGGTCTGGGGGATATTCCCGATCCCGGTCCTCCCTTTAAAATTTAAATATTTTTTATTTTTTATTTGGGGATGAGGTCGCCGCGGCCGTGCTGTGCGTGCGAGCACACACACACCTAACCTACCTACTTACAACTAATACAGCTACTATTATACACTAATAGACAACTACAGCAACTCATTAGCTAACAGAACTACTTACTGTACTTTACACAGAACTAACATTATGGATCTACTACCTTAATGCTAACACCTTATCACAAAGAAAACACCTTATGAACAAAATAAATTACAGTACCTTTCAATACCTTATTTAACAAAACAATACACAGCAGCAAAACAAAGTCCTTCTCAACACACACACCTTCCTTCTCTACCTTTCCTACATTTCAAAATGCACCACAAAGTAGCATAGAGTGCTACTCAAGCTTAATGCAAGGCATTCCCCGACAACGGTGCCAAAAATGTGTGCGGCTATTGCACGTGTCAATGCAAGGGACTTGCCGATACATTGTGTGCGAGCCACAAATGGCTCCAAGCACACAACTAGACTAATCTAGCAAGCTCAAGAGAGCAAGGATGTGTCACTCACCGCCCTACGCTCGCCTTCGTGGAGGATTCCTCGCCGAGAAGAAGAAGGAGCCGCCGCTTCACCGTCGCCGTGCCATCGTCGCAATGCTTGATCACTCTCTCTCTCTCTCTCTCTCTCTCTCTCTCTCTCTCTCTCTCTCTCTCTCTCCCCCCCATGCATACACACACACACACACAAGGAGATGAAGAAGAAGAAGATGGAGATGGAGCAAGAGCACTCTTCAATTGCACAAATGAAAGAATGAATGATTTTTAGGTTTAGGTGACTTTTATATGAGCTCGCCCCATTCACACTTGGGCGCCCATACTTAGCCAACTAACCCTTGAATGTTCCTATCAAAGTGCGCCTCTCATCGGCGATCACTCTTACCCTTTTCCTATTGGACCGACAAGCCCGGCCCATGACTACTAGAAGTGGACGCCAGTGGTTAACGTTTGCACAATCACTGACTCCATCGCCAAGCCTTACGCCTAATGAACGTCTCTGTGTGAAAAATGCTCCACCCATTGCCAGGTCTTACGCCTAATGAAGCTCCTTATGCATCCATAACATGGGGCTTTTTCAAAGAAACAACCACTATAAGCAAAACTAGTTGCACCAGTAGCATAAGGGCAATTTGCCTCTATCTCTCCTCTCAATGTGTCCACTTGTCTATTATAGTTAGTCTCAAAGGATGCCTCTCCCCCTTTCTATGCACTCCCACACCTAGTTAAAAATTGTCTTTAGCATTTTTAATTTTTTTTGTAAAACTAGGAGTGAGTAGCAAGGGGGGGGGGGGGGGGGGGGGAGAGAGAGAGAGAGAGAGAGAGAGAGAGAGAGAGAGAGAGAGAGTCTTTTGTTGATATCTTGCAATGAGGCCACTTCTGTTCCAGTCAGACCCTTTGCTTGTAGGAGATGTTGCATGAATATGTGGATTGCATTCTCAATGTCCTTCTAAAAGTTATCAGAAACCTCCACTAGCCGACCAATTTCTTTATGTGTTGTTTGTAGATTTTTAATATCTTTGTAGGGAGAGAGAGAGAGAGAGAGAGAGAGAGAGAGAGAGAGAGAGAGAGAGAGAGAGAGAGAGAGAGAGAGAGAGAGAGTCTTTTGTTGATATCTTGCAATGAGGCCACTTCTGTTCCAGTCAGACCCTTTGCTTGTAGGAGATGTTGCATGAATATGCGGATTGCATTCTCAAAGTCCTTCTAAAAGCTATCAGAAACCTCCACTAGCCGACCAATTTCTTTATGTGTTGTTTGTAGATTTTTAATATCTTTGTTGCAATCTACTAGAATTGGGGGGAACCTTTCTGAGTAGTTATGTTTCAGTTTTTTGCACATTTTTTGTAATGGATCGTGATTTATGTACCTTCCCAGATGGTTATCGAACTTGGTAGGATTGTGCCCCCAGGTGTTTTGACACCTCTCCTTAAGTTTCATTGCATTCCGAATTCGTTTGGATGCCGAAAAGGCGTGATGACCTAGAGCGGTGAGATTGGACACACACTGATTTTCTGACTAGGAAGTGGTTAATTTGCTTTTGTCGTAGTATGAGTAGCCCTTTGAGTTCACTTTGGTGAGATTGACACTCTCATTAAGTCTCCGTGCCCCTGTTACCATATACATGTGGTAGTGATGTGTGTGAACACACTAGGACCGCCGGGGCATTTTTTCCCTCTTTAGGAGGTTTTTTCCCCCATGCATTGTATATACGTCCATCACTCTAGGGCTATCTATCTTTCCATTGCATACTAAGAAACACACTCTCTATTGTGTTCCTTGAGCTTCCTTCATCTTCTCCAAGCTGTGTGCATTTCTCTGCAACCCTAATTCCAACAATTGGTATCAGAGCAGGTCATGTCCTCTTGGGCTTAGTCGCCAGTTGCTCCAGCACACGCCTGCTCACTTTCTCTGATTTCAGAGAGCTTTGGCGAGCGTTCACAGGTCGACAAATATTTTGGACAAGCTCGTAGAGCTTGGTCTGCTCATAATTTTGATTTGGGCTCATTTCAGCCTTCGTTTCCACTACAGGCAGTACTGCACATGCTATTTCATCATTTTGTGTAGAATTTTTGTCAGTGTCATTTTTTGCATAACAGGTGCCTTATAGTCTTCTACGGTTTGTGCTATATAGCACAGGTTGTTCCCGCTCCGTTTCTCCTATTTTCGGGCAGTTTTCACATCAAGTGCAGCATTTACCATGGCTAACAACAACAACACAGATGTGTTCAAGATGTTTGTTGCTGAGGACAGGTTGGATGGGGACAACTACCCTATGTGGGTTTATATGATGCAACATGTTATTGTGTCAAAGGGCACCTGGAACATTGTGTAGGGCATTGATGTACGTCCTGGTTCTGAGGATGTAGGCGATGTTGAGGATGTTGCAGGTCTTGCTGCAAGGATTGCAGCTGTTAGAGTTGTTTTGCCTACGGCAGAACAAGCTCATTGGGATGTTAAGGATACGCAGGCTCATGCATTGATTGCGTTGTCTGTGAAGCGCACCATTGTTCCTCACAATACGCTTGGGATATTTTGGCTGGTCTTTATGCAAGTCGTAATGAGGCTAAAACTGCTTTGCTGCGTAAAGAGCTGGAGTCAAAGATTATGCATGAGGAAGATGATATGGACACTTTCCTTGCTAGTGTCAAGGATATGAATGAGCAACTTATTTCTACTGGAGAAGTCATTTCAGACAGTTCCCTTGTACAGACTGTTCTTGATGCCTTACCAGATTCTTACTAGACTTTTGCTAGTACTTGGAGACTTATGACCCAAGGAAATCCACAAGTTGTCAAGTTTGATGCATTATGCACATTGCTGTTGCAAGAGTCACTTTCCAGAAAAAACAGGACTAGGCAGCGTGCAGTTGAACAGGCTTTTATTGCTTCTCAAGAAAGGGTGGTAACAGCAATGCAGCCACTTCTTATGGTTCCGCTGCGAGTGGCAAAAATACTGTTCCTAATGCTTCTGTTGGCAACACTTTGTCTGGCAATTTTGGTGACAAGGGCAAAAAGAAGATGTGTTGCCATTATTGTAAAGCTAATGATCACTTGATCAAGTCGTGTCCTGAGTTGAAGGCCAAAGAGGCTAAGAAGAAAGAGGGTGGTTCCACTCCAAATGCTGGTTCCACTACAAATGCAGCCATTGTTGAGTCTTCTGTGAAAGGAGAATGTAATGCTGATGTTGATGCAGAATAAGCTTTTAGCACAGAGTGTGCATGCTTGTCAGTTGCTGTAGATTCACATGTGTGGTATTTCGACAGTGGTGCTACAAAGCACATTACCTCACATCGTGAATTGTTTACCACTCTCGAGTCTGTCCCTCATGGGAATTCAGTCACTTGTGCCAACAATGCCTCTTATCCAGTTCAGGGAGCTGTAAAGATTGTGCTTACTACTACTAATGGCAATTCTTTCACACTTGTTGATGCACTTTATGTACTTGGGATCAAGAAGAATCTCTTGTCTGTATCTGCACTTGCTAGACTTGGACTTGTAGTCAAATTTGTGGATGATACAGATGTACAGTTCATAATCTCAGTTTTGGTGATGAAATTGTTGCATGTGGCCTTTTGTGCCGTGGGATGTATAAGCTCACTTTGTATGAAAAGTGTGGAAAAAAATTTGCAAATGATGTTGCAGATTCAAGGGCTATTTCAGATGCAAAACTTTGGCATGCATGTTTTGGTCATCTGAATTTTGTTAGTTTGCTGCGTTTGCAAAAATCTGATACGGTTGCTTCTTTGCCGCCTCTTGAAGCACCTATCAAACATGTTTGTGAAGGTTGTATTTTGGGTAAGATGCAGCATTCTAAATTTCCAAAGGATGGTTCAGTTCGAGCCACATACAGGTTGCAGCTTGTGCATAGTGATGTTTGTGGGCCCATGCAAACTCCGTCCTTGGGCAATTACCTATACTTCGTGACTTTCATTGATGATTACTCCAGGCATGCATGGGTATTTCCGCTTAAAGCGAAGTCCGAAGTTTTTATGTGCTTCAAACAATTTCTGGCTATGGCTAAAAATGTCTCGAAATGTACTATGGGCACCCTCCGTTCCGATCGAGGGGGGGATTATATGTCTCATGAATTTAATGCATTTTTGGCTAGTCGTGGGATAAAACACCAATGTACAGTGCCTTATACACCTCAGCAAAATGGTGTTGCTGAGAGAAAAAACAGGTCATTGACGGAAATGGCACGATGTATGGTCAAAAGTCAAGCTTTGCCACATTCTTTTTGGCTTGAGGCCATCATGTGTGCCACTTATGTACTTAACAGGTGTCCTACAAAAGCTTTGCAGTCTATTGCTCCATATGAAGCATGGCATGATAGAAAGCCTTCTATTGAGCACATGCATGTTTTTGGTTGTTTGGCATATGCTTTGGTGCCACAAGTGCAACGCAGAAAATTGGATGATAAGGCTGTCAAATGTATTTTTGTTGGTTATAGTGCTGAAATCAAAGGTTACAGGTTGTATCATCCGCAAACAAAACGTATTCTGGTTTCTCAGGATGTAGTGTTTGTGGAAGATTTTGTTCAGCCCTTGGTGTCATGTACTAGAGACAGTAATGTAAGCTCACAGGACATTTATGACACTTTGTTGCCTCTTTTCAATGGTGGAAATATGAATGTAAGTTCCAATGAGGCAAATGTACATCCTATGGGGGTTTCTGAAAATGTTTTAGATCAGCCTATTACTGATGCAGATGTACATGATGTACTTGATGAGGAAAGGGCTGAAAATGAGCAGGCTAGAGGTATGCCAAAATGGCTGGTGCACACTTTTCGTGACAGTAAATTGGATGCACCTTTGTCTAGTCGTACTCGTTGAGGCTCTCAACATGCATCCTATGCATCAGATTGTTATGCTTTGGCTATGTCTAGCTTACATGATGTTGAGGAGCTTCTGTCTTTTGATGAAGCACAGAATTCAGAAAATTGGATGGCTATCATGCAATCAGAATATGATGCACTTATAGAAAATGACACATGGACTTTATGTGATTTTCCTCCTGGAAAAAAAGGCCATTGGTCCAAAGTGGGTTTACATGTTAAAACGCAAGCCGGATGGTGAGATCGATCGCCATAAGGCTCAACTTGTTGAAAAGGGTTATGCACAACAAAAAGGCATTGATTATGAAGAGACTTTTGCTCCCACTTGTCATATGACTACTGTGCGTTTTCTATGTGCATTGGCCGCTCATTTTGGTTGGGATGTACATCAATCAGACATTGTTACTGCTTTCTTGAATGGTGACATATTTGAGGAAGTTTATGTAACGCAGTCTCGCGGTTTTGTCATAAACGGACAAGAGGACAAAGTGTGCAAATGTAAGAAGGCTTTGTATGGGTTGAAGCAATCTCCTCGTGCTTGGCATGAGAAAGCTGACACTCATTTGGTGAAACGAGGCTTTCGTAACAGTCCAACAGAAAGCACATTGTATGTAAAGCGTGAGGATGATGCACTTCTCATTGTGGTTCTTTATGTCGATGATTTGTTGATAACTGGACCAAATGAGAGACATATTGCTGAATTTAAGGCTGATTTGAATGCTACCTTCAAGATGAAAGATTTGGGGATGTTGCATCATTACTTGGGTATACAGTTTAAGCAGTGGAATGGTGGTATTGCTTTGTGTCAGAAAAGTTACATAGAAACATTGCTATGTAAGTTTGGACTTGAGGATTTCAAACCTATTGCAACTCCCATGGAAACAGGTTTGAAGTTGAGTCTATATGATGTTGGCGATCCTGTTGATGTCACTCTTTACCAAACTGTTGTTGGCTGCCTCATTTATGTATGCAACACGAGGCCAGATATTCAGTTTGCAGTCTCACAGGTCATCAGATTTATGCATAGCCCAGGGTCTAAGCATTGGCAGGCTGTCAAGAGGATTTCCGCTACCTTAGTGGCACTTTACATCTTGGCTTGTTTTATCCCAAGGGGGGATCATTGCCACCAGACTTACATGCTTTTTCGAACTCAGATTGGGCTGGTTGTTTTGACACGCAAGTGTCCAAAAGAGGTTTTCGTTTCATGCTTGGCAGTTCATGTATATCATGGTTGAGCAAGAAGCAACCTACTGTGGCCACTTCGAGTTGTGAGGCTGAGTACAGGGTAGTCTTCACAGCTATGGTTGAGTGTGTATGGCTCAGACGCCTTATGGCTAATTTGGGTGTTGGACAGGACACTGCCAACACTATCTACACTGACAGTCAGAGCGCATTGGCAGTTGCGAGGAACCCAGTTTTTCATGCTCGCACAAAGCACTTTGAGGTGCATTACCACTATGTCAAGGAGAGGCTCTCAACAGGAGAGATCAGCTTGGCTTATGTGACAACACAGGACAACCTTGCAAATCTTTTCACAAAGGCATTTTCTCGTGAGAAGCTTGAAGCTTTCCACAAAGCTTTGGGCTTACTCCCCTTTGTGGACTGATCATGTCTTCAGGGCATGGCACTTCCCTTTACTCATGTGCCAGCTCTCGTTCACCGCATCACTCCAGGGGGGATTTGTTACCATATACATGTGGTAGTGATGTGTGTGAACACACTAGGACCGCCGGGGCATTTTTTCCCTCTTTAGGAGGTTTTTTCCCCGTGCATTGTATATACGCCCATCACTCTAGGGCTATCTATCTTTCCATTGCATACTAAGAAACACACTCTCTATTGTGTGCCTTGAGCTTCCTTCGTCTTCTCCAAGCTGTGTGTGTTTCTCTGCAACCCTAATTCCAACAGCCCCATCCCGAGTCGCTTCCTTGCATATGACATTATGTTAGTACAAAAGAGATATGTTGCAGACGTCTATCAGGCGACCCGCTAACATTGGCGCCGCTATCGGGGTAACCGAACCTTAGGTGGTGAGTGACTCAGTGTACGAAAAAAAATTATTTTCAAAGATTTTGACACCCATTCCACTTACACATAGACAGTGAAGCAGCTAGACGTATGTTTAGTGCTTGGTAGAGACTGGAGTCCGAGACTAGGGACTGCTACTCCTTAAGAGCAAAGAAAGTTGTGAGTGAAGTACAAGATAGTATTTTGCTCTTTGATTTTTTCATGCTTGGAAAGGACTGTTCCACCACACACTTCATTGTCATTTTTGTACTATTAAATTCATTTATGTTTGCAGATTTATTTCAGTTTATAGGAGTAGATTAGGAAACAAATTACACCATCATTTGGGGCCAAAAGGATCGAGAAAAAAACTATCAAAAACCTTATTTTGGTGTTGAAAACCATAACTCTGAAAAGTTGAAGAACTGATGGTTAGAGCTTCAAAACTGAACCAAACCTAGCAAAACCTTTAACAAGGGGATAAAAACACTTGCTATAAACAGTCTGTGCAAAAAAATTTCAATTAGCCTGTCCAACATGGATCGCAATCCATGTACCTTTTTGGAAAAAAGTGCTAAAACTGTTTTCCTTGCTTAGAACAGGCTCTCAGGCATCAGAACCTTGAGTTTGGTTAGAAATAGAGTGCTAAAAGATCACTAAAATCAAGAAATTAGGTCGAGCAAAGAAAAACCTTGGAAATTAAGGAAAATAAGGAAAAACTGAACTTTTACTTGTCCAAATTCAAAAAGGGAAGAGAATTGGGATCAACTAGAAGTAGGGAACCAACAAAACCAAAAATCATGACCAGATGCTTCCCAACATGGATCACGATCCATGTTCCAGGTAGACATTTGACAGTGAGATCAGACCAGTTCACTCTTGATTACTAAGGAAACAACTTTTCCAAAAGGAGCCATAAACAAAAAGTAAAAAAACCTGATCAAAATACCAAAAAAGGAGTTGTTTGCAAAAACCCCAAAATAGACACAAAATCTTGCTTTTGACTTGGAAAAGGTTGATCAAATCCAAAAAGATTTGGGGAGTAGCATCACCAGACCTTGTGTCACAAACTCACAAAGTATCAGTCCAAAATCCTGTCAAACATGGATCACGATCCATGTACCTTTTTGGAATTTTGAGCTGAGAATGGGCAAGTAGAAAAGTGATAACATTTGAAGCACTTTCTCCCAAGGGATCCTTATCAAAAAAGTTCAAAAAGAGGGCAAAATGGGCAAAAATCATATCAAGGGAGAAACCACTAGAAAAAACCCTAAAACTGAATTTTGGCTGACCTAAAGAACTCCAAAACATTCAAAACCATATAGCCAACATCAGTAGGCCAAGGACTAGCTTTGGGTCAAGTTTCAATGCATATTGACACTAAGGAACATGGATCGCGATCCATGTCCCCTAACACATTTTGATACCAAACTAGCACCATAGCTAGAGGGCATCACAGAGAGTCTAGTGGTTCTTCCAAAATTGAATTTGGATGCAAAAAGCTATCCCAAAAGCCCAAAACTGGCAGGAGCTATAACAAAGTGATAGAATTGACCTAGCTTCCAATCTAGAGATTCATTTTTGAAAATTTTGATACCATAAGACCTCCTAATGATGTTGAACCTGGTAGTACCAAGAAATGGGGTTTTTTTCCAGTGGTTTCCCGATCCATGTATCTTTGAGTCAGAACAGAAGCAGAATTTTACCACACAAAGAGCTAGTCCATAGTATCCTGGTGGTTTTTTCAAAATTGAAATTGGACCTAAATTGTTGAAGTTGTGTGAGGAATTGTGTGCCACTGAAAAACCTAGCTAAATTTTGTCAATTAAAAGCAAGAACTAACAAGAACGATTGTAAGCTCACAACTACGAAGCAGTTTTTGACAGGTTACAGGTACTAGAGGATACGACCCAACAAGTAAGATCAAATGGGGGATTCAAACTAGCTAATGAGGTAACCCGGTTTGGATTTTGCAATACCAATTTTTCATGAATTTGCGATCAGGATGATTGTACGAGAATAGGAATCCCAACATCTTTGACCAAGGAAGCAATCACTCAACGGAAGAAAGCGTGAATCAGAGACCACTGCCGCCTTTAGAACCCATTTTAGAGGAGAGCTTCTTTGACACTTCATCAGAAAGATCATACAGCCTCATGACTGAGGATTCTAACAAGTCAAACCCTAAAGGAATAGCTTCGATGGGGGCTGGTCCTTCTCAACCCGCATCTGATGTAAAATTGTTGTATTTGAAGTTTCAATTTGAAAATTTGCTTAAGGCCAAAATCTATAAGGATGGAATGGAGCGCTATTGTGTTAAGCTGGAAAATAAGCCGAGCGAGTTCAGAGACCTTGTAGATGTCGATTATGACGGGGATAAATATTTCAATCGAGAGGGAATGATGTACCTAGTGGTTCATAACCCTTTTATTGTGGATAAATGGGGGATGACTGGCACCAAGGACAAGGTAGATAATGAGTTGGTGGATGAACCACCCAAATGGAGAAACAAAACGCGGTACTCAGACGCACCAATGAGACAGAGTGCCTTAATACAGACAACACGTATGTAGGCTGTATAAGTTCAATAATGGAGAACAAACACTCTATTACAGATGTGACGAACCCTTCATCAAGGAACTCACTAACCGTAAAAACCTGTATGTTTTCACGTACATGGATGGGAGAATTATTCAGGTGGTCATAATAGACAAGTATGGCCGAAAGTACTCTCCAATGGATCGTAAGGAATTAGAGAGGTATACATATTTTGGGGGACCATACTATGTAAATCTAAAAGAGGTAAAAACCATGACTACTCACACAAGACCTAAGACTGTACATGTGAGCCCAGTGAGAACTAGGGTGGAGGAGTCTTTTGGACATGAACAAACCCCAAACATAGTGGCTTTAGGATCAACGGCGTCTAGGGCTTCCATGAACACACATAGGGGCAGTACTGTTCCTGATGTCACTTACACCACTAGAATCCCTCCACCTATTATGCGAGATTGACTTGACGAACATATAGCAGATAGATACCACTGGTAGTACCAAGAGGAGATTATCAACCTAGAGAAACCACACCAGGAGGACCAGGTGTTGTTAGAATGGTTGCAGAGGCCAAACGTATGCGACCATCTCAGGTGGCAAAATGCGTACCCAAGAAGTATAGTGGATCATGAGATCCGTATGTCCATGTTTCGATCTTCAAACAAGTGTTGAGAGCGAAACAAGTAACTGATTTCCATACTCAATATGAAGGTTTTGGGTTGACGTTAGAAGAGACTGCTTTGACTTGGTTCCAACCATTAAACAACTTGGAATTCTCAAGTATTGAGCAACTTCTCCAAGAGTTCGTTGAGGAATTCTCAAAGAGAGGAATCAAGCATAACATTGTCTCCCAGATCTATGCATTTAGGCAAAAGGACAAAGAAAAGGTGAAGAAAGAATCGCTTCATTTTAACCACTATATAGAAAGATGCCCTACTCAAGAACAACCTCAGGATGAGAGACTATCAGTCCTTTTCATAGAAGGATTGCGAAATGACACGCTCAAAAAGGACTTGCACTTGAAGGCATGTGTAACTTTTGAGAAAGTCATGAAAGAGGAAAAATTGGGCGGGCAAAACCCAATTGTGCCGGACGTTGATCAAATGATCGAGGAAGTGATCAAAAGGATAAACCAAGGAAACAACACAAACCCAAACACACGACAACCGCCCACCCAAAAATGCGATACTTGTGGAGGAGATCATCCAACCCAGTGGTGCAACCTTCAACAAAGGCTAGGAGTAAACACACAACAAGTACTGAAGTGGTGTGCTACCGAACAAAAATGGACAAACCATGAAACCCATGAATGTTTCTATAATCGGAACTATGTTAGAGAGAGACAATATGGACCACATGGAGGGCAACAAATTCCACCCCCTTCAAGGTACCAAGTAGGGCCAAATAACGCAATCCTAGGGCAGAAAAAACCTCAACCTGTGTTGGGACATCAACCTCCCTTACCCTAGGAAAATAGGGCTATGGTAAGGATTTCCCAACCCATAGAACCACCTTGTGATCAGAGTATGGTCCAAGTATTTTAATATCGGGAAGATTCAGACAATACCTACAAGAGGGGATTTGATGGGAACTCATATGCTCCGGAGGGACACAATCCATGAATAATTCCTGAAGAGGTGCCTGAGCCCTCATACACAGCACAGCCAACTAAAAACCATCACTTGGTCGATGAAAATATGCTTATGTTCATGGCAAACCAGGGCTACAAACCTAGGGGGTATCCTCCTAGAGCAGGACAACCGATGGGGGCTCCACAAGCTTCTCCACCCCCTGTAGAACCATGCTATGAATGTGGCAGTGATCATTGGGCAAGAGTTTGTCCAAACAAAGGAGAACAGGTAAAACTTTTTGGGTTCTGTGATGGATGTACCACTGACCATCTCATTCCACACTGTCCAAAAAATCCTAACAACAAAGGGAAAGAAACCATGAACAAGATGGGGATTGTGCCAAGCTCAAGTGGATCAAAAATAGAACCAAACATTCTGATAAACACGGTAACTAGAGCTCAAGCACGTGAGGCTGCAAGGAATGCCCAAACCGAGATAGATAATTTGTATGTCCGAACCCCTAGGAAATCCTGGAAGGCAAAACGAGACAAAATGAAAGCCAAAAGAGAATAGGGAAAAATGGCATTGGAAACCAAATTACTACAAACAGAGGAACAACTACAAGGGAAAGAGACCTTCAAGGAAACAACGAGATTAAAAAACCATTATACCATCGGGAGGATCTGTCTTGGTGGACAAGTTTTTCGAACCTTTGGATGCAATTTGAAAGCTTACAATGCAAGGCTAAATCCTAACCAAACCCAAGAGGATAGGTGGCTAACGTACCCTCATCCGGGATATGAGAAAGAGAGGCTAAAGATGTGCAAGGAGCTCATCCAAGCCGCTCAAGCGCTTATGGAACCATCAGTTCCTACTGCTCCAAAAACCGAGGTATTAATCCGAGAAAAAATTTTAAGAGTTAGAGAGGTGGGGAATTGAAAGGGAAGACCAACCTGATTCTATAAACAAAACATCATTGGATACGAGGGTGGCAGCCAATATCATAGATAGAATGTATTCTCAAGCACCACTGCCGATTTCGGAAGTAGAAGAACAATGGCCTCAGGAGCTATGGGAACAGATCATGAATAGAAAATATGGAAGTGCTACACTTCTGTCAGCTCCCATCACAGAGATTCACTTGGAGTAGGTATAGCAATATTGGAAGACAATAAACCACAGTCATTGAAGACATTACCTTCATTTATTGGAAACCATGAAACCCGACTGGAGGTGAATAAAGTACCATCTCAATGGAAGGCCAATCCTAAGATGATGGATACCAAAACTCTTCATGAGTTGATGTCATCCCCTATCCGTTGTACACTAACTGTGTCAGAGTTACCGCAAATTAGACCGCATCTTTGGGAGGAGGTCAGGAGAAACTTGGAAAAAATAGGGCAGATAATTCTGTCACTCAATGCTTCTCCAAACACGCTAAAGACACAACCCTCGAAACAAACTAAACATGAGCTAGTACCAATGAACAAGGTAGGGGATTATTGTGAAGGTGAAGAAGAAATACTACCCTGTCGGTGGAGTACAAAGAAGTTAAGTCAATAGAAATATGGATAGTGAGGCTAGAATAGCCATAGCTACCAAAGCAATGTGGGAAAAATGGGAGAAACCTGCTCTTTCAAAGACTAGAATGAAACTTCAACTAGCAAATGGGTATTTGGAAAGACCCATTGGCATCCTGGAGCAAATCGTGGTAACCTCCTGTGGAATTACATATGAACACACATTCGTTATTATGAATTTCACTGAGAGCAGCAATTTCGACATCATATGGGGCAGACCATTTATGTGTCAACTCAAAATGGTGCAAGATTGGGGTTACGACTATATCTATCTAAGGAACAAGAATGTCACTACGAAAATTAGTGTCACAGATCATAGCTATAGAGATGTAAATGAACCCCAGGAGAAGACTTGAACTCCACAACTGACCAAGACGAGAGAATACCGGCTTGGTTGCAGAACAAAGCTCATCAGTGGACAGGAGAAGCTTCTGAAGGTGGAAGTTTAAAAAGGGAAAATTGCATTCTTGATAGGACTACACAAGACGAGGCATATATACCAGAGCCTTTTCCAAAGAGATGTTCGAACCTTTTGGATGGCAACAAATACTAGCCACTCTTGATGTTTTTGTAAACGAGGTGACCCTCACCAAATTCTGCGATGAGGAAGGATCTCATATCATTCCATTCCAGATGTTGGGTATCAGCCTAAATACAAAGTTAGAACGGGAGGTCCTGACGAGGAGAGGATTGCCGAGTGCCGATGCATGGTGGATGAAATCTCAATAAGAGACCTTGACCAAACGGTCGAAGATGATCTAGGACTCGACAGATAAACTGTTAGAGGACAATGCAAACGATGAGCTGTCTAGTAGCTCAAGTCAGAACATCAAACGGAAGGATTGACGGGTGATCTACTATGATTTTCCAAACCAAAATCCTCGAAGAAAACGCAGATATCGGAATAAGCGCAAAAACAACCGAAACAAGCCCAACAAAGACTCAGTACCTCTATTAACCGACAAAACATAGTATTTTAAGGTTAGTATAAGCAACTAACTGCCTCAAAGATGGGATATCAAAGAGATACATGAAACCTGACTCAACCAAAACAAAAACGAAAAAGAAGAACACACAAAAACCAAAAAAGGAGAGCAATTCTGAGAAATCGACGAAGTTGTCCAAAATGGAGCGCAAAGTCAAATACAATGAACTAAAACGAGCTTTGAAGGAAGTTTAGACAACAGAAATGGAAACTGACGGGGAATCAAACGATGATAAATTTGATGCACCTTCCCACTATAAGAAGTATACTATTCAAGATAGGAAAATCGTGGTGCAGAAACCTAAACGAGATCTCGAAGAACCAGGAACTTCATATGATGGGCCTGAAAAAGCCAAATGCATCAACTTAGCAGAACCAGGCGAGGAGCCTAATCTGGCATGCATCGCCACATACCTTATTGACGAAGAAGAGCGACTTCTAGTCGATACGCTCAGACAATACAAAGATGTCTTTGCATGGTCATACAAACATCTAAAGGGGATATATCCTGAGATCTATCAGTACACGATATCCCTTAAGAGTGATGCCAGACTGCGCAAACAACGTCCTTACACGTACAATGAGACTTTTGCAAAGAAAATTAAGGAAGAGATAGAAAACTGAAGGATGTCGAGTTTATCTACGAATTGAACACACGGATTGGGTGTCCCCAATTGTGGTAGTACCAAAAAAGAATGGAAAATTGCGTGTCTGTGTAAACCTCAAACAGGTAAATATAGCCACCATCAGGGATAACTATCCACTACCAATAACAGATCATATTATGGAGAGGGTAGCAGGGAAAGAGGCCTATAGTTTTCTGAATGTGTTCTCAGGCTACAAACAATCAGTTGACAATTAAAGCAGAAGATCAGCATAAGACAGCTTTTGCAACAGAGTGGGGTATATTTGCCTACAGGGTAATGCCTTTCGGCCTGACCAATGCCCCTGCTACATTCCAAAGACTAATGAATCATGCATTCAAGGAATATCTCAGACAATTTTTGGAGATTTACATGGATGATCTTTGTGTTCATTCTCATCAAATAAGTGACCACATAACTCATCTAGGAAAAGTCTTTGAAAAGTGCAGAACATATCGTATTTGCTTAAACTCAAAAAAATGTGTCTTTATGGTAAGACAAGGTAAAATTTTGGGCCACATTGTGTCCCAAAACGGAATTTCCACTGATTAAGAGAAGGTACAAATAATTGCCGCACTACCAAGACCAACAAAGATAAAGGAAGTACAGGCATTTATGGGGCATTGTGGGTACTATAGGCGTTTCATATATATGTATGTTGTAATAACTCAGCCGTTGTACGCCCTCATTGCTAAGTTTGAATGGACGGAAGAATGCGAGCATGCTTTCCAAAAATTGAAGCAGCGATTAATTTCTGCTCCAATTTTGCAAGCCCCTGACTGGAGCAAAATCTTTCATGTTCATGTTGATGCATCAGCCTATGCCATCGGATGCATATTAGCCCAGCCACGAGAGAAGAAAATGAATTTTTCCATTTGCTACTCTAGTCGGCAACTAAACAACGCAGAGAAAAATTATACCACCATGGAAAGAGAAGGTATGGGGATGATATATGCTGTCAAAAAATTTAGACACTACCTTCTTGCAAACAAGTTTGTTTTCTTCGTGGATCACCAACCACTGCTATATCTAGTAAACAAACCTTGCAACACTAGAAGAATTGTTCGTTGGTTTATACTATTGCTTGAGTTTGACTTCACAGTAGTCATAAAAAAGGGGACTACACACACACACGAGCAGATCATCTTACACGAATGTTTCATGGTGAAGCACGTGAGGGTGTCGATGATGGCCTTCCCGATTCATATCTATTTAACATTGAAATGGTCCCGAGATGGAGCAAAGAGGTCATTCCTCTACTTACAATCGGGTCATTATAGATAGAAAGACAACCATCAATTATACATCAAACACAAAATCTCCAGCTTTTAGCACGACGACTGTACAAACACGGTAAGGATGGGATATTGAGACTATATGTAAAGCCCGAATAATCCACCTACCACCTCAAACATGCTCATATACAAAATATGGGACTTCACAATGGAGAAACGTAGACAGGCCAACGGCTAAAGAGACTGGGAGTCTACTGGCCAAACATGGAACATAGTGTCCATACATATGTAAGATCATGTGATAGCTGTACAAAACAACCTCCAGTGGAACATGCCACATTGTTTCGAGTAGTACAAGCACCCCAACGGAGTACTCACATAGCTCAGTACTTAAAAAACAAGACCTTCTCCAAGGGATGGGGCAAGGCAAGATTGGAAACTGTAGAAGAAGAGGCCAAACACTATCTGCTCTTTGCCAACCAACTATATAGGCGGGGAAAAGACAAACAACTACGGCTGTGTGCTACAGAAAGCGAATATTATGTTATCTTAGAACAAGCACACTCAGGACAGCCAAGGGGACATTTCTCTGCTCATACAATGGCGAAGCTCGTGCTACACTCAGGCATATGGTGGCCAACCCTGTTTATAGATGTAGAGACCTATGTCAAACGATGTGATGAATGTCAACTCAAAAAACCACCCCTTCGGAGAGATGAAATTCCACTAAGGCCAATGATGGGGGTACATGCTTTCGCCAAATGGGGCATTGACTTCATTGGTCCCATCATACCTCTAGGATATAGGTCGCATGCACAATACGTCATAGTAGCAACAGACTACATAACGAAATGGGCGGAAGCAAAAGCGACCCAAAAAATGATGCAAGAACTACAGCTCAGTTCCTTTTCGAACACATCTTTACGAGATATGACTACCTATAGAAATAGTGAGCGATAGGGGAACACACTTTTTAAACGATGTCATTGAAAGCCTCCTTGATGAATTCATGGTGGTCCATCGCAAATCAGCACCCTATCATCCGCAAGCTAACGGGCAAGCAGAGAGTACCAACAAAATCTTATGCACCGTACTCACCAAAATAGTCAGTGACTCAAGAAATGATTGGGATCAAAAGCTACACACAGTCTTATGGGCTTACAGAGTAGCTTTTAAAACTTCCATCGGCACGACTCCCTTTAACCTGGTATTCGGGATTAATGCAATCCTACCATTGGAATTCTTAATCAAAACCCGAAGAGTGGAAACACAATTAGGATGGACAGGCCATGAGCTATCCGAGAGACTAGACACCCTGGAACAATTAGATGAAACCCGACTTAGAGCAATAGCTGGGATCTATGCTCAGAAAAAACAAATGAATTAGCAAGGAGTTCCAAAAAGGGGATTACGTTTTAAACTATACCCTCAAACAACACTCCAAAAAACTCAAAAAGCGCGGGATGGGGCCTTTTGTAATACATGATATATCACAAAGTGGCACCATTAAGCTTGCAACATTAGCAGGTGAGGAGATGCCTAATTGGACGAGTGGCTGCAAATTAAAGAAATATCTTCTTCCATTGACACCAAAAGAACTCAAAACAATACATGCAGCGGCTCAGCAAAGAAGTCAAGCACATGACATTGGGGAACAGGCACATCAAGAAGTCAAAATCAGAATATTAAAGCACAAGGAGCAAGCAAACTTTCAGAGAAAAGCACATCAAAATGATGGTATTGATACTACTCAGATAGCATCCATACAAACAACAGCTACATGGTTAGGAGGACTGAATCTACGCATTAATTTACAACTTGCCGATGGAACCATAAAGCGAGCATTAGTCAAAGCTAATGTAGTTAACTACTCCACATTCAAAAAAATCACCCGGGATCCTCTAATGCCAAATACGATGGGGTTCAAAGTAGCCAACAAAGGCACAATGGATAGTCTGGGCCACATAAATTTACCAATCACTATTGATGGAACAATTTATTTGCATGAGTTTCATGTAGTCGACGATCATCATTTTAACGTAGCAGTTATTCTAAGAGTGCCGTGGATGCACACTTATCAAGCTATGCCAAACTGGCAGGAAAATACCTTACAGCTCAAACAAGAGGACCAGTCTTTTGCCACGCCCTTTGTACAAACAGATCATGTATGAAAACCTCTACCATCGCCACATACACTAGTTCAACAATATTCCACAACTGTGGTCAAGAAAATATGGGTTAAAAAATCCATCATGCAAACCAATCCTAAGCAATTGTGGATACCAAAACAACAAAACAATACAAGTCCGCCTACATTGCCTCCACAGAAATCCGACCTCGCCAAATTGCCTACGGCTTTTGTCAGATAACCTAGGCCAATGGAACACCACCCTCGACAACCAAAAAATGTCAAGTGGATATGGCAACCAAAACAAACTCGCTCACACGATGCCTCTACTAGGAAATCCACAAGCAAGCAATTTCATTGGCAACCAAAACAAAGCCCTTAAGAAAAACAACCAGCAACATCACAACTTCTACAGGTCACCGTCAAACACAGGGCGCGTCTTCTACAATTACTATTGTTAGGACCACGCAGCTTCAATGTGACCTTGCCAACAGTAGCCACTGAACATATGGTTCAGCACCCTCTCTTGCACAACATTTTTTTCCCCATGCATATCCTCCATCAACATCATAGAGCCACATTGTACGGCTATGCATAGACACGTGCTTTGTTCCCATGCACTCTAACACATGTTCGTCTGGGATGACTCATTCTAGGAAGGGGGGAAAATGCGGCAGGATTATCATTTGTATATATTATTATTATCATAATATTTCTTTTATGTTCCTTTTCTTTCCTTTCTCTTTCTTTAAAACAAGTTTTTCAAGAGCCTTATAAACTCTTAGCCGACATAATCATGAGCCATACTGACACCATCTAACACCAAAATATATGTAGGGGAGGTTACACTAATTTTGGCTAATTTTTTGCCAACTAATAATAATTGTAAATAATTTTCTTTTACAAAAAAGCAAAAAGCAATAGATAATCAACAAAATTGATAAGTCGAGCCAAGAAAGTCAAAATTGACTTTTGAAAGCAAACGCCGAAACTTCAAAGTAAGGACTTTGAACATGGCAAATATGGAAAGATTCAACACAATATGGATTTTGAGCCAACTTCTAAAGGATGAGAAGTGCAGATCAAACGCCATTTGTCAACCGCGTGTCAGAATGATGAACGGTTCAAACCGCAAGTGATATGATCAATGGATGTAAGTATAAATGGGGCATTCTGGGTAGACTAGGAACATGTAGTCAAATGGGCCAACATAAGCTCATTTGCATTCAGAGAGAGAGAGAGAGAGAGAGAGAGAGAGAGAGAGAGAGAGAGAGAGAGAGAGAGAGAGAGAGAGAGATCCACATAAGCATAGAGTTTTCGGATTTGTTTCTGCCCGTTGCGACCACCTCGGTAGATCTTACTACATCAGATTTGACAGGTATGATCATTAACCTTGCAAGAACATGTGTGTATGCCCCATACTGCATCAACATTGCCAAAACAACATATCAGAGCAGTACAAAGTCACAAAATCGGTAAACTAACAGGGCCAATGGGGAATTCCAAACTCATCAAAAACCAAAATTCTTTCATCGGTAGACCCCAAATTGCTGGCAGAATCAGGCAGGACAAAAAAAACAGCAAAAGGTGTTGGAACATGGATCGCGATCCATGTTCCTCAAACCCTAAAATCAAAGAAATTTGTACAGGAGCACCCATAGAAGGCCAGGAACATACTCCTATTGCTGGATTTTCAAAATGCATCCCAACATGGATCGCGATCCATGTTCCTTTTTTGGTAAAATCAAGGCAAGAGTGGCTCACTAGCTGGGGGATCCAAAAATATTACTGGTGCTGCAAAAATAATCACAAAAATTGCTCTTAAGATCATCAAATCCTCCTGGATTGCTACCTTCAGTCTGCAAATGGTCTTTTGGTCATTTTCAAGGGAAAAAGGGTAGGATCCCAGTAAAAACTCAGAGAGAGGACAAATGGTGGGATGCCAGCAAAACTTATGAAGAAGGGCTAGAAGCAGAGTTCTTGACAAGTTTTCAAATTGCTACCTAAGCCATTTAGGAAACTTCACACTCTCCTCGGAGCCTATCAACTAGGAAATGTAACTTAAGGATGTTTGTAGGATCAAAACCAAGCAAAGGATTACTTGCAAAATGGTGAAAATTGCCAGAATCAATTTGTCTTCTTAGATGGATTCAAATTTTGATGGAATTTGACAGAGAGCCAGAAAAAGATGAGAACTACAGACCCAAATCATCGAAAATCAAGGCAATGACAAATATCAATCAAAACATGTGCCCAAAAATGGTTACAAGAAACAAATATGGTCGAGTCGGAAAACACATGGCCATAAACTAGAAAATGGGGCAAAGTAAGGAAAAACATGTTCAAATTTGAAAATATTTCACCAGTGTACTAGAAAGACCTATAGGAACATATGTGCAAAGGAACTGTATCAAAATTCTTCCCAACATGGATCGCGATCCATGTACCTTTTTTGCTCAATCAAAGAAAAACCCATTCCATCTGATCTAGTATGCTCAAAAAAGCCAAGCCATGAAGTTTCAAGCCAATTGAGTTCCAAAATCCACTTCAAAATGCCAAAAATGTCTAAGTCTGCAAAGAAATTCCAAAATTTAGCCCAAGTGTCAAGCCCTTGATCCAAATCCCAAAAATTTTGGACCAAGAAATCAACTGGATAAACCCTACCAGAGGGTATCATCAAATTTCCAAAATGTTGCCCAACATGGATCGCGATCCATGTACCTCAAACCCTAAATCCAGAGAAAATTGCACAGTAGCATCTCCATATGCCTAGGAACAACTTCCCCTAGTTGGAATTTCAAAATTCTTCCCAACATGGATCGCGATCCATGTTCCTTTTTGCCAAAATTTATCTATTACATTATGTCCTTGTGCCTATAGTAATCCTAAATGCACTGGTGAAATTTGGTCAAATTTGGGGTAGTTTGACAAAGTTATGCTCATTTTTCATTTTATGGTCAAGTTTGCAACTTTTTGATAGTTCTGATCAATGGCGTAAACTTATTTTCAATGCTAAAATTGACCACGAGATGCCTCGAAGGAAAGCACAAAGGGAGTGGAATGTTGCACCTTATGAGATAACTGATATCTCCTCAAATGAGAAAGCTCATATCACAGAACAAGTACTTGAAGCAATACCGGCTAACATCTTCATCGGAAGGTTTCAAGCCGCAAATGGAAAAATAGTAAAGGCCACTATCTTTCCACGGGAAATGTGGACACTGCACCAAAAGCCAGAAGTGCAAGCAGGGGACAGATGCCTACAATTAGATAGCTTCCTACGATTACCTCCTTGGGGAACGGACTTTAGACGAGCTCATGAGCTCATAAGTTCAATTCAGTACAATGGGGAAGCCACTCTGACTGAAAAAGATGGGGCAGTAGTCAAAGTAAAGATCACTGCAGAAATAATCAATAAAGCCCTCCACTTGCAGCAAGGGACACACAATCTATTGCAAAAGACAAAGGCAATAGATAATGATAAAGCTTTCCTGAAGCAAAGAGGCCACAAGCTAACATACCAAGATTTGATATACTCGGAAACTGAATTGCCGCTACGCCTTATATCGCAACACTTCAAAGTGCAAAAGCCACCCAGATATACAAAACCATTGTTGCACATGGCGGTAGTAATGGCAATGGGCTTGGCAGAGAGAAGAGTGGCCAGTTGCAATTTTGGAAATTACCTCCTCAACAACATTGTCAAAGCAAACCTAAAGGGGAGCCAAAGAAGCAAGGCCTACATGAATGCGGGACCAATGCTGAGGCGGATTGCCTATCAGGCACTAGGGATGATTGAAGATCTATCCCCCGTAGAAGCGCAAATAGATCCGATTCACAGGTCTAAAAGAGTAGTAAGACCCGTGGCCGAAACAAGAAGCTAAGCAAATGAGGCAAAGCGCAACCTTAAGAGATTCTGATAGCAAAAAGACAGAGTCGGATGCTCGGAGTAGCCAGGAAGCTGGGTCCCAACAAAGAGACACTCCTTCGGAGTACCAGTCTTTAGAGGAGGAGCACGACAGCCAGTACTATCTCGCATATACACGATTGAGAAAGAAAACTGCGCACGTAGCAGAAGCTATTCTAATTGCTCATGCCAGGAGGACAATGGAAGAAGCGCAGGTGTTGAGGGAAAGGCTCCGCCAACAGAAGCACGAAGAAAAAAGAACCCAAGGAACAGAGGCTGACGATAAAAAAGAGGAGGAAGAAGAAGAAAACATTCCATTGCTACGCAGGCAGACAACTGCTATGGAAAGGATCAAGCAGCAAAAAAGTCAGGAAGCTGAGGAAAAACAAGAGATTTTCAGTGCCATGCGGCAATGAATCCATAACGAGCTCAAGTGAAAGATGGAGCAAAGGAAGAAAGGAGAAGCAAAGAAACCACGCGTCGATGATCTCAAATCATCTGGCGAATCTACTCAAAGTAAAAAAGAGCAAGATAACTCACAAGGGGAGGAACAGAAAGACACTCATGACCAGTAGGGTCAGGAGTTTGATTCTCCCAGGGACACTGGGGTACATCCGGAGACTGCAATAAAAGAGAAAGAAAAAGTTGAAGACCTGCCACAACAAGGAGTGGAGAAGAGGTAATTGGAACAAAACACAGAGCAGGAAATGGAGGCAACACAACCGAAGCCTACCAAAACTTCTGCAGCTATAGAAGATCCGAAACTGAAAGAAAAAACGACTGATGAGGCTGAAACATCAGATCAGGGCCAAAAGAGCTAGCAGAGGCCAAGATCGCCTCAATCACAAGCTCTAATGGAGGAGGGAGCGGAAATCGTCAAGTCATTTGACATTGATGCTCACTTAGAGCAGATCAAGCTCCAATTTCAATGCCTAAGGGCTCTTTACAACCTACGGGGGCTGGAGTTGGACGATACCAAAAGAGATGCATCTAAGGCAACAAAAGATGCCCTGTAGCTAAAGCAAAGAATAGAGGCATTAGAGAAAGAACAACTCCAAGCCCAATCTGAGATGCAATGGGAACAAGAAAATGCAGCCTGTTATTACAAGGAGGTGCAACAGTTTAACGAGGCAAACTCCGCACTGCAGGTTGAGCAGCAACGCCTCGAGGAGGAACTAACCAAAGAACGAGAATAAAATGAGAAGCTGCAAGGCTCATATGATGTGGTTAGCAGGACTCTGACTTAGCTCCTTGCCATACAAGAGACCCCCGCCTCCTCAATGGCGACTGCAAGATCTGCCTCCTTGAACCAAGAGATTAAAGATTTAAAAGAAGCCCTAGCTTAGGAAAAGTATGATAGACATACCATGATAGCAGGACATAGGGCCCTACAACGAGCCAAAGACGAAGAAATTGAAGAATTAAGGAAGTAGTTGACTGAGGCAAGAGGGGACTTAGAGACTCTGAGGGCTAATCAGGCAAAGCATCAACAAGCCCCAATAGACTTTGACCAAGAAGGGGGTTTTGAACATTCCACATTTGAGGCTCATCAAACAGAGGTGCCCACTACCAGCACGGGAAAAGCAACGTAGGAATCTGCAAGTCCAACCACGACATCCACTTCGGATTTGGCCAAGGATAAAATTTAGCGCTGAATCTCAGAAGTAAAGGATCCCTCACACAAAGCCTATCTACAGTATGAACTGAAAGTGCTGGAATCAGCTGCCCTCCTCATGATTACTCCAGATGAGGTGGTAAAGAATCTCGGGCATGAGATTATCGCCCACTGATGTGGCAAGAGGCTAGATTATGGCAGCAAAAAATGCTACCAAAACTTGAACCAAATAGCCGAGGGGATTACAGGGATGTTCTTGCCACGACAATTCAATTCACACCATCATTGACAATCAACTCCTATGTGGCAAAAGAAATGGTTTGAGTAAAGACCAACAGATGAAACTTGTTACAGGAACGCTCCCTAGCATCTCAAGATTGACCCAACTTACTATCCCATCAACACATGGCGATCCTAGGACAGCTTTTACTCTTGGCAAAGCAAGAGGCCGGTGGTGCTAACTACCCGGTTATCACAAAGCCACTCAATAACAACCCACCGTCCGAGCAGTATATGGTTCAAACTCTCAAAGGGGTGATTAACATGATAAAGGAGATCCCAGATCTTGCATGCCATATGCTTGTGAAGATTTCCAAGATGCTCATCACCTGCATTACAACTTTCAATAATGATATAGAAGCAGTAGAGCATCCCTGGAAAATTTTTGTGAAAGGCACGAGAGGGATTTGCTGGAATATGGAGAATGAAATCCCAAGCAGGAACGTCATCATGGGATTGCACGCAAGAGTCATGTTCATGCCCTCTCATTACATGCAGACCTTCGAGGAGGCATTCATGACCGGCTTCTTCGAAGTGGACTCCTCCATATTCAATCCCATGACAAAATATCTGCCAGCACGTCATATCGCATATCAAAATACTCTCAGCAACAATCCTTTCACAGAGCTGGCCACCAAAGTAGAGATTGAGGCAAGAGCGCATAAGTTCAGACACCTCACTGGCAACACTCGAGAGAAGACATTAGACTACACTCAGAGATGGATTGCACGAGGACGTGCAATGAATAGGAAGGGGGGAATGTTTGGTAGATACATGCGGATACACACCAAAACCCTGTAAACACTCTCAATTTTTTTAAAGAAGCCCTGTAATTCATCTTATGATGATTTGTAATTGTAATGTAATTTGACATACCCACGTAGCCTCTCTACGTCTACACCCTTGTAAGTGGCCGAATGGCCGTGGGAAACCTCCCTTAACCTTTAAGTCAAAACCCTTAGTTTTGGACTAAAGAGATATTATTAGCTTGGAGGTTTTTGAAGAACGTTCACTGTGAGAGCTTCTTGCTACAAATTGTAATCCTCTTTTCTCTTGAACTGGTAATCAGAATTCATTTCCAAATAGCACATTGTGTTCCTTGTCTCTTGCTCTACAATCTAAGTATAACCATTTTTCAATTCTTCTGTGGTTTGCAATGCTTTGCTTGTGAGCTAAATACATTGCTTTGAAGGTTAAAATGGTTGTTTTTTTATGTTTTGATCATGCATAAGTGTTTCTATGCTTAAGGGGGACCTTTCTGGGTAGTTCTGTTTCAGTTTTTTGCTCATTTTTTGTGATGGATCGTGATTTATGTACCTTCCCAGATGGTGACATAACTTGGTATGATTGTGCTCCTAGGTGTTGTGATACCTCTTCTTAAGTTTCATTGCATTCTGAATTCATTTGGATGCCGAAAGACGTGATGACCTAGAGCGGTGAGATTGGACGCATACTGATTTTCTGACTAGGAAGTGGTTGATTTTCTTTTGTCGTAGTATGAGTAGCCCTTTGAGTTCACTTTGATGAGATTGACACTCTCATTAAGTCTCCGTGCCCCATCCCGAGTCGCTTCCTTGCATATTGACATTATGTTAGTACAAAAGAGCTATAATGTAGACGTCCGCGCGGCGACCCGCTAACAACATGCATGGAAAAACATCGGTGAGTATGGTCTAGGATTTTCAACCCCTTCATATCACACAATACGGAATGATCTCTTGGACAAATGTCACATTGAAGTAAAAGAGCGTGTTTCCAAAATAATTTTTGGAAATATATTGCTTTCAGGATGCACAATTGTCAGTGATGGCTGGTCTAATATTCAAAGAAGGCCATTGATCAATGTTATGTTGGTGTGTCCAAGAGAAGAGAAATTTTAAAACCTATTGATAGTTCTGGTGCTATAAAAAGTGACAAATATATTGTTGACGTCTTGATTAATGTAATTAAAGCAATAGGTGTTGACCATGTCATTCATGTAGTGATGGACAATGCAAAGAACTGAAAAAATGCTAGTAAAATAATACAAAATTCCTTTCCACAAATTTATGCCAATGGATGCAATACGCACAGTCTCACCTTGTGAAGTTTATCTTGAAACAACAAAGAGTGCTTGGTTTATCTAGGATGCACATGTTATTATGTTGAAATTGCTTGTCAAAACTCGGCTTTGCACGCACTATTACACATTGGAATCCCTCCTGTGCAATAAGTGCATTGTGATTGATACCTTCGATTGTATGCCATTTGATAAATGGCAATTTAATGAGTGAAAGAGAAGATTATGAGTTTATGAAGATCGATAAACAAACCTGCTTGGTGGAAGAGTGTACTGGATGCATACCATGTAATGATGCCTATTATGTTTTCAACTCGTAACATTGATCAAAGAGCACCAAACCTGGGGAAAGTGTGGATGACTTGGTGGATAGTCCAACAAAGTTTACTAAATATTGAGAACTTAAAAGAGTTTGTAGTAGGAAAAGAGTGGCAAATACCATTCTCTACAAAACAACAGAAAGTTTTGTCCAGGTACTTTCATGCAAGGTGGAAGAGCGTTCATAGTCCACTGCATAGTGTGGCTTACATGCTGGATCCAGAGTATTGGAATTTACACTTGCTGTCTAATACAGAGGTGTTCAATGATTTCTATTAGGTAATCAACATGTTCTACTCAAGTTCAAGATCATATTGATTGCATCAAAGAGATGAGTGCATTCAGACTTGTTCAGACTAAAGGAAGGAACTTTTGATAATGATCTTATTCAATCAAAGGAAAAAGAGCAACCCGCATGGAAGTGGTGGATGATGAATGGTGGGGAGCATTACTTGACTCTACGTCCACTTGCAATGAAAGTTTTGGTTCAATGTGCAACAAATTTGAACTCTGAGAGAAATTGAAGTATGTACAAGTACGTTCATAGCACAATCTACAATAGATTATTAGCAGACAAAGCTAAAAAAATTAGTTTACATGTTCTACAATGAAAAGATATTGCATCGTATCGAAAGTGCTGGCTACGAGGAAGAAATGCCTATGGTTGGGTGTATGATTGTCAAACAAAAGATGAAGGTGAGTTCAATGTCGGCGTATTTCAGTGCATAATAGCCAAAATTGAAGAGAATCTCACGATAGATGTAGACAATTCAATAGAGGAAAAAAATCAATACTCGGATGTAGAACAAAACAATGATTGTACAAATTCAACATAAGATGAGCTAAGATTGCAAATGAGAAACGATAATTGGAGCTTATATTCATCAACATGTTTTGATTGTTTGCAATGCTGCTTCAAGGAAAAATTACAATGTTTATTGTTGTGGAAGGCGGTGTTCAGAGTGTGCTTCAAGGAAAAATTACATGTTTATTGTTGTGGAAGGTGGTGTTCAGAGTGTGCTTCTTCAACAATGAATAAATTTCTAATTGCACAGGAGTTCTTTGTCACGCTTGCTTGAATTTGTACTTGTTGGCCATCCAAACATGTAACATATACACCTTGTGGAATTTATTGAGAGCAGATTCCATATTGACAATTGTTTTCCATCACTCTAAATTAGGCAAATAGGTGATAATAGTGGCCAAATTCCAATGTGTAATAACCACTCCATCCATCAAGGGGCTTGTAGCATATTGGGAATTGAGAGGATGAACATATCTGAGTGTGATGCAAGGGACTAAAATCTGGATGTACAACCAAGTGGCTGATGTGTGTCCCTTGAACATGCGAGGGATTCACTCGTTGTGTCAAGTTTTGAACATATTGGCTTAGGCGATCAAGGCATCTTTCCACTCTTGCTTGTGACACTTGAGGTGTCTGGGCTACTTTGTGGAGACGTGTTATTTTTGCATCCTTCTCTTCAAGTTGTGTTATCAAAATTTCTTTTTCTTTTAAAAAAAAAAGTTTAGCTATGCACCTTCAACTATTAGTGCCTACTCTTCTCATGTGAATGTCACACAACTCTCCCTTATATCAGTTGTCTCTTTAGAGGAGAAGTCTACAGGATGCTGAAGAACAAAAGTGTGCATACAGCATCTTTGCAAATATAGAGCACTTTTTGCGTTGTGTAGTGGATGCTCGAAAAATCCAAGTAGATCCTCTCAGCCTTTTCCCTAATTTCTTAGTGCTGACACTTTGATTTCCATTTTCCTTTCTTGATATCTACGTCTTCACATGGCTATTTTGTTGCTCTGTTTGGAAGCTGTCAAACTTGGCTTCTACCCCTCCCTTGTACAATTTGCCTACATAATTGATGTGCTCTGGAAAGAGAGAGATTCTTTAAGTGGTGTATAAGTTGCACACATCAAACAAGCTAGCCCCAATCCTGGCACCTTCTACCAGGGTTCATGGAAAATGCCAACCAAATGCGCACATCTGGCATTCAGCGTTGTGTGCATGAGTGTTCTCGTGTAGCTGGCATCTGATTAGCCGTTGATGGCTCCCTACGCATCTTGTGGCATCTTCACTCATTTGGGCAAAGTTGATTGATCCTGAACTTTTACTCTCTTCATCTTTATCTTCTGCTTCTCCCAGTGTTTGTCCCATAGCTCTACTTTGGCCATATCACAAGTGGGAAGCATCTTCCTTCAAGTCTCTACAACATATCTTCATGTTGCCAAGCACTGTTCTGATTTTATGGTGTGGATCAAACTCTCTGATACTGCTTGGTATCAATAACTCTTGTTGGCCTTCTCCACGAAGCTTGCACTCTGTGTTCTTCCAGATGGTGCTAGTGAAGTCTTTGATGAAGATGTTGCTTTTGTTTATTTGCTGGATTCTGGAGTTTGCACACACAAATTGCATGTATGCACTCCTTGCGTATAGCCTGCATGATGACTTTGCTTTGATAAATCATCATTTTTTCTTTGGTCAATAAAAAGACGATTTAAACATAACAACATAGAGCATTTAAGTTTCACACATGTTAAACTATCAATAATATTGGCACAAACCACGACTATAATACAAATCAAATACATTGATTTAATGACTCAAAATTTCACAATAGCAATCAGTAATGACTCAATGACTCAAAATACCATGTTAAAAATTGACCAAAATATCACCCTAAAAATTAGTAATGACTCAAAATACCAAGTTAAAGATCACTCAAATTATCACCATAAGAATTAGTAATGATTCAATGACTCAAAATATCAAGTCAAATATCAAGAATACTTTTAAATTCTGTCTCTAACCATAAGACATTGAAAAAATATTGTCGGCTAATACAAGTTCTCACAAAATAACTACTGGATAACCCAATGAAATTTTGGTACACGTTAATTAAAATTTGAAATATCAAATTTATTTTTGAGCTTTCCATGAAAATTGTGAAGATTATACATATGTAAAGTGGGCTTAGTTTTTCTTGATTGTTAAATCAAATTGGTGGCTCAAGTTTGTTTTGCATGCTCGTTACACAATTTGCATCCTAGAGAGAGAGAGAGAGAGAGAGAGAGAGAGAGAGAGAGAGAGGACAATTGAAGTTTAAGTTTGTGATGAATTGATCTCTTTTGTTTAATATGCTGAATGAGATAGTCGTTTTGCAATAAAATTTGTTAATATAATAGAGATCATTTGACAAAAAAAATCAACATATAATTAAATGATTGTATTTTTATTTTTTATAGATGCTTTGTGATTTATAATGAAATACTTTTACCAAAATAATCAACACAAACATTTATAGATATTTTGAAAATTTGTATACGAAATATTCTTCATGGGCCACGTTACTGACCAAGTATTTCGTGTGCATAGTACTCAAACGAATACTATGTATACATAGTATACATAGTATGTGTATGTATACTATGTATACATACACATACAAATTATACGACGTTCATATGGATGGGTTTACAACCTGAACGCCGTATTTATGCAGAAAAACATGATGCTTCTAACGACCAATACAGATTAGCCACATTACCAACCAATTGCCGCTCAAACCTAAAGAGTCAAAATAGTTTTCATACGAGCATTATACAACCGCATTATCGATCGATGCCCATATGTCTTTTTTGCATGGGGAAGGAAAGTTGACTCACCAAATGATACTACTATCACTACGTTACAAACGCAATGCTAGAATGTTGAGCCAATACCTACCACAAGGACACCATATTCCCCACGTCACCGAGGTGATGCCCCCGTGGTAAGCACCGTTCTGTAGAATGACTAATGCACACACACACAACAAGCACATAACAACACTCAGAAGGACTTGTTTTCCATTTGCAGTTATTCATAATCAATCATGAAGCACTCTGAAGTGTCCAAAAGTGGTCACTAGCACTTAGAAGTACTTGGAAGTGCTAAGAGGAATTTTGAAGCATTTGGAAGCACTTACAAGCACTTGAAGTACTTGAAGCACTTGAAAGCATCCAAAGCACTTGCATGTACTCAAAATGTCTACATTTGCCTCTTTCTTATGATTCTCTTTAGTGGGCCTTGCACTTCTTTTAGAGATAAGCTACAATGAGCGCAATTGGAAGTATATGTGTACACAATATATAGCCTCAGTTCTACTCAAAAAGAGTTTTGAGAGAGTGAGAGAGAGAGAGAGAGAGAGAGAGAGAGAGAGAAATCTTTATTAACATCTTTTAGAGGCCAAACTTGGTCTATGAGACAAAACTTTATTATGGTGTGTATCCACATTAGATATCCAAAATGTGGTTAAAAGTGTTGAAAAAACTGAACTAAAGTGATAGAAAGCTACTAGAGGTAAGTAACTATAATATCTTGAGAACACATATTTGGTTTCAAGGCAGCTGAATGCAAAAAATTTAAATTTTGGAACAAAAAGTGAGAAACGCATGCAAGTTAAAGAGAATAGAGAAAGCTTGCAACAATGTCCAGACAAGGTTTTCTTGCCAACTAAATTTGAATCCTATATATCCATGTCGTGTACAACACACTCACTTAATCTTCATCCGTGTGGGTCACTAAACTTTCCAAAAACGACATAGAAGCAAAAATGCAAATCATTAGAGTGGCAAGAATACTTGCAGCAAAGTCCTAAACAAGGTTATCTTGCAAGTCATCAAGGGATTTTGTTTATACATTGCATGAACAAGCCAAGCACATGATACTCTCTCTTTGGATCAGTGCAACTCCGAAAATTCATTTCATAGAAAAAAGACCTTTATCCCATTTGTTGGAGTTAGGCCTGCATGAGCACATAAAACTTTATGGCAGGGCTAACCAAGTAAGATTAGTTGGTATTCTTTTGTATCTATTTAACACTAGTAAAACGGTGCCGCCTTCGGCGGCGGCATGGCCCCTCTTACCCTCAAACTCCTTGCTCGTCGCAAATTTCATACAACAAATCAAGAAAATTATTCTCTCTCTCTCTCTCTCTCTCTCTCTCTCTCTCCCCCCCCCCCCCGATGTGGGGCTGGTGAAAAAGGCACGTGAACTCTCGGTTCTGTGTGATGCCAATGTGGGCCTCATCGTCTTCTCCAAGTCTGACAGGCTCTTTGTCTCGCTTCCTCTCTCTGGTGGCCACACTTTCGGCGTGATTGTCCCGCCCCCTACGCCTAACCATCTCCATCACACACACACACACACCATTTGTGCTGGA